>NC_045710.1:12869967-13172997 GCF_009834535.1 Camelus ferus
ATCATTATAAATTAATGTTTTAAATTTGGGGACTAGTCCGCCATTTTGCAGAGCGTTTTGCCTTGTTTTCTCTTAATCTTACATGTCTCAAATCTATAAAGGGCCCACTCATTCCTCCCTTTACTAGGAATTCTGGTAACCACTGGACCATATGCTCCAACCCCTTTTATTTCCCTAAGAAGTCATCACCAAACCAACCAACATTGGAAAACTCCCACCAGCTCAAGGTCCTCAGTGAGAAAAACCACTGCTCATCAGTTGAGACTAAGCATGCTACTGAATCTCCCTGTGCCTCAGTTTATCAGAGGACAAGGCATGAAGGAGTTTAGCCATAAAACACGCACTGGGCAATGCTGAGCTGTAGCAAAGAAAGGACCCTCTGGGTACATAAAAATCGAAAGAGAGGGAGAAGTCTGATGTGTCAGAGAATTGGAGAATTATAAGGAATCTGCTTGTGGCTGAAACCTAGGGAACACGTGGAGCAGAAAAAGGTGAAACTAAAGAGGCACAGGAGACTCAGATGCCCAGAGCCCTTGAATACCAAGTGAAAGAAGGTTGGATATTTTTTCAAAGTAATAGGAGTCATAAAAGGTTTTAAGAAGGGGAGTCATGTGTTTAGGTCATGTTTTTAGAGATCTCATTGTCAGAACTGCAGAGGTTGGACTGAAGAGATGCAGAAACAAAGGGAAAGAATCCAGTGAGGGGACCGTAGCAGTAGGGCAGGTAGGAACAGATGGACACCTGAACTAAGGCAGCAAAGTGGAGACAGGAGACAACAGATGAAGAGATCTTTAAAGCCATCACGGGGAGTGAGGGTACAAATGACTTGAGTAAAATCTCAAGTTTCTGGCCTGGACAACTGGATAAATGACAATGCCATTCACCAAGGGAGGAAAGAGACAGAGTTTTTCAAGGAGGCGAATGAGAAAAAGGAATTTCATTTGGGGATAGTCAGTGAGTGCCTGTGGGACACTCAGAGGAGTTTCCAGTAGGCAGGAGGATTTTCAGGGGAAAGGAGAGTCATTGGTGTACACAGTGTGTGGAAACTGAAGACGCAGGGAAGGGAAGGTCATTCAGGGAGCAGGGGTAGTATGAGCAGACAGGAGGGTCGGCCATGAGACCCTGGGGATGCACTAACCAAAGGAGGACAGAGCTTCAAGGAGAGAGTGGTCCACTGAGTCAACGATGCCACCGGGAGCGGAGTCACACAGAGCAGAACTGGAAAGAAGAGGGACAGCACACACGGGCCGTGAACATGGTGTTACTGCAGGAGGCTCCACTGTGGAAGGACAGGGATGGGGCCAGAGGGCATTATTGGTTGTTGGGTGGGTTATTGTTCTATGTTTAATAATCTTTTGGTCTTGGAATAATTTTAGATTCACAGAGAAGTTGCGGAAACAGTACAGTTCCCCACAATGTTAACATCTTACAGTGCCATGGCCCACTCCTCAAAACTCAGAAACCAATCTTGGAGTATTACTACTAGCTAACTTCCAGAATTTATTTGGATTTCATCAGCTTTTCCCCTAATGTCCTTTTTCTTTCTTTCTTTCTTTCTTTTAACATTTTTTCATTAAGTTATAGTCATTTTACAATGTCGTGTCAAATTCCAGTGTAGAGCACAATTTTTCAGTTATACATGAACGTACATACATTCATTGTCACATTCTCCTTCAGCTGTGAGCCACCACAAGATCCTGTATATATTTTCCTGTGCTAATGTCCTTTTCCAATCCCAAGACTCAATCCAGGGATATCACATTGCATTTAGTTGCCATATCTCCCCCAATATCTTATGATCAGTCTTTCTTTTCTTTTTTTTTTTTTTAATGACCTTGACATTGTTAAGGAGTAGGCTACGTAGCCTGTAGAATGTCTCTCAATGTGAGTTTTTCTCACCCTTATACTGGGGTTATGGGCTTGGGGAAATAACACCACAGAGGTAACCTCCTCATCACCATATCAGGGGGCACGTGAGACCCAGGTGACAACACTGATGACAGTAACTTTGATCACCTGGTTAACGTAGTGTCTGCCAGGCTTCTCCACTGACACTTCTCTTTTCCCCTGCCCGGCTCCGTTCTTTGGGAGGGACTGACTAAGCCTAGCCCACACTGGGGGGTGAGGGTAGGGGTGTAGGACAGGAATGAAGCCTCATCTCTTGTTATCGTTTTAAAGTGAGAAAGATCTTCCCAAGTCAGCCTCTAATCCTCCTTATTGTCTCCTTTATCTTAAAACTACACTTCAAGTCGATAGCACACAACAGAGCACTTAACCCTAGGAGATTTTATTTTGTCCACCTGTTATTTCACGTGTGTCACTTCAGGGGAAACAGCTCAGCGTCTAGTCTGGGACTCACACTGCGCTTCTCCTTTTCCTCAACTCATTCAGTTCCTCTGTCCTGTCATTGTCACCTGCTGAACATCGCTTTACTTCAGCCACAGGTGGGAATTGACAAACCTCTGTCAGATCTGCTGACTCCTAAGTTCCCTGTCTTTTCCTCCAGGTAGAAGCCCATCCTCGTCCCTGACTCCTGGTATATACAGAGGGGCAGTGAAGGCAACAAAACTTTGTACCACTGCCAGATTCTCGTGTGTTCAACAGGTACATGAAGGCCCAGTGCAGGGCGTGGGCCTACGTACATCTTCCTCCACTGCTCTTCAACCTTTGGGCTCAGAAGTCTCTGTTTTGGCTTGAAAGCTTAGAACTCAGCCTGAAGAAATGGCTTACAATGAGCCCCATTCCTGGCATTTTTGACAGCAACTCCCCAGGAATATTTATTCAAACAAGAACACTCTCTTTCCCCCATGACTCTACTTGTAGGATGGGTCTAGTCTCAGGAAAGGACAAGCAAGAGATCTGGGTTCCAGGATCTGTTGAGCCACGAACTTCCTCCAGGAACCAAAGTGGACCATTCTGACCTCCACACCTTGAGTTGGGGGCTGGTAAAATGAAGAGGTCAGGCTGCTGAGAACTGACTCAGTTCAACTCCCGCTGCTTTATAAAGCATCTACCACTTGTCTCATTTCTGGGGCTTCTCTGTCACATAGAACATGTGACCGGCTTTGGGAATGTTATGTGGGAAGCCATATCTCAGAAGAGTCACATGGAAAAGGAATTAAAACAGCACAGGTCAAATTCCAGCTTGGTGAGTTGTGTGAGATAAATGTAGGGGAGCCCAGTGGAAAGAAGGGGCTCCTATGCTCTCCAGAGACAGTACATGCTTCTTCCCAGGGGGCTGGAGGCTTGGCAGCCCTCAGCTGCCTCCAGCCCCATCCTATCAAGTGGGGTTAGCCTGCTGCTGAGCTCACATGACAGATGGCTCTTTGGGTCTCCAGAGTGTTCTCCAGCCATCACCGGGTTGTCAACTGCAAACAAAAGCCATTCATTGCCCTCAGCTCCTCTCCTGAATTCTTCCCAGCTTCATAACCTCCAAAGTACAAGATATGCCATAACCGTCTCAGGGTTCCCCTCTCCCTCCCTAGCCACGGGAACCATGTTTTTCTGGAACTTAAACAATCAAGGCACATAACCTGACAAAGAATATTTTTGCCATTCCTGACTGTAAAGACAGCCTAGGAAATGTGGTTTTGGCACTAAAATATTATAATTTCTACATTACTTCAATGGTCTTCTAACATCTTTTCCAGGAGTTGCCAAACAGAATTGAAATCACGGCCATCTTACAAAGTTTGGCTACAAAACTGCCCTACACGTCTCTCTCTCTTCTCCTCTTTCCTTTTACTGTTTCAGGTGACTGCTGCAAGGAACTAACATGCCATTCAGGTGAGAGGTGAAAAGAGGAGTGAGGGAACTACCTGGGCAAACTTATATGCAGGTAGAGAAGACTCGCAGCACAGTGGGATTAAAGGAGTGTGGGACAGCCCCCCGACCCCCAGTGATCTATCGGCTGATACTTAAAATCCAACCAGCAGAAATTCATAACTTTGACTCAGATTTTTAGCCATAATTAAATAAAATCCCCAAGAGCATCTAGACTCAATGATTGTTCAGTTTTCAATCACTGACATCTGTAGGAGAAGGGTTTGATGTCAGGAAGGAGATGGTTGGAAGATGTGTCTGAAATTGGAGTGGGAACAGGACCCTTGCTCGCTGCCTGCTTCATGTTCTTTAAGAAATGGCCACCTGCTCCCTCGTGTAGTCTTGGAAGGTAAAATCCTTTGGTGCCCCATGATCCCACACAGAAAGCAAGAGACACCAGGGGAACATAGCCAGTGCCCTGGTGGCAGCATCCTAGTCCAGCACAGGGGGAGTAACTGGGCACCTCCACCATGATTCAAAAGAGCCTGCCCTGGGAATCCAGGACACCTGAGTTCCAAACTTGCATTTTCCAATGTAAAATTAGGAGGCAGGTAGCATAATCTCCAGCACCTTGCCCGGCTTGAAGGGTCTATGGTGACTTTGGATTAAGCAGCTATTTCTCCAGAGTGACAGGAGCTGGGTTACCTGCCTGTATCACTGGCAGGACGGTCATTTTCCAACTCAGCTTCTCACAGCCCCAGAGGGTCCACCAGGCCTCTCTCGGGCTTCTGAGTGTCTTTGAGCTGAGCCAGGTGGGGAATCCAGGCTCCCTCACAAATTCAATTTGAGCAGCTCCACTTTTATCTGCTTCATTTATTGGTCTCCCTGTAGGTCTTAAAATGTGTTTGAGAACCACTGTAGGGCAAGTTCTAGTCTGTAGTGTTATTTCCAGCCTGAACCCAAGTTCCAGTTTCTTTACATGACATGCAAATAAATCTCTGCTTCTGCCTCCCAATAGAAGAGGGAGGACAGAAGCAGCCCACTGGCCTTCAAGACACACTGTCGTCTGTCACATCAGGGTGCCTCCAGGCGGTCTTAAATCCTGAAAAACACGAGAGCAGTCATTTCACGTCTCAAGACCCCGCTGATGAGAGAGGCCTCATTACCACGCGTGCACAGTAGCTCGTATTTCCCGTGGACTAACTGGCCTGTTTTCATTCCTTTTAAATACCCAAAGGCATCCAACCTACACGAGGAGCTGAAGGCCTACAAACCGTGGTCGTAAAAACTGTTTGCACACCACGCAAGTGCTGAAGAGCACCTGAAACCACTTTGCTTCTATTTGCTTTGCCCCCCAATACGCACACTGGTATATTACTGTTTCTTTTGCATCCCCCCGGGTTTGGATATTATACACCCAAGTTTTAGTTCAAATTGAGTTTTCACAGCTGGATTATAAACCAATGGAAATGTTGACCCAGCACCAACTATATCATTCCAAACAGGTGTTGCTTTAATTAGCCTTATCGTAAAAGAAAAATTAAAAATTAAAGGAAAACATTTTAATGTACCTGAAGAGTTTCTTAAGGTCTTAAAGGGAGTGGGCGACTTGTTGGAGACTTTTAAGCCTTATCTTCTTTTCTCAGAGACTCTCTTAAAAATTCAGCAACACTTCTGAAACGGCAATAATAAGAGGCAATAATATGTCTTAAGAGGAGAAAGAGGGCTGGCTGCCCTGGCATGTTTGCCAGTGAAGGAGAAGATTTTTAAGTGATGGGAGAGAAGCCTCCAAAATCCATTCACCTACATCTTACATGCCCACATCTCAGGCAGGAAGAAGCCAAAAGGCTGGACTTGGGATGTCACTCCTGACCTTAAAGGGGACTGCCATTATCTTCCATGCAAAGACAAAGGAGTTTTGTGTGATTTCAATTCAGTGCAGAAAACATATCTACTGTGAACTTACTGGAGGGGTGGAAGGGAAGTTGCAAAAATCCTACCCTCGAGGAGTATTCAGGTTCATTGTGCATGAAACCATTTAGAGAACAAATTAAAATTGGATGTGAATTAGCTTAGATGTGGTGACATTTTAGCAAGACCACACAACTTCCTTTGGCCTTGGGAAGTTTAGGATGACTTCCCAGAGAAAGAAGAGTGAGAGGCTGGCATCAGAGACTGAATATGGAGAGAGAGGCCAGTGGAGCATCTCAAGCCAGGGAAGATGCATTAGTAAAAGGATAGAGCAGTGCTTCTCCAGTTTGAGGGTACACCAGTCACCTGCATGGCTGGTTAAAACTGATTACTGTGCCCCCAGGGATGCTAATTTAGTGGCTCTGGGATGAGGATCCAAGAATTTTCATCTCTAACAGGTTCCCAGTTAATGTACATGATACTGGGTCCATGGACCACTCTTTGAGAACCACTGATGTAGAGAAAGGACTGTGCACGGCTGTTAGCGGACCAGTGTAGGCGCTGACTTAGCTGTAGTAGAGGATTTGCACAAGAGTAAAGAATGGCGATTTTTTGATGGTGTGAATGAGATCACTTTTTAAGCTAGAAAAAAATTACTCATTCTCAATTTGTTAAATTTGTACTCTCATTCTGGTCTTATCTACCAATGGGTTAGTGACGACCTCTTTCTCCTATCTTCCAGTGATCTGGTAACTACTTTCAGGTTAACAGTAATGAGTCTAGTTCTTATATATATATAGATCGATCGATCTATCAATCTATCTATCTATCTATCTATCTATCTATCTATCTATCTATCTATCTATCTATATCTCCAAGCTCATACACATGTATTCCCACAAAGCCGGTGATGTACTTAGCACACTGTGTAAGTCTTCTAACCACAGAAGATCATTCAAAAGAAGTCTTAGCTCCTCTTATATACTCTTACTTGGTACATAGCTCTATGCTAACAATTATCACTATTATAATTATTTATGTCTGTGTTCATTCATTTTCCTTTTCAGATAATGCACACTGTGAATCCACTCTTAGATCTCCAGCGTTTAGCACAGTATCTTGCATGTAAGGATGCCAATAAACATTCGATGGTTGAATAAATAAATGAATCAGCATATTATGTGCCCTGAGAATTCTCAACTGTACTTGGTTACAAATGTGCAGAGATTTCATAATGAATGAAACATAAGCCCATATAAAATCTTGAATAATCACCTATATCATTTTTTTAGCCTGATTATTTGTTTGAAGGATGAGACTACGTGCTTTGCTTCAAGACAGAACGAGCTCAAAAAGGAACCAAGGTGTGCGATGTGGTATAACAACAATAGCACTGGATAAAGAATTGGGGCTTTTCATCTTAGGCATTACAATTGAATTGCTCTACGGATGTAAACAAGTCACTTCACCACTTTGAACTTTAACGTGTTTGTGTCGTGTTTTATATATATATATATAAATTATATATATAAACTATATATATAGTTGGTTTACAATGTGTCAATTTCTGATGTACAACATAATGTTTTAGTCATATGTATATACATATATATACACACATATATACATATACATATATTCCTTTTCATATTCTTTTTCATTATAAGTTACTACAAGATATTGAATAGTTCCCTGTGCTATCCAGTAGAAATTGTGTTATATTTTACTATTAGAGTTGAAGCACTAGGGTTAGCTGATTTCAAAGGTCCCCTCCATCTGTCTCTAACTTTCTGTGATTATAGTAATTCAAATGTTTCAGAAGAATAACATTAAAAAACAATCTGAGGCTAGGGGATTTTTAAAAAAATTATTTGCAAAGGGAAGTATTCTAACTGATAATGGAGTATTCACTGATTTGTTCTACAATTAATTGTTTATATCTCAAATTGGATTAAATTCTTGACAGCAAGGACAGTATGTTTCTCCTTTTGGTATAATCAGCACCTGAATCAGGGAATGGCACAAAGTGGCTTTCAGTTAATGTTGACTTACTATGAAGACATGCATGAATAGCCATTACCCATATCAAGCATCCAAAATTTATTTGCTGAACAGTTAAAGTGGTAGGATGATGGTCTCTATTTTGGATATTTTTGCTTTGGTCTTGAAGTCTGAAGGTTATAGATGAGAAGTTCTAATACTTCCATTCCATATCATAAGGGTGGCAGAGGCAGGGAATTCTTCTAATGTATTTATAATTTATTGATAAGAGGTATTGATGTCTTCCATCATGACTGTGAATCTGCATGTGACTCCTTCAAATTTTGTTAATTTTTTGCTTTTTATTTTTTGAAGATATGTTATTAGGAATAAGCAAATTTGAAATTGTTATACTTTATTAGTGACTCAATCATTTCATAATTTAAAAATGAATTTCTTTATCTTGATAATGCTTTTCTTGACTTAGAGAAGATTATTTATATTATATTAAACTTATATATTATATATATATATCACATCAGCTTTCCTGTGATTAAGGTTGGATCAGTGGGGTACTGGCTCTCTGAGAAGAGAAAAAGCTCTGATTTGTAGCAGTTGCAGATTTCCATGGTGTGACTATTCCTACCATGGACAATCTCAAGCAACCAAAATTTTAACAACTGATTTGCAAAATTTCTACATGTTTAACAATCTGCTCTTATGAGATGGCTCCAGTGAGTCACTACTTTGCTTGATACATCTTTTTCATGATTTTATTTTGAACTGCTTTCTCTCCTTATATTTAAGGTGCAACTCCCTTAAGCAGTGTATAACTGGATTTCTTATAGAACATAGTCTGATGTATCTTTTAGTTAGAATATATAGGCCATTTACATTTAACATAATTGCTAATATATTTGGGTTCACATTTGCCATATTAATATTTGTTTTTCATCTGCCCCATAAGCTATGTTCTTTTTTTCTCCTTCCTTTGGCTTAATCAAGTGTTTGCTATTATCCCATCTCCCACGCCCATTAGTTCATTAAGTAAACACTTATTTACTCTTGCTTCAGTGGTTATCTTGAAGACTACAATGTACATTCTTGTTTTATTAGAAACTAATACGGATTTGTGCATTTACAATCTTCCTAACACTGAAAGAGCCTTGGAAATCTCAAAACTTTGAAACTTGAAGGTTAACAGATCCTACATCTGGGGTCCCTAAGACCATCCTCAGTTAAAACTGATTCACTAGGAAGACTCATGGGACTCCACTTACTGTTATACTCAGCTTTGATTGGTTAGAGTGAAAGGATGCAAAACAAAATCAGCAAAGGGAAAAGGCACGTGTGGCAGAGTTTGGAAGGAACCAGGTGCAAACTTCCAAGAGTCCTCTCCTAGTGAAATCACACAGCAACGACTTGTGACAACATGTATCCCATGCTTGTCTACCAGGGAAGCTCATTAGAGACTCAGCACCCATGAAATTGATTGGGTCCTAGTCATATAGACGCTCTCCATCTCACACATACCAACATTCCAGACTTCCAGAAAGAAAGCAGGTGTTCAGTATGAACCGTGTTGTTCGCACAAAGAGTCTGGGCACAGTGAGCCACTCTTCTCAGTTCAGGGGATGGTGGGAACCTTCCTGAAATTCAAGTTCCCAGATGGGTAGTCAACCTTGCAAGCAGGCCTTTCTAACAAGAGCAGTCTCAGGCTTGCTGTGTTAGTTCTTTCCTGTGCAAGCCCTCTTGTCTTGAATTATTGTTACCATACATATTTATTTTTATGTATGTTTTAAATCCCATAAGACACAACTGTTAGTTGTTTAGGGTCAATATTCATTTAGATTTACCCACATATTTAACCTCTCCACTGCTCTTTCTTTCTTCCTGCACTTCCCCTTTCTCATTTTCTGCCGGTCATTTCCTGCTGGGAATGAGATCTCTCAGCATTTGTCAGAAATATCTTTACTTCTTCTTCATTTTTGAATGATATTTTTGCTGACTATAGAATTCTAAGTTGGCATCTATTTTCTCTCAGCACCTTAGAGACACTATTCTATTGTCATACAGTTTTCTTCCTTTCTTTCGAGCAGTGAGCTATGAGTCTTAAAGTTCCTCTTTCAAAAGCAGTGGATCTTTTCTCCTCTGGCTGCTTGTATGATGTTCTCCTTACTTTTGGTTTTAGGCAGTTTTATTGTGATATGCCTAGATGTTGGATTTGTAGAACTTTTTGAATTAATTCTCTGCCATTTCTCTCCAAGTACTGCGTTGGCCCCATTGTCTCTCTGACATCATATTTACATTAGACTAGTGGCTTTCAATAGGGAACAATTCATTTATTGGCCCCAAGACAAATATACCCCACAACAAATAATTATTTGACTCAAAATGTCAGTAGTGCAAGGTTTAGAAACCTTGTATTAGACTTTATACCACATCTGTATTAGACTTTTTATCATATCTTGTCTCCTATATTCTTTTCTATAATTCTTATCATTTTTTGTCTTCATACTTCACTCAATATTTTTTTACTAACCTATCTTCAAGCTTACTGAGCTCCTCTTCAGCTTTGTCTAGTCTGCTGCTAAACTCATCTATTCATTTTTTAATATCAGATATTAGAATTATCAGTTCTAGTTTTTCCATTTGATTACTTCATATGGATTCTAGTTCTACGATAAAATTCTCTATATTGCCATCAAGTGTTCTGAACATTTTAATTACGATTGTTTTTAAACCATAGCTAATAATTCTAATATCCGGGTTACCTATTTGCTCCTCTTGTGCATTTATTGATTCTGTTTCACAGCATGGCTGATCATTTTTAACTGACTGTTAGATACAGGTGTATTAAAAATGCTTATACTTTGGGTGATGTCATCTTCTTTCAGGAGAGGAATCAACCTCACTTTTGGAAGGTAGAAAGAGAAAGATGGCCTCAATGCAATCAGAGATTGAATTGAGTTGAGACCAGACTGCATCATTGGAAGGTGTGGTCTCCCTCTGGTTGGTCTCCACTTGTAGAGTATCATCCTCCAGCAGTCCCAGCTGAGAGCCTGGGGTGTCTGCAATGGTCCCTCCTCTCTTCCAAGTCCTAAACTCTAGGGGGTTTTTTTTCTTATTTTTTATTTCTTGGCATCACAAAATGCTCTGCTTTTCAGCTGCCTTCTGTTTAGCCTCTCAGTCTCTTGGCCTACACAGCTTAATTGTCAAATGCCCAGAGGAAAATCTGGTGCCAAAGGTCAGGCTCACTTCCCTGCACCTTCCCTCTCTTCTTGGCACTCAGGAGGATCTTGGCCTGCAAGCTTCAGCTGCCTTGAAGGTCCAGAGTTCCAACTTCCGCTCTCTTATTATTTCCTAACACTCTACCACTTCCCTGCCCATGAGAAGTGGTCCTCTGACTGGCTTCTCAACCTCTTATCCTTCCACCAAAGACTGCCAAGTGCCCTGAGTAGGAAATCAGTCTGTTCACCTCACTGAACTTCCTTTCTCTCCAGGATCTGTCCCCTCAAGTCCTTGTTGTGTCAGTAGCTCCCTCAGGCCCTTGGAGACTTTTCTTTAAAAAAATCAAGCTTCTTCTTATTCTTGGTAGGAGGTTAAGTCTGCCACCAGCTACTGCATCAAAGCTAGAAGCAGGAGTCTATACTTAGCAATTAGGTTAGACATAAGGAAAATAGTTACGTATTTTTCTATGAGTATTATTGGATGCTCTACTGGGTCATCAAAAGCAGGAATAGGCTCCTGCCCCCTTTAAAAGCCAGAAGAAATTTCCAGGGAACTTCAGTAATTAAAGAGGCAGGCATAAGAGGGAGGGGGTGCATGAGGAGCAGCAGCTATACAAAATGATTTTTCAGGATTTCCTGTGACTCTGTCAATCTTTAATCCCTGCCCATGCTCGAACTCTCAGAACTTGAACAAAGCCATGAATTTTCTTCCCATGGTTCTCACTTGGGCTTGGGCATAACTCAGAGATGGAAGATTGCAATTTAAAGCCGAAGAACTAAAATACAAGAGCTATATGTTTACACTATGTTTCCAGTTGATTACAGTCAGGAAGTATGGTATGTTTGTACTTTTCTTTTCAATGCCATGAGTGAAGCTCTTCTCACTGAATCTAGGAAACAAATTTTTAGGACTAGGAAGAAGCTCTGAAAGAGATTTCATATAGCCTAGGAATTTCAAACTGTGGTGTTCCAGCCACATTACACTCATGTCACCTCAAGCCCTTGCCAATCTGTTATAGGATGAAGAGTGGAATCCCCTGTATCATTCCGTGCGGTCACTGAAAGAGCTTTAAGCTCACTTCCTGTTTAATATCAAGTGTGCGTAGTAGGCAGAGGTGAACGTAGCAGGTGCGAAGCCTCAGCTTAAGCGCCAGGGAGATTACTAACAGAATTCTGCAGGGCTGTGTGAGATAGACAGGCAAGGCCATTTCCTCGAGATGGATTCATCAAGCAGTGGAAGCCGTCCCAGCAGAAGGCCCACACATTCATCCTGCAGCACCCTGCTTCCTGCCTGTGGCAGCTTACTGCTGGTGGGCTTGAGGGATGGGGTGGGGGACAACACAACAGGCATGTCTGGGAGTTGGTTCCAGGGTGCGGCAAGACTATTTTCTCTCCATCACCCACCTCTTTGATGCATCTTTTTTCATGAGGCCTGAGCTTGTGGATCTTTAGGAGGATACTTTACAGGAAAGCATGATGTGTCCCCAAGAACACTGAACTGCAGGGTCAGATACCCTTAGTTTATTATTTGACCTTGAGTCAGTCCTTCAAAGCCTGTTTGTGCCCGAGTGTTCTCTATGTGAAATGAGGGAATATGAATAGATGATCCCAATAATTGCAGAAGCTGGAACAGACAGTGGGTTGAGGACTCCCTTTAGACAGCTAAAGACGCAGGGCAGCAGGAAAGGTGCCTGATGGCTTGTGTGGAGGGTCTGCACTACGATGAGGATCTTCTCAATGGACCTGAGTTTCTGGCTTCTTCTCACGCTTCTGTCATTCCACATTTTGCTATGAAGATATAGGCAGATTCATATATGTCTTGTACATTTCTTTTTTTCTCATTTTACCACATATTCCTCAACAAAATATGTCAAAAATCTTTTCATAACAAAATATAACTTGTTGTCTGTTCAATATATGTTAAAATTCTTATAACGGTCATTTTAAAATTATCTTTGTGTAACCCACATAAAGCTGAGCCATCTAGTGTTCCAGCTCAACGTACAATTAAATTTGGAAGAGATTTAAGACTGGCATTCAAGAGAAACTGCAAAAAACTTTATTTCTTGAAGTCTGAGAAAATGGCAAAGAGGGTGGCAATGCACAGTGTACTGGGGAAAAAGTCTTCAAAATTTACTTTAAATCATTCTCTTTCCAAATTTCACTCATCACTGCACAGCAGTCTTCACAAAATCCCTTTTCCCACTATCTCAGAACTGCCCCAAATGTTCCAAAAACTCTCAACTCTCAATGGCTCTTACCTTCCTTCCATATTTCTAGATCTCTGCCTTTCCTCTGGCTTTTCTATAAGATAAGTCAATTCAGTTCTGAGGCTTATTTCAGTCCTCTTTTCACCAGATCAGCACCACAAACCCCAGGGCTCAGGGGACACCACAGAAGTCTCCTTTAGAAGTCTGCATTTGTTGGCAGTAGGTGGAGAAGGGATTGGAGGCAGTAAAGGGGTGCAGACACTTAAATATCTTTAACTGTAAAAGCTCAATTTAAAAAAAAAAAACGGTACAACCACATATTCCATCGATTTACCTTTGATTCTCCAAGCCTAAAAAGAAACTTACATGCATGCAGTTTCCTTACTAGCAAATAACAAAAAGAGGTTACTTAAATGTGCAATGTTCTGGTCAGATTCCAATATCCAGATATGTGTGAACCATATTTATGTTGACACATTTGATAGAATTATACTTATATGTGAGTCCGTTAGCTGCAAGAAATTCTTTCTAATAACAATAACCAATATGTAGTTAGCAATTTACCATATCTGAAGCATTTTCATGCAAAAGTACCCCATCTGATCCTGACAGCTACCTGTGAGATGAGTGTGGGTTTAACCATCACTGCTATTTTATACATGAGGGAATGGAGGCTCAGGAAGGTGAAGGGACTTGCCCAGGTACTTATAGGGCTAGGGTGGTAACTGACTCTTGGTATTGTGTTTCAAATTCCAGAAATCAACCACCTCATTGAACTTCTCCTAACTTCATTTTTTGTTTTCATGTGTGTGTGCGCACACACACACACACAGAAGCTAACTGAAACACAGCCAAGTATTACATATGTGCAGAATGTTCTATATATATATACAATCATGTATTAAATCAACAAAATCCACATAGCCACTCAGTTTCTGTTTCCAGAAGAAGCCCTGACCTTGTAACAGAATAAACACTACTGCTGGGCCAGAGCTGCGGAGCCAGCTTCGTGCTTCCTCCTGCACTGATGGGCTTTGTTTTTGAAAGCACTTGCCATTTACATTACTATTATTTTCATTTTCTTGATCATCCAAACCTCAAAGGAAAGAGGCTAATGATATTCCCCCAGCCCCTCCCTCCCTACACTCGTGCTGGGAATGGGAGCCGCTCAGATTGATTGAACGGCCTCTGCAAACCCTTCAGGAACATTGATGGAGTTGCTACTAGAGGCAGCTGGAGTTGCCATTTGCATCTCACCCTGTCTTACTTTTTTTCCCTCAAAAAATAAAAAAAAAATTTAAAAAAAAGCACCCACAATGCCCTGGGGGAATTTTCCGGGACAAGCTGCAGGTGCTATGGATATTTTCATTTAATAATCATTCCTGCAATTCAGCACATTTGTAATCCATGTGGTAAACTCTGACTTACATTTCTCCCAGTGGACGCTGGCCAGATGCAGAAACCAAAGAGCTTGGTGCCGGTACTGCCTCTTCCTTCTTTTATAGTCCGTGCATTTGGATGTGTTTAGCGTGGTCTGCGAGAGCAGGGTAAGGAATGTGCTGTGTTTAAAAGACCCTTTTGTTGACATTAAGCAATCATAAATATACTCAGGAATTATGCTCCTTGCATTTATTGTGGAGTGCTTTAATTGGATGGCCTCCTCATGTGATATCATAAAGAACATATGCATATTTTTGGCAGTCCCATTGGACCGTGGAGTCGAGAGGCACATCCGAAGCAGCGCATTCCTAACATCCATGGGTTGTCTCATGTGTGTCACCACATCTTCCCACCAGGGCTGTTCTCCCCACACACTCCAAGATGGTAACTTCCCAATCTGTCCAGATTCTACTTGGAATTCTCCTGGACTGTGTAAGTGTCAAGGCCCGTTTCCTCTCCACATGAAGAGCTTTGAAAGGAGAACTGCATGCCTAACTCCCTCATAAATTCAAGCCAGAGCGTCTCCTTTTTCCTTTTTTTTTTTTTTTTCCTTTTTTTAAGGTGTGTGTGTTGGAGGGGAGGGAGGGGAGGAGTTCTTGGCCTAAAGTAAAATAAAGAAATCCCTTTTCAAGAATGATGCTCTCCTTATTTTCACCACATAAACAAAATGTTTAAGCCTGCACAGAGCCAGGCCGGAAGGTGGATGCTTCTGGTTAAGACATTCTGCTGCTGCTCTGAGATGCAGCCTCTAAAGAAGCAAACTCCATTAGGGGGCAAACACCACCACCTGCAGGCCTGGGACAGGGCACCAGACAGGGCCCTGGAAGAAAACAAATGGCACACTTAAAGGTGTAGCTCAGAAGATTTTAACCAAGGGACTATGTTCAAAGGTGTACGCAGAGTTAAGGAAACCAGCCAAGAATGGGGCTGTCAGGGACTAAATGTAGTAGGAAGCCATTACGACTTCAGACAAGAAGGGGCCCAGCCACAGCTGAAGGAGAAGGACTCCAGCAGAATAAGAACCCAAACTTCTATTTCCTCTCTGCCCCCAATCCTGTAATTATGTTTCCTATTGGCAAAAACCAACCGGCAGCCAGAGGTCAAGGAAGGCAGCTTGACTGATGCAATCTGGAGGTCAACTTCTGGGAAGTGAAGCGGGTGGAGAAGGGAGGAGGGTCTTAGAGAGGTAAACAGAGACTAGCCAGAAACAAGAATGAGGCCCACCCAAGGTCCTGAGGACTCTTGAGCTTTTACGTACAATCAATCCTTAGAGCTCTATGACGCAGCTACAATTCCATCACACAGAGAGAGGGACAGTAAAGGTAGGAACAGAAGAGGAACTTACTCACGTTTGCATGGTTAGACCACCGAGCTCTCCAGTGACAGAAGTGCCAGGCTTCCTGATTGGAAGGTGATGGGGAGGGTTTAAATAATCATGGTCCTAGACAGGAGCTTAGCTATTCTGTCATTGGAAAGTTCCATTTGGATCTGGAAAATTTTAAATCTCATTGTGAAACAGTATCCAAATCAGAGTGTCCCTGGGTCTCATACAGACAGGAATGAGAGCTGAGATATTGAGAGAGATTAGATCACCTCAAAAAAAAAAAAAAAAAAAAAGAATCTATATCTATTCAGTCCCTGAGTTTAGATAGCAAGAGTTCAGATAATGAGAATTTGGAACGCAAGGGCCATCACACAACATGAAGCAAAGAAAATATCATTCAGGAAAAAAAGTAGCACCTCTGGAAACATTCTCATTAACAATAATCACAAGTTTAGATAGTCGTGAAAATCTCTGGGACAGTAATCACCCCAAATTCATGCCTTTGTTACCATGTCCTGGGAAACTACATGTGGATTAGTCATAGACTTTGATGATGGCTTAGGGAAATTTACTTAGTTCTTGAGGAGTAGAGAAAAAATCTCGCAAAACTTAACATCACAGCAGAAAATCACATGTCTGCAAAAAGACTTAGATCAGACTATTCACAGTAGCCTTATTCCTGATAGCTAGAAATAGAAAACAACCCAAAAGTTCATCAATAGAACAGAGAAACACGTAATGCTATATTCATGGAATAGAATCCTACTCAGCAATAAAAATGAATGAACGACTAATATACGCAAGACAGGCGTGAATTTCAAAGGCACATTAAGCAACAGGGCTCAGACACAAAAGACCACACAGTGATTCCATTTATATGAAGTTCAATATTAGATGAAATTAATCTATGGTGATAGAAATCAGGAAGTGGTTACAACTGCAGGAGGAGGGCCGGTAATTAATTGGAAAGGGACACAGGGGACTTTTCAGATGATGGACCTGCTTTAAATTTTGTTTAAGGTGGTCGTTACATTAGTATATACAATTGTCCAAATTCATCAAACTGAATACTTCAGATGTGTGCATCTGACTGTCCATTATACCAAACAAACAACAAATGCAAATGCAAGGGAATGTGCCTCCTAGGGGGAGTACCATAATTTCTTTCTGGGGTAAATATAATGATAGGCTGTTTCAGATTTAAAAAAAAAAAAAAGGGCGTGAAGTCCCTAAAGCAGACAGGGAGTTAGAGGGCTAAACTGGAGGGCAGATGAGAGGAGAGGAGAAGCTGAAGAGAACACTGAAGTAATGGGTGAGGGATTTCATACGGAAACATCAGCTAGAAGGAAATTCTTTGCACTCAAGGGCAAAAGACTTTTACATACTGCAATAGTAACTACTTCTGTTGCTACAAATCCCAATGAAATTGGATACACACAAAAATAAAATGCAAGAAACATTTTAAAATAGGGGAGAAAAGAGGCCATGGTCAGCTGGGGACACAGAAAGGAGAAGTGTGGAGCACAAGATGCAAATGGGGAGCAGAAGAGCGGGGTGGGCAGTAAGCACAGGGATGGAAGTGCTGCTGGAGTTACAGAAGCTTAGAGAGAAGTTCTTGCTCCATGTGTTCCCCCATATTTGCAGTATGAGTGAATGTATTACATACTTAAAGGGCAGCGGAATTTCAGCGGACTTCAATATATTTATTTTTAAAGTTTGGTCATTATTCTTAAATGATGTTATTGTTATGCTTATAGCTCTCATGTCATTCACTCTAGGACACTTTTTTTTTTTTGACATTTGAACTACTCTGAAATTTAAAGCATCTTACAGTTGATAATGTATTATAGTTTATTCATCAGCATTTATTCTTTTTTATTGGTATGCAAAATAATATTGTATGTTCTAATTGACAGTGTCCTAGATTTGATGGAATATGGTACTACTGGTGCAGGTTAATTTACTAGGGCTTTGCTCCCCTTTGCACTGAAAGCCTGGTGAGTCCAACCGATGGGGCAGTGTCTGCAGTGGGGCTCACCCCAGTTTCCTCTCGCCCACTCAGGCAGACCTGGAGCTCTGGCCCAGCCTGGGGTTCAGTGCGTCAGAGTTGGCTGTGACAGCAGCTGGAATCAGCTCAAGGCTATGGTGTCAGCGGAAGGTGGGCTTGGGGATCAAAGGGACATCCTGAAACACAAGATAAAGTGGAGGTGGAAACAGGCAGCGGCTGACTAGGGCAGAGTGATAAAAGCTAATCGCATGGTGAAGGGATTGCTGCTAAGGTCGAGTGGGGGAGGGGGTAAAGAGCAAGAACACTGATTGACGGGGCCCCCAGAAGGCACGCAGAGGGGGAGGGGCCACAGTCTGCAAGGATCTGGGGGAGCGCTCCTTATTAACAATCTCCATTTCATCTCAACTTTGATACAGGTGTTCAAATGGAAAGAGACTCTGAAAACGTCTCCTATTGGTCATTTCAATCTCTAGTGCATCACCATTAACCCCTCTGATAAACGGGAGATAGTCTCTGAAAACCCCTGTGCCTCCTGCTTTCCGCTTCTGGGTCTGGGATGGTGTCAGTGATGGGGGTGGCAGATCCATTCACACCACAAGTACCACCAGTTCAGTTAGGTCTCGTGCTGCAGATGGTGGCATGGCAGCTCCCTGAGCCCTCAGATTTCCACTTGGCATGGCACATGGGATCAGTCTTCTGGGGCTGCCATAACAAAGTACCTCACACTGGGAGGCTCACACAACAGAAATTTATTTATCAGAGTTTTGGAGGCTTGGAAGCCCAAGACCACGGGGTCGGAAGGTTTGATTTCTCCTGAGGTCTCTCTGCTTGGCTTGCAGACGGCCGCCTTCTCCCTCTGTCCTCTGCTCTTCCCTGGTGTGTCTCTGGGTGCTGCATTTCTTCTTCTTATGCATTCTTCTCCAGTCATACTGGATTAGGACTCACCTTAACAGACTCATTCTCATTTAATCGACACCTCTTTAAAGGCCCAATCTCCAAACAACAGTCATATTCTGAGGTTCTGGGGGCTAGGGCTTCAGCATCTGAATTTTGGTGGGACACAATTTAGCCCGTAACAGGTACCATAGTGATCGCAGTAGGTCATTTTAAGCTCTTCTCAAGATTAATTTGCATTTGGTTCTTTTTTCATTTTTTTGGTTAAGTTTAATGTGAATTTATTAAACCAATATTTTTGAGACAGATAATTATTTTTCTTCCTCTGATGTTTTCATTTAAAAGGACACAGCATTTCCTTTCTCTTCTTTTTATTTAATGATGTCCCTTTATACAGAAGAGCTAGGAATACCTGTTTCTACCTGCTGTAAGGATTCACATGAAAGGCCAGTAATATGCCAAATATCTGAGCCTTTTCCCAAACAGGTGCATTGTGTTCAAAGGCAGGATGACTCCAGTGAAAAGGTTTCTTCTTGCCCCTCTAAAGGGACTACTTTGTGAGATCCGGCAGCCTGAGTAATCAGAGCCTATTAAGTCTATGAGGATAGGCTGGGGGACAGGGGCAGGGCACAGAAAGGATTAACAGAGAGGAAATGTATCAGAAAAACCTTCTCTGACTTTTCAAGAGAATCAAGGGATAGAATCAAAAGTTGCAGAAATTGGAATTGGAGCTCAAATCCATAATCAGAACATTTTACGTGATTACTAGATGCCCACTCTCGTGCAATGTGCTGGGCAGCTAGAAAAATTCCACCATTCCTGCCAAAGAATCAGTTGTATCCAGAGCGGAGACATTCTCAAGCCTTCTGTAGTCCAGAGGACTCAATGGCCTGAACATACTTTTTTCTTAAAATAATGGCAGCAAGTACCACCCCATACATTTAAACACAATGCATTTTATCCAAAAGGCAAGAACTTGGGTCAGGAGTGGTTAAGGGTTTACTGAGTGAGAGTGTCTTCAATGGGAGGCAAGATCAAAGCAAGAGACATTACAAGAACTAAAGTAAGTGACAAGAGTGAGTGAGACTAGATGTCCATCCAGGCTTTCCTTGCCAGCCCTGCAGTTGCTATTCCTAACGTTTATGCTTTCATTACTCTGTTCTGAGAAATTACGGGTAGCACCTAATTATTTCTCTACCCCAGTCTCCTTTCCAATCCATCTTATACACACCCGCAGATCACTGCTCTTGAAGCACCACACTGATCTGTTACTTCATTACTCAAGGGTCTCTCCTGGCATCCCACTAACTAATGAATAAAAGCCCATATGCGTTCTGGAAGGCAATGCCTCTTGGTATTTGGCGCCATCCAACCTTCCCAACTTCATCTCCAACATTCTCGATTATAAACCCTGCGTTTCAGCCCAGAGAGTCCCGAATCCAGCCATAACCAGAGGAGCCTGTTAAAAACATGACTGCC
Organism: Camelus ferus; assembly: GCF_009834535.1. Taxonomy (NCBI): domain Eukaryota; kingdom Metazoa; phylum Chordata; class Mammalia; order Artiodactyla; family Camelidae; genus Camelus; species Camelus ferus. The sequence goes on from NC_045710.1 coordinate 12,890,206, forward strand.
CAGGTCTGCTGCTATGGAGGCTGGGTCTTGGGGTCTGGTGAAGGGTCAGGGATCTCCCCTTTTAGAAGGTCCTCACTGATGTATGTCTAGTTTGGATGTTCCATCCAAACTGAAACTTTATTGTTGACTTGAACAACTCCTTTGTAGTGTCTGTAAGTCCACCTCCACTATGAAATCACCTTTCCCTGGCTCCTCTTCCCTTTATTCCACCATCCTGCTTTCTCCCCCTCTTCTGAATGCTCCCTCAGTATGTCTCTGCTTTTCATATAGTCCATCTCATGTTTTCATTATTTTTACAAACAGCCTGCCTCCCTATTAGACTGTAAGCCTTCTGAAGTCACATTCCTTGTCTGATTAACTTGTCTTCATCTCTCTATAGTCATTCAAAAAGCCTAGGAAAAAGGAACATCGAGTAAGTATCTCTTAAATCAGTTGGTTTTGCCAGAGTTTTAGAACCCTGAATCTCTTTGGGAGAAGAGAGGCTGATAAAGATTTTATTTCTATAAATATCTGGAAACCTATTTTTATAACAGGCACAAGCTGGAAACAATATTCTTTCAAATGAAAAATGTCACATCAGTTGAGTGATTCCCAGGACTTCAGAATCTCTTTCGCACATTTCATAAGCTACGTGAGCAAGGTTTTGTCTTTCTGTTGTTCATTTGGAGGAAAGATATCTATTTTCCTTACAGGGAAATTTTTGTTCTCATCTGATGAAAATAATCGATATGAAGGCTGCAGGAGAGACTGCCATTCATTATAAAGACAGAAGGTAATAAATTAACAATCACATGGAATTAACATATTTAGAAGATCACTTCATCTTTGGGGGTTAATCTTCCATTTCTGAATTTCTAAGATTAACTACTCCGCAGAGCTTAAGATCTATTTTAAGACAAAAACAGAGCTGAATGAAGAGGGACCCCTCAGAGAAGGAATCCTCAGATTTCCCGCACCTGTGGCTTTTCATTGCTCCTATGGAGAGCTTAGGTTGGTGGACACTGGGAGCCTGAAGTACTCCTCGGGGAGGTTTTGTTGGAACAGTAGAGTTATTAAATAGCTAAAATGTCATGGGCAATAGATCTAAGTTACAAAGACAATACAAAGAGAGGTTTCCAAAGTAATGTCCCCACCTGTAACTGAACACAGCAGTGATGAATATAATCCTAAACGCAGACAATCTGAAAAAAGCTGCTGAATTCTGGAATGTAGTATAAGTAGTCTTTGAGTTCTTATTCAGCCTATTCCAAACTTTCTCTTCATTTTACAAAGTCCTGAAACTTGTTATTCTTGTAATGAGTTCATGTCTTATCCTCTATGTTTTTTTTTAATCAAAGAAAAAAGGAAATAGTTTAAAATTCCAGAAAAGTTTCTAAGAGAATTATGGATCATAGACAATACGGTACCCGTGTACCTTCCATCACAGTCTGATCTCTATGCTCCTCATACACACACACACAAACACAATTCCTCCAAAGTCCAAGATGGTAAATTGCTTCTTCAAAGGATCTTGAAATGTTTAGGAACGACAACCTCCAAAGTAATAAAAGTTTAACTCTTTAAGTGTTTAAGTAATGTTTATTCCTGTTACTAATGACTTTAGAACAAATGAGTCCAATGCACAGTGGTCTAAAACAACCATTTGTGCTGTTCAAGGATGCTGTGGCTCTGGAATTCACACAAAGCAGAGCAAGGATGGCCTTTTTGCTTCACACTGTCAGAGGCCTCAGCGGAAAGGTTCCAAAGCTGGGGGCTGGGATCCATCACTCACAGGTCTTGTGGCTGATGTTAGCTTTTGGACAAGGGCCTCTCCCTCTTCAGTGGGTCTCTCCCTATAGGCCAGTTTACAGCAGGGTGGCAACCTTCTCAGGGCAAGAATCCAGAGAAAGGGCCAGGCATAAGTCATACCACCTTTTATGACCTAGCCTAAAAAATCATACAACACAGACCATTTATTGAGGCAGTCGCAAAATCCCACCCAGTCTCAAGAAGAAGAGAAACAGACACTGTTAGCAGGGCATTGCAAGGTTCTGGAATTGCACATGGAACTGGGACTCTTGTTGTAGCCATTGATGAAGAGTTTTTTTCTGACTTTGAGCATCCCCATAGGGTGATTTGCTTGGCTGTTTTGTGAGGAAGCCTTGGTTTTGGTCTTTCCATTTGGGATAATCAGGTTTCTTAAAGCATACTTTTGAACTTCTTGCTTGGGGAATTTGTATTCTAGGAGGGAAAATGGACTGGGGAACTCAACATTCAACATTTAATACATAGAGCATTTGATTATCTCTTTGCTTTCAGTAGGATACTGTCATCTTCAACTAAACCAATGTCCATGCCAGCCAACACCCAACCCACAGTTATACACTCTTCAGAGAATAAACTTTTAGTCTTATGTGGTGTTGGGAGGGTTCATTACCCAGTGGCATAGATTTCGGAAGATCCAGGCATCTGATTGCTTTGCCAACAGTTTTTACCCAATCCTATTTTTGTTCTCACCACTGTGCCCCATTTCAAAAGAAACCGGAGCTGTCCATCCTGTGCCCTCTAAGGAATCTGCAACAGGTAGCATGGTGATGCCCAGTTTTCTTCCCTCCGGTTTTGGATGCAGCTGTTTGGTTTGGCTACCTCATTTACCATTGGTCTATTGGCTTTCCAGCTTCCAAATATAACTGTTGTCTTCTCTCTTTATTTCCCAGTTCTTCGAATCTCTTTCCCATGGCTTTGGAGGCATTTTGCCAGGGAGTGAGTTGAGACGTGTGTATGTCTTGGCGCTGCCATCTTAGCCTGGAAGTCTCTTTAGTGTCTTTCAACTATTGTTCATGCGAGATGATCACAAATCCTTAAAGATCCTTTTTGCTCTTCTTTCAACATGCCCCAGATTTTTCAGCAACTCAGAGTGTAATAGCACCTCAAACTGAGGTGTGTTCTAACCAGCACAGGTTATGCTGCTTCTTCTTTTGTTGCAGACACTCAACTTAGCACTTTCCACACTGTGTTAGACAGTGAGTAGTGTCCCTCAGGTGATCAACAGATAGTCTGAAAAAACATTTGGAAAATACCACGTATCCTCCCCTCAAACATTTATAAGACTACAAATCAAAAAAAGAAATGTGCTTCATTTTTCAAATCCCGTTTTTCCAAAACATTTGACTTTTTAATGCCTGTTTTGGGGAGAACATAAGACTTTTTATGCAATGCTATTACTCAATGTGGGGTTCACAAACTGCCCACATCAGAATCATTTGGGGTTCTTTTATACATTTAGAAACCTTTGGCTCCAATCCCAGATCTTGTACCAGATTGAGCCTTGGGAATCTGCATTTTAAAATAAACAACTAGTTCTTATGCAACCTGGTATTTTGGAGAGCCTGTTCCCCCACTATTTGAACTTCCATACAGAGGAGCGCTTCACCTGCCATCCCCCTCATGCCTTACACATTTGCCCTTTAAGGAGGAATGACTTACCTGAGTGATGTAAAGTAAACAGGCATGCTTGCCTCAGACCCTGCAGCGTTCCCTTGTCTTTGGGAACTACCTGCCTGCCAGGGGAGCATATTTGACTCTGTGGGGTGGGCTTTATCCTGAGGTAGGAAGCTTGTGGTTATCCTGTTCCAGAGACTGGATGGAAAGAGTATTAAATTAAATTGAAATTAAACCAAAGAGAATCCCCTTACTCAAAGCTTAGAGGTGACGGATTAGTCTCCATGTACCTATGCCCCTTTTCAACTGGTTCTAAACTGAGGCATGTTGTGTATTGAGAGGAATGCTATGTATTGAGCCACCTCAAATCCCAAGTTTATATTTGAGGATAACTGACTTAGAGGCAAGCTTCAGAAAAATAGGATGTAATATACGTACATCATATAAAGCAGTAGAAAACACATGGCTATTCATTTTACCTTTATTTATTTTTTTTTAATTTGCAATCATGGGAAGAGCACATGAGGTAAAGAGGCAGCAACTGAAATTCATTTATTTGGAAATAATTCCCAAGGATTTGAAAATAGCCAGATCCATGCTTCATATTTCTTTCAAGATCCCTCTTTAGACAAGCAGGGAGATAGGAGATCAGCATGGGGAACATCTGGTTTGTTTAGGGATAGAAAGAGTGTATAGCAGAGGAGTCCTTGGAAACATTCTTAAAAGACTTGGTAGGAGAACACCTGGGAAAGCCCACTTTATTGAAGGAAGGCTGCAAGGGCCCAGGCAGAGGAGGTCATGTTCAACAAATCGGATGGAGTTCTTGAAGATATCCCTGTCACGAAAGATGAAGGAGATTTAGTGGCTATATAAGGAGGACTTTGATTTTAAATAAGATTTGACAAGATTCCACATCCGGGATTAATGGTCAAGGAGAAGAGCCATTGGATGTGGGTGATGTAGCATAGAAGATTAAAAAAAAAAAAAAAGAAAGAAAGAAAAAGATTAAAAAAAAAAAAAACTGGCTCAAGAAAGGGAGATGGATGAAAGGCAGGGAAGGGATTTGTTACTTGGAAAGGGATCACCTGAAGGGAGGAAGGTCAGGAGGAAGAGAAAATGGCCAGCCAGCTTTGCAATAGTTTTTATGTATAATATGCATTGAAGGGGAGCCAAATAATAGAATAAATGCACCAAGTCTTGAGATGATTCAGAAACTTGGACTGAGTGGTCCTAGCCAAGTCATATTGCCCAAATCACTGGGGGTGGAGGTGCTTGGCTAGGATATGGTGGATTGGGCAGAGGGATGGAAACCAATAATACAAAACCAAAGAGACCAGGACTGAAAAACCAAAGAAGGGGTCAGTTGGCCCAGCGATACCTCCTGGGGCCAGAGCTATGGATGATTGTGAAGTCAGCCAAGCCTGTCTTTGGTGTAGCCAGCCTTTCTTTTTGAGTTTTCTCCCTCAAATCTTCCCTTCCCTTCCACCAAAACTACCACCAACATCAACTGTGACTTCCTGAGCTTCAGGCATCCCTGTGTTTTCACACTCTCCTCTCTTCCTCCTATAAAAACTGCAGGTCAGTAAAGTGTCTAACTCCCCCTAGCGGGTAAATACTTAAGAGTTGAAGGCATTACACTTCCTCTGGGTATTTACAGTTTCATGGGAGACAAAAATGTTAAATCCAGATATTATAGCTGTTATGATGGAATTTCAAGGAAGGGTTTGGGGAGGATGTAGCAAGGTTATATGTATCCCAAAGGTCACTCATGTGGTAGCTCTCTCCTGCACCTGATGGTAAAATCTGTGTTGGTCATGCCAAACAGTATTCTGGTTATTAGTGCTTCTGAAAAAGTAAAATCAGTGAAAACAGAGCTTTCAAAACTGGGTTTCACAGGAAAAAACAGTATTGACAGACTCTGGCCAAAGGATCCCAGAGTATGACACCATAGCACAAGACTATGAGGGAGAAAAGAATGACAGAGAAGAAACCAAGTCCCTGAAACATTCAGGATCAGACTGGGGATTGTGTACCTTTAGCCCTTAACATCCTCCTCATCATCCTGACTGAAATCCTGCTCTGTTCAAATGCTATGTCTTCCACAAAGATAGGAGCAGAAGTGATTTTATTGTTCGTCTTCTTGTTACTTACCACAGTAGAAGGAGTAGGGAGAAAAGATGTTTTCTCTAACTAATTCTCATAAGAATTTCTCCATGAAGAGAAAAAGAGAAGAGGAGAAGCCAGTCATAAAACATTGACTGGCCAGGGCTGGGCTGCAGCGCAGGAAGAGCTACACGGACATTAAATTCTATGTTCGGCCATCACCGTCTTTCCTGCTCATTTGGAATTCTGGAAAGGCATGATTATTAGAAAGTGGCCAGTATTTTTTTTCCTTTAGAAATCTACTAGATTTCTTTCTAAAGATACAGGACGTGGGAGATAAGATAATAAAGGAAGGAGACTGTGTTCCTTCCACGTCTCCACTCTCTTCCTAGAAGTCGGACATTCCGCAGCCTTAACTAGCAAGGACATGACTGAGAGTTCAGCATGGAAATGGCATGTGAGTTTCTAAAAGGCTGTCACACACCCCAAGAACTGTATCACAGAAGAGGCTTTCATATCCTCATTTGGCGTTCAACTTGATCTTATATGTTAAGTTTTAATAAGACGAATTATTTATTTAGTTTCTTATCCCAGTGACTAGAAGCAGAGCGTTAGAAGAGTGGAGCAGACGCTAAGAAAACCTGATAGAAAAGGAAAGGGTGAAAATGATGTTAAAAAGACACAAGAACTTTAAAAAGTGCATCAGTCTGAGGCTATCTGGATCTAAGACAAGGAGTCTTATTCTACTCAGCATGTCCCAGGTCCTCATTCCACTCCAACCACTGTGGCCTTGCTGTTCTGTGACCGCACCAAGCCTGGTCTCACCTCAGGGCCTTTGCATGGCTCTTGCCTCTGCCTGTGATTCTCCAAGGCAGCGCATCACACCGCCAGCCCCTTCTCTGTTGAAATCCCTTCACCATTTCCTAAATAGCCATCCTCAATCTGCGTCCCATTACCTTGTTTTAGTTTCTTTATAAATAATTGCTATTTAAAACTGTATGATTTATATACCTTTCTACTTATTTATTTTCTGTCTTCTTCCCTTTAAATAAAAGCCCCATGAGAAAAGGAATCTTGCCTTGCCTGGTTACCATCCTGTCCCCAGTCCCTGGAAGGCGTGAAACAGCTACTCTATCTACTTATAAAGAACTAACAGGAGAGGGGTCCCCAGTGATACCACTGAGTCTGCACTGGTAAGTTGCATATTATTTATTGCCAGTTTCCCCCCCATGAAAGACAGGAGTGGTTACATACATTATCTCTCGCCCACCATGGATTGTTTGTATTTGCTGGAAATTCTCAGTCATCTGGAAAGATCTGCTATTATGAAAGAGCCCTTCCTGCAACAGGGATACCAAGAAGGTTGTGAAAAGAGAGGTGGCTGCTTGTTTTTCTTCGCTGGATGAAAGGAGGCCCCACGTCTTTTTGCAGTTCCACCAAAGAGCCAATAAAATAGAAACAAAGCACACATGTGCCAAGAGTTAAACAACAAGGCGGAAGTGGCTTAGGTTTGTGGTCTGTTACCACATGACAACATTGAGTTGGAGCCAAGGTATTTTCTGTTCTCTCCAGTCTCTGGATGTTGGAAGGCTCCACTTTGGAACAGAGGGGGTCCGCGTGTCAGAGAAGAGGAACTCTGAGCCTGGCCCATGGGTGTGAAAGTACCAGAGAAGACACGTTTTTGAGAATTTAAAGTTTCCCCTACATAAAGGTAAGCAAATTATGGCCCAGGGCTAAATCCAGCCTGTGGTCTTTTTTGAAGGGGGGGCGGGTAGGATGTGTGGTGTAGTTTTAAAAGTTTTTATTTTCCCAAATGGACTTTTCTGAATTTAAAAAAAAAAAAAAAACCTTCTCCTATGTACTTAGAAACGTGCCAGTGCCTAGGAAATAAAATTAGCATGGCAAAGAGGAAAGGACATTTGTTTGAAAGTCAGAGGACCTGAATTATTGCCCTCCGTCCTCTACTAACTAGCTGTGTGTGCTGCCTGTTTTGGTAGATAAAGTTTTATTGGAACACAGCCATGCTCATTTACTTACATACTGTCTGTGGATATTTCCCCACTGCAATAGCGGGGCTGAGTAGTTGTGAAGGAGGCCACGTAGCCCACAAAGCCTGAAACACTATCTGGCTCTTTACAGAAAAATCAGCCGAGCCTTTCCCTACAGCAGGAGTAGAAAAATAAATAGGTTGCTATACCTCATGAAACTGCTGGTGTTTGACTCTTCTGATTTAAAAATAGCAATTTCGTAACTCAGTTTAATAGTTCATTCTTTGAAGTCATCAATATCCATCTCAAAACCATTCCATCAGAATGAGCTCCCCAGTTCTTGCAAACAGATGGGAGTAGTCTCTTCTCTCAACCCCCACCGGTGGAACTTTGCGCCTGCATTTGGCTGATTCTATGTTTGCATAATAGTCATTATGTGTATAGTGTCTCCTCTACTACTAGAAGTTACTGTTAGTGGCTAAATTGTGTCCCCCCCAAAATCCATGTTGAAGCCTAACCCCCAGTACCTCAGGATGTGAGTGCACAGGGTCTTTAAAGAGGTAATTGAGTTAAAGTGAAGCCCACCGGGTGGGCTCTAATCCAGTATGACTGTTGTCTTCATAAGAAGAGGTGATTAGGACACACAGAGGGACACTAGAGGACACAGTGAGAAGGCGGCGATCTGCAAGAAACTACACCATTACTTAAGACTATAAGGTATTCCTTCTTTTTCTTTGTAGTCCCAGTAGCATCTTGGAGATATAGGTACGGTATACACTGATTAAACTTTACAGAACTGAGTGAAACTAGATGCATAACATGATGTGTCTGCAGTTTAGAATGTTTGAATCTCCAAAATTCCCAGAGAGCAAACAAGAATTTTCTACACAAAAATGTTCTAGAAGCTTCTAGAATGGCTCACTCAACAAACATTTATGAACTACTTAGCACAAATATCAACTTACACAGCTCTGATGATTTACTGTTTTCAACAAAAATTGAAGAAGGGCGCCATTCCTTTCTCGGTCTACTCAGGGAGAGGGAGGGACAACCAGAATGCTGGATTAGAACTCCGTCAATTAGAATAGCAGGCCCTTGGCAGCCAATTCTGAATAATGATCTTCAGGGAAGACCGATAATGAACATTAAACAGAAATATTAAATGTATAGTCCTAATTTACATTCCAGATGTCAGGATCGGCAGAAGTGGGCAATGCAACAAAGATCAAACAGTCTGAGGAGCCAAGCTCTCCTGGTTTATTCAAAATCTTCTGAGTAAGAAGTGTGACTGCTTCACATGGGACTGCAGCCAAACCCGACCTGAAAGAGCTCGTTTTGCAAATATCCCCCAAACGCAGAAGCTTTCCTGATTGTTCATTTCTCAATGAACAAATAGGTTTCAGGATGAACAATGTCCAGATGCCCCAGAAAGCCAGCTCTGTTTGCCAATTCCATTGACCAAATACACATTCTATTCCTTTTAGATTTCAGTGACAGCCCAGAGTGAGAAGCATTGCTTTATCTACTAAGGACTTTACCGACTCCAAGCTTGACGAGGAGCTGGCCAAGGAGAGACTCCTGGGCATTCTGATGGGTTGGAAAATCAGAAGTCACTGAGCATTGTCAGTTCTGATCTTTTCCAGACCCATACATTTCACCCAGGGCATTTCCATACAATTACGGGAAAACCTGAACTGCATTATCCCTAACCAACTCCTAGTCTCAGTGGCATAAGGAAATCTCCTCACTGAATAAAGTAAAGGCTTATAAAACACGCGGCTACTGTGGTCTAAATTCTCAATAGAGAGCTGATTAGTTTTTCAATGAGTTTCTTACGCATCTCAGCAAAATAATGCCTGGTCACCAATTTTTCCTGCGCCACAGGATCGAGAAAAAGCTAAAAGTGTTCCTAAATTGATGCCACAAGACCTTTTTCTCTCTGTGCAGTACAACTATTCCTAAGAAGCTGAGATTCCTATTGTTAGCCCCTGGCACTTCGTAGAAACAGGATTTGGTAATTCCAAGAAAACAAATCATAAATCATTTCATTAAATCCATATCAATTGCCCCATAAATAAAAGTCATGAAGGTGGATGCACAAAGCTACATGTATCTGTGCACACTACACAGAGACTAACACAATATCATTTGTTTGTTTAATTAAATATTCTGGATTTTAGGGGACTTTTTTTAATCCAGACTTATCACCATTATACAAATAAATAATTGTCCTGGTAATTTCCAATCTTTATGGTATGTGGATCTTTGGGAATGAAAATTCATGTGCCATCCTTCCTGTGGCCTGAATCTTGAGTGTACCAAACCCGTATTCTTTAAAGCCAACGTTCATCAAATCAGACACCGTTGTAACCCCAACACCTTCCTCTCCTACCCCACTCCCAAATTCCCATGCCATTCACTCCCAATCCAACTAAAACTAAACTTCTTTATCTAGTTGTCATGGTCTGCCACATTTCTCCCCTAGTCAAATCCACCAATCCTCTTACCACTTTAGGGAAAGGAGAGAATGCAGAAAACAGAAGAATCAAATCTTGACTTTTTATTTCTAAAATATACTCAAAAAATGCAGAGCATACCCTCAAGAGCCAAAGCTTTCATCGTGAGAGCCAGGCTTTTATTATAGAGAAAAGGATTTTTGAGTCTTCAACAACTTGGATGGAATCAGAACACAAATCTTATACTATAAATAGTAGTGTTAGGCAGAAGGCAGATTTTCCTCCAAAAATTACATGAATTCAATCTGCTGGAGAAAGAAGAGAGCTGAGATGGAAAAGGGGGCAAGATTTAGCAGTCACTGCGTAGGTCTCAGGGAAGGGACCTCATGTCCTCATCTCCCCTCACGTACATTAGGCCCTGACCTAGAGGAAGGTGACATAACCTGTAGTGGAGGGAACCAGTTCTTGGAAGAGAGAGGACTGGCATCTCACCTGTCTTCCAGCAGGCTGAGTCAAGAGCCTCTCAGATGTCCTCTGCACCCCCGGGCAATGAACTGGGAGAAAAAGCTAGGACTAATTAGGAAGAAAGACTGAGATAGTCTTTTGAATGTCCTACAGCCCTAGGGATACAGGAGAGCATCCAAACACCCTACATCCTTAAGGGAGGTTTTGGATCAGAAGAGGCCTGAGGACAGGCTGCCATCCGCAGCGACGGCACAGGTGGGACTAGCCTGAGGCCATGGATGGATCCTGAACACCAGCAAGAGAGATACAGGTCAGTGTGATTGCAACCACAGAGGGCAAGGACAACCACACCATCTGTAAAGCCATTACGGGCATACCACCCACCTCCCGAAAACATTTAGATGCCACTCTGGGCTGATGAAGGGTGAAAGGAAGAACACTGATTTTGATTTAAGTCTGCCTAGAGCAACTAAAGTTCCTGCTATCAGGCAGAAAGGGGCTCAAGAAAGGAAGTGTTTCGTTCCAGAAAACTGGAGAACATCACAGTTTTGCATACCTGTGTTTCCACTAGTGAAAGCTGTAGATGACACACACGCACCAGGTGATGGGCTGAGAAGCATGCAGACTACTGTAGGACCCCGGGCCAGCAAGGGGATGCCAGAGCCATTTCAGAAGCTGGGTCTGTCTTCAAAGGGTTTTGACTCGCCGACCTCTGGCTGGCCTGCGCCCTCTTCTCAGACACACCAGACAGACGAGTAAACACAGATCACAAGTGGACCACATGTTCCTATTCCTCTTCCAAGTGCTCTGTGGCTGTGGGCCTCCCCAACTCCAGACTTCTCATTTAGGTCCTCCTGACTGATGCTTGGGCCCCACAGAAGCTTCCTCCCTCCTCTCTCAGCCAAGCACGGCTGGCAAGACAAGGATCAAACTTATGGGAGAGTCCCAACGTTGGCGAAGATGTTCACCTGCAGCTTTTCTCAGGATCCTGGGCTACAGCACCTAAAACCCTGACTTTATTTACTCCTTTGAACAAAACCTTTCCCTTGCTGGTTTATCCTTGCAATGCCGACGTACCTGGGTAAGGACCCTGGTGAGCTGCTAACACTTCACTGTGAAGACATTACTGTATTCTTTTTCCTCTATGACATGGGCAACCTTGAGAAGCAGTAAAGCAGTGAGGTCAGAAAGGAGGTGGGGACCCTCAAAGGAGGAAAGAGGGTTCAGAGGGGGAGTTTGGAGGAGTGGGAGAGAATTTTGCCCATCCTGTTTCCTGGGGGAGGCCCAAGTGTGCAGTGAACTATCTTTGGATGCTTCTAAAAGAAATGGAGGTCCACATGCCAAAGACAGGATGCCTAACTGAGGACAGAAGGAAGGGAATGTTGACATAAATGCTTCCTGATATATTCGCCTCCCATGGTTCCAAGTCAGCCAGCTACTTATCCACTGTTTTGAAATGATAGTCCAGAAATCTTCATCTTAGCATTGAGTTTCTTAGCATTCAATTCATTAGCTGAAGCTGAAACTCTTCTGTAAATAAGGGAATGACTCCCTTACGCTAGTGTAGTGCGGAAGTTAATACAGAACTTTCTTAACTATCTCATCTGATCTTTTCGGCATTGCAACCCAATAAAGGAGGCAATATATCCCAGTCTGAGCCTCCAGAAATTTGCTTTTTATTTTCACTTATGGAGGAGAAAGAGAGGGTGGGGATCATGAAGGGGATCCCTGAAAAGTCCCCAGGAACAACATCAGATGCAACAACAATCAGTGGGGACAGGCGGCAACTGCCATGAGTGTCCCTGGGGCTGGGAGGAGCTGCTGAAAGCTAGCCCCCTTCATGAGAACATCCCTGGAGACCATTTCAGTCCTCCTTTCACACCTGGCATATATTTATATGGTACCAGAGAAGGGATTTTTATTTTTAAATTATGCATGTGGATTTGCACCTTCATTCTATGAGAATCAAACTAAATGTTATTCCACAACACTCTGTAAAGTTAATGATACAACGTGACTAGAGCTCTTTCCTGAAATGTGACATTCTTCAGGGACCCTAACAGTATTTAAAAGCTTGGATGCCAGGGCCAAATCATGCCCCTGGAGTCACATAGAAGTTCCACAAGTACTTATATACTATGACATATATATTCCTTGGTTTCTGTGAATTCAATCAGAAGGTTTATATGCAAAGCCCCTGAAAAACCAGAGGTACTATGGCACTGGGTCTGGGAGCCGCCTAGATCTGGGCAGAGCAGTCCAGCCACACTTGACTGCAGGGAACTGATCACCTGGTCAAAGCAGAGAGAAAAAGGAAAGACTTAAAAATAGAAGGGAAGCTAAACTTCCATCACTGTGATTCCAAAATGGGGCAAGATTTATGAAGTTAAAAAACCTATTTTGTGTTAATATCAATGAATATTTTAAATTCATCATTATTCAATAGCTATTTTTTAAAAATGAATTGAATTTTCTTGACCCAGTGTAAGAGATTTTCAGAAGTAACTTAATTTAGAATTTTGAAAATTGTAAATATTTTTCTCTTCATGTCCCAGGTTTAATTTGCATTTGGTCTGATCATGATGTAACTGTGTTTTATCTGAGGCAGAATACTCCATACAGAGAGTAAATATGCCTATGTTTCCATGTGTATATGTGGAATATTTAGGAGAAGGCATTGAAATAGGATTCTAAAGGCCTGGCTGGCTCTACCACTTAATATGGCATGATAGCTGCCACTGGTAGTCTGTGTGGCCTTGGATAAATTCTCCAGCCTCTCTGGGCCTCATTTTATTGATTTATAAAATGGGCATAATCCACTCTCTCAGTATAATGATGAGCAGTAAATGAGACAACAAATATGAGAGCAGTTCATTCTTAAACACTCACTTATATTATACACAAAGGCATGTATCTTGCTTTTTTTTTTTTTTAAGAATCCGAGTCCTCAAGAGCTGGGGTGGATTATATGTGATTCAGTTACTCAAACCTTTTGGGGGCTCCTATGGAAAATCAGCAATTAGCACCTGGCAGAAGTTCACCATATTCAATCTCTACTCAGTAAATATTTCTAACAGTCCACCAGCACTGTTTCATAGCACTCTCTGTGATGATGGAAATGTTCTATATTTTTCACTGACCAAAATGGTAGCCACTGGACACTACTGGCTATTGAGCTTTGGAAATGAGATTGGTGCAACTAACAAAGGGATTTTCAGTTTTATATCATTGTAATTAATTTAAATACAAATAGCCACATGTGGGTAGTGGCTACCACACTGGACGGTGCAGGCAGGCTAGACGTTTGAAGGAGCCGTATTGTAAGTACCATTCCAGATCCTCTATCTCCGTAAGCACCTTACACCACCAAGAACATGCAGCGTCTGTCCCCACAGTGACTTCCAACCCTATAAAGGAGGGAAGTGTGTCATGAACTAAAGCATACCAAGACATCCCAAACATACAGTGCAGCCCCACAGGGCAGACTCTCATACCCAAAGAAAGCCTGGAGAACCTTAAACAAAAAGAATAAAAGGCCAGCAGTGGGATTTCCAGAACCAAGGCAAGAACATGGTATTAGCAAGAGGATCTTCCTCAAAGGATCCCTATAGACCACTGCCCTCTCCTCTCCACCGGCATTTCTGGCTCCACCATTCCTCCCACCCACCTCCCACCCCTCCCAATCACCACATACCAAAAGTCCTGCTTATACAGGCCAGGAGACGCACCGCTGTGGCAGAGATCTGGGCCACTTTGAAGATGTGAATTTTTCCAAAGAAGGAGCAGAGATTGCAGTAGCTGTAGGATATTCTCTGCATGTGTGTGTTTCTTTCCCTTTTTTTTTTTAACAGCTCTAATTCCAGCATTGAACTTGAGACTGATCATTATTTCCTCCTCTCATCATCCCACAATATATTCATACCAGCACAGACAAGACTCCCAATGTCAACATTGTTTGCTTTCCTTTCAGAGCAAGACACGTTCGGTCCTACACTATCACACATTTAGAGCAGATGTTCCTAAAAAAGGATAAACCAGGTGCTTAACATATTTTATTCCAAGGGGTAATTTTAGAAATTATTGCAATCAATGAGCTAATAATAATGGTGGTAATGATGAGGCCAAGTTATTATTACCTATTACCTTTAATCATCGACAGCAACTCAATTGGACATAATTAGAGGCATCATCATAAATAACGTGGAGCAGATGGAAGATGCTGGGCTTTGCATTTCCAGGCCTGAGTGGGAGGGTTCATGACGGATCGATGGGCATTATAAATGGGCCACTTATGTCCAGAATTCACCCTGTACTTGAATCTTCCCCGTCTGACCCATAAAAACAGAGGTGAAATTGATAGAAGATACAAGCAGCCAACCCCACGCTTTCAAAGTCCATTCTCTAATTGTGCAACAGCTCTCTCCCCATCACTCACTGCAGGACCCCAGTTCTGCCCTATTTCCATCTTTATGGGTTAAACAGTGGCCTTGTTTGTTTGTTTGTTTTTCTTTCAATTCCATTGGTACAAGAAAAATAGAGCAATAGTCTGTCTTGACCGTCCCCCAACCTCCCTCATTCCAGAAAAGCATGCCTCCAGGATGATTTTTACCTTTTGAAAACATGCAAATGCTTTAGTGAGTCATTTAGCATTAATTTAATATTTGGCATGAAATACAGAAAGAAACGACATCAACTCCTATTCAGTAACTCCACAAAACAACCATTTCCTTGGTCCTGGCTACTGTCTTATAGGGGCACAGGACACAAACAGGTAAGACACAGTCAGGTGTGCAAGGGAGGTAATGATATGAAGAAAGAAGCTTGGGCCTGGGGTTTCACAATTGGGGTTCAATTCCTGCAATAACCATTTACTGGGCCAGTATGAGACAAGTTACCTGTCCTCTGTGAGCCTCTGTTCCATCAACTATAAACAGTTAGCTTGTGTTAGCAGCCTCCTCTCTGCAAGTCAATGACATCCCATGCTTTTCTCCATAAAATCACTCTTCCCAACAGACTGTAGGTATGGGTTTACCTTCCTGTGTTGGCCACAGACTTTGAGAAGGTGCTGTACTGGGTTATTCCTTTCTCTATCCCTAGTACCTGGCACACACTAAGTGCTCAATAAACGTGAGTTTTCATATCCCTAAAGAACTTGCAGTCTAGATAGACAGACAAGACCAACATCCACAAAGCAGAGAGTGACACAGAGCCATAGATCAACGTGGCTCAGAATAGCCAGGCTGATCTATTGGGAGGAAGTGGGACTGAACTAGGCTTTGAAGGTTGTGCTAAAATCTTGTCAAAGACAGTCCCGATTACCTCAATCAATTAGCTTCACCTCTTCATCTTTTGGTTCCATATAAGTTAAGTGGCAGTAACAGCCATCTTTAAGAACCATGCAGAGATGAAACACTTCTTTTTTATTTTTTAACAGATGTGCACATTGCCACTCAAAGACAAACACCATATAAATAGCATAATGATAATCATATTGAGAAATAAAATAGTAATGATGCAAACATTCATGTCATGTTTCATGTTTGGGGTCTTTGAGGGGAGTTTCTACTCAAATATCTCTAAATGAATAAACACATATGGTCCATAAAGATGTCCAAAAACACTTTTTTCTACTTGTATCCACATATAACTCACTATAGAACTAAAAACAAATTCACTTAGAACTTTTATGGAATTATAATCTTAAAAGAAAAATCAAAGTTCTCATTAAAGCCAATCGGAATTTGGCATAAAAATTAATAGCAGGATATAAGCTTATGGGATCTTATCAATAATATCTTTACAATCTGTTGGCCTCTTTGAGATGTGCCAAATATAACCAAGATTTATTGACAGAATCAATGTTGGAGAGCATAAAACTTTATATGTTTTCCTTTGCTCAATTAGTAAATCCTGTGTAAGTTAATACTGTCATGAGATTTCACTTAGCCGTGACCAGATATCATGGTCAAAGTAGATACCTTCATTTGGATTATCTGTCTCAAATGTTCTAATTCTGCACTTTACTTTATGTAATTAGGGAAATTCAGCCAAAGTAAAGCGCTCGAGTTTGAAAAACTTTACTTTGTAACTGTAATGGACAATGTTCCCTATGTGAGGTGTGAAAGGGGACTGAAAACGTGAAAAAGAGAATCAGTCCTCAAGAAGATTGTATCTTAGTTGATAAAGAGACAGGAGAAGAGAGAAGACTAGGAGACGAATACAAAGCACTACAGAAATAAGTGAAATGAGAGAAGTAAACTCAGGGTCCTGTGAAATCTCCAAGAGCAGGGAGATTCTATTCCACTGGGGAGATGACAAAGGAACATGGATTTGTTGGCCCATTGGCTTTGGCCCAGAAGTGTTAAAAGGGTTGTCGGTGCAGAGAAAACAGCTTGAGCAATGACAGGGAATCAAGAAAACACAGAGAAAGCAACTAGCATTCCTCTACTTTTCCCTCCATCAGAGGAATATTGGAAAATCACGTCAGAAAGATAGATTGGACCCAAATTCTTGAGGGTGTTGAATGTCAGGCTAAACATTTTTGGCTTAATTTGGTTAAGTCAGGAGAGACCACTGTATTTTTTTTTAAAGCTAGTTAGTGGCCTACATTAATTTATTATTTATCATTATTCAGTCTCTCACATCTAAGTGCTCCCCATTCCCTATCAAGTCTACCTAGTGCTCTTACTACAGCACTTTCTTCCTAGTGCCCCCTGTTAGTGCCTCTCCATTCCAGCACCGGCCCCATCACACTCCCCGTCTCCTCCCCTACCCTCAACTCATCAACCTTAAGTAGAAATATGATTGCATCATCCCCCAGTTTAAGACCCATCAGTAGGCTCCTCTTTCCTGGAGGATAACATCCAAACCCTCAGCCTGGTACACAAGAGCCATCATCCTCTGAACTTTACATACCTGTCTATCTGGTTACCCCCTCCAACACACATGTTCCTATGCCCCCTATGCTTTGGCCTGGAATTTGTCACTGTTCCATCAAACACCTGATTTCTCACACTTCCATTTCTCTGTGTGAGTAGCCTCCTTGTCTGTCTGGGAAAGCACTACGGAACCTTGGAAATTCAGCTCAAATGTTACTGCCTCCATGAAGCCTTCCCTGATAATCTCCAGCCTCGCCCCTCCTGTTGGGTTAACTCCTTCTTTTCTTCTCTGTAGCACCACATAGGAGCTCTGTGACTTCACTTCTCACTTTTCACTGTGTTTGTTTACATAACCATCTTCCTGCTACACTGGGTACCACCATTTCTTACTGCTCTCAGCAGTCTTTAGGCAGGCATTCAGTACATAACAGGTGCAAAAACTAATTTATATATTCTTATCACACCAAATTCCCGAAAATACCAAAGGCAGTTGAGAGTAAAGAGCATAAAAAAAGGAATATGACAGTGATGTATTAGGTACACTGGATGAGAGACTACAGGTTTGGAAGGAGGGGGAGAAGATGATGGATTCTGCTTTGAACATGGAAAATATGCCTCTGGCGTCCACTGCAATCAGGACCTGCTTTCGAGGCTACAGGTGATTCTGATTAGACAGGAACAGAGAATTAAGTCATTCTTTTCACTTCCCAAGCCTAACACGACCATCTCTTTTGATAACTTCCTCCAAGATGACTCTGAATTTCTTTAGCCCTGTCTCTCTTATCCAAACATTTCCTTGAATAAGAACTGAAATGGGCACGTTTTCAGATCCTGTGTCTCTGAATGCGTGTGAGCTCAGGGAGAAGGAAACAGAAAGTGATTTGCAACCTGGCTCTGGAAGGAGAGCGACTGTCATGGGGGCGGGGGTTGTTTTCGTTATTACTGCCTCGCTTCAAACCCATGTCTGTTTATTGTTATTGTCTTGTCCCCTTTCTGATGCTCAAGCCATTTCCTCAACACAAGTGTGAAAGGAAACCTGGCAAAAGTTACCATAGCGAGAGTTCCTAATCCATAATGGATTCATCCTGAGATACAGCACGACATCTGTTAGATATTTGGAGACGCTGTCCATCCTGCCTTGAGGGATACTTAAGCAGTCAGGCTCCCTTCTCCCTGGAAGGCTATAAAACGCGGAGAGCTGCGAAGTGGCAGGAAAGAGCTAGCGATGCCCGCTTGCAAGAGCAAGTGCTGTGACTCGCAGGATGCAGATATTTGAAAAGGGAAGACTGGCGTTTAAATTTCGCACATGTGCTTGACTTCGTATTTACACAGAACTTCAATCAGGACAACGGAGAGAAAGAACATGTATTACATGGAAATGAGTTGTGTAATGGAAACTTTCATTTGCATAAGCAATTTTTACATGCTTCTGTTAAGAATTTCAGCTTCTTCTCTTTTGTTCTAAAGGGTTTGTTTTTTTTTTAAAGTCAAATTAAGTGGATGTTCAAAGAAGCTTCATGGAAACCCTTATTGCTTCTAGAAACAACTGGTCTGGTGGGATTCCAATGGAATATTAGAACCTTTTTTTTTCCTCCCAGAATATTAAAGCATACCAATAAGAAAATGGACTTCAGAGAGAGGAAGGGAAGTTGGAGAGAAACAGAAGAGACGGGGAGGGCAGGGGGAAGCTGCTGGATAAATGAGATACAGTCCAAGGAAGGGGAGAGAGAAGTGGAAAGAAAGCTTAGGAGAGGAGGAAAGGGTGAATAAGAAGGAGCAAGTCGATCTTAAAATAGCCTTACAGAAAAAAATTACCAAGTATAAAATCCTCTTTACCTTGATGGTAAAAGAAATCCTGAAGCAAAGCCACAACAGTTGCAACCAAGACAAGTCTTTTTTTTTTTTTTAATTCCACCTGGAAATTCAAAGAGGTTATGAAGGTAGAAATTAGCAAGCTGTATACTTGGAACAACATTTTAAAAATCAAAACTAAACTTAGAACCATGAAGGGAGTCTGAGAAAAGACAGATGCTAGAAGAGGAGAAAGAAAAACGAGGAGAAAGACGGAACAATAGAAGGGAAGAGAGTCCGAGAAAGCCAGGAACTAAACAAAAGTTGGAATATTTGTTTTATGAAGTATTAATAACTTGCAAGGGGTTATTTGTCATTGCTGAATTTAGAAATTTATTATCCCATATCAACAAGAGACCAAACCGTCCAGAGTCATTGGCTCAGACTGTTTTTAAAATGCGCCTTCATCCAGAGGACAGTGACCCAAGTTGACAGGCGGTCTCACTCTGAAAGGGGAGAGGACGGGGCCCTGCTTCTGCTGGCTCCCAGGCTCACTTCCCCGCTCATGGCCAGAGAACTCCTCTGGGGGCCGGGAGAGACTTTGAAGTCCACAAGAGTTTGGGATGGGGAAAGGCGAGTGACTGTGGAAAAGAGAATGAGAATTTATGAGCAGGACCCTTGGGGGGTTTCATATAAAAGCCCTAAATTAACTCTTAATACTTATGAAATTCTGTGCTGTCACCCACTTTCTTAACTTGATTGCTTTGTGTTTGCTGAGCCTCTTCCATATCACGAGGGACTAATCTTTGATCTTGGCAATTTCATTAAAGTAACACGGGGTTGGAGAGGTGGAGGTAATGCATGCTTCAAACTTCAGGATGAGTCTTAAGGAGGCAGGAAAGGGGGCACCGTCACCCACTCTCCATTTATCTAAGAAAAAGAGCATATAGAAACATTTGGGGATTTTGTGAACCATCTCGGATGCCCCCCTTAAGGAGGTTCACTGCCTTCAGAGATGCCCCCTTCCAAATGTCCCCTCCTTGGTCTTCGACCCACAGTGAACTCCCCTGCTCTGCCCATTCTGTCCCCCCAGTTGGCACCATCGGCCATGCCTCCTGATGTGCCCCAGCCCCACTGAACTGCTCTACAGCTGACCTCCTCCAAGGGGTCTCAGTTTAGCCCTCACTTCCTCAGGAAGCCTCCCAGACCACCCAGATGACGTCAGGTGTCCTCCCAGTGCTGGGTCCCCAGAGCACCCCTTGCTTCCCCTTCTCATCACACATTCCCAGCATTTCACTTGTCTCTCCTCCAGCAAAATATAAAGTCCTTGAAGACAGGCACACTTTGAGACAGTTTGCTGCTGTCTCTTCAGCTTCCAGTACAGCATCTGCACTCAAAATACTTCTTAAATTAGTGAATGAATGGGATTTAACGTGGGATTTAAAATCAGATCTTGACTCTAAAACATATGTTCTCTCCACTTTACCATGGTGCTCAAGGTACTGTCTGCCATAGTGGTCCAAATGGGATTAATGTTAAAGAGGCAGATTCCTGGACTCCAAACTCAAACTCTCTCCCAGTCATCATTCCAGCACTGATGTTTGAGTTGCACCAGGTTCTAGGAGTAAAATACAATATTTACCTGTTAAAAACCTATGAGTTTTCATTCACTATGGAGCATACAAATTACTGCACTTGTCACAGGGAATATAATGGTGAAAATAACAGAAAAGAAGGTTCCAGTCTTCAAGGAGCTTACCTTCCAGCATGTGGATCAACATTAAATCATTAATTACACAGGTGCTATGAAAGTGTGCAGCAGGGGAACTTCGTGAATAAGGGCAGTTGGAACTGCACTTTGGAAAATTAATAGAAATTAGTAAGGCAAAGAGCAAAGGCGAGGGATTTGGGGAGAGGGGAGCTGGTGAAGCATGCACAGAAGTCCTGCGGCAGAAAGGAGACTGATGGGTTTATGGAACTGAGAGAATGTCATTGTGACTAAAGTCCAAAGAGAGGAGAAGAGAATGGCATGAGATGAGGTTGCAGAGAAAGGCTGAGGTGTCTGCTCATGCCTCCATTCCCACTTCCTTAAGACACTCACAGAATGGTTTTCTTTATGTCTAGTTAAGAAATACACAGACACAAAAAACTATGTCTGTTTTCAGCAAGAGCATAGGAGACATACTATGCATATACTTTTATTTACTTAAGATTGTGTGGTGGGTTTTGTTTGTTTTTGATTTTGCTATTATTTAAAAAAATTCTGTAATGTTCTTCTTTATCCAGAGTAATATATCCTTGAGTTTCTAGTTGAATTTAACTGGAGGGTAGTAAACCGCTGGGGTTAAAAAAAAATCAGCAGAAACACAGAAATAATAAGCTGATGTTAAAGGCAGAAAGTGTTTTGACTTGCATTTCTCTGATAATTAGTGATATTGAGCATTGTTTCATGTGCTTTTTGATCATTTGTATGTCTTCCTTGGAGAATTGCTTGTTTAGGTCTTCTGCCCATTTTTGGATTGGGTTGTTTATTTTTTTCTTATTGAGTCATATGAGCTGCTTATATATTCTGGAGATCAAGCCTTTGTTGGTTTCATTTGCAAAAATTTTCTCCCATTCTGTAGGTTTTCTTCTTGTTTTACTTCTGGTTTCCTTTGCTGTGCAGAAGCTTGTAAGTTTCATTAGGTCCCATTTGTTTATTCTTGCTTTTATTTCTTCTAGGAGAAAATTTTTGAAATGTATGTCAGATAATGTTTTGCCTATGTTTTCCTCTAGGAGGTTTATTGTATCTTGTCTTATGTTTAAGTCTTTAATCCATTTTGAGTTGATTTTTGTATATGGTGTAAGGGAGTGTTCTAGCTTCATTGTTTTACATGCTGCTGTCCAGTTTTCCCAACACCATTTGCTGAAGAGACTGTCTTTATTCCATTGTATATGAGGTATCACCTCACACCAGTCAGAATAGCCATCATTCAAAAATCCACAAATGACAAATGCTGGAGAGGCTGTGGAGAAAGGGGAACCCTCCTACACTGCTGGTGGGAATGCAGTTTGGTGCAGCCACTATGGAAAACAGTGTGGAGATTCCTCAAAAGACTAGGAATAGACTTACCATATGACCCAGGAATCCCACTCCTGGGCTTGTATCCAGAAGGAACCCTACTTCAGGATGACACCTGCACCCCAATGTTCATAGCAGCACTATTTACAATAGCCAAGACATGGAGACAGCCTAAATGTCCATCAACAGGTGACTGGATAAAGAAGATGTGGTATATTTATACAATGGAATACTACTCAGCCATAAAAACCGACAACATAATGCCATTTGCAGCAACATGGATGCTCCTGGAGAATGTCATTCTAAGTGAAGTAAGCCAGAAAGAGAAAGAAAAATACCATATGAGATCGCTCATATGTGGAATCTAAAAAACAAAAACAAACAAACAAACAAAAACAAAGCATAAATACAGGACAGAAATAGACTCACAGACAGAGAATACAGACTTGTGGTTACCAGGGGGGTGGAGGGTGAGAAGGGATAGACTGGGATTTCAAAATTGTAGAATAGATAAACAAGATTACACTGTATAGCACAGGGAAATATACACAAAATGTTATGATAACTCACAGAGAAAAAAATGTGCCAATGAGTGTGTATATGTCGATGAATGACTGAAAAATTGTGCTGAACACTGGAATTTGACACAACATTGTAAAATGATTATAAATCAATAAAAAATGTTAAAAAAAAAAAGCAGAAAGTGACTTATGAGATGAATGAATTAGGACAACTGAGGATATAATACTGTGAATGAGTACTACAGATTGGTGTGTGCTACTTTCTGAATCATATTTTCCGGCCCTAGACCAGAGGACATTTTCAAATTACAGAAATCCCTACTTCCAGCCCTGGATATAGCCCTGGGTTCTACCTGAACTTGGTAGTTGGAAGGAGGAGGCAGCTGATGGAGGTTGAAAACTCCTTCTCTGACATCCAGACAGTGGCTTTAATTCTCGGGTTTGCCACTTACTAGATGTGTGTTTTGGAAGAAGCTTTTTTTTTTTTTTTAATTGACATATAGCTGATTTATAATGCTGTGTTAGTTTGGTTTCAGGTGTAAAGCAAAGTGATTCAGTTATACATATATATATTCTTTTTCAGGTGAAAAAAAGAATATATAATGGATTCTTCTCCATTTATAAGTTATTACAAGATATTGAATACAGTTCCCTATGCTACACAGTAGGTCCTTGTTGTTTATCTATTTTATATGTAGTAATGTATGTTAATCCCAAACTCCTATTTTATCCCTCCCCCCTTTTCCCCTTTGGTAACCATAAGTTTGTTTTCTATGTCGTCTGTGAGTCTATTTTTGACTGTAAATAAGTTCATTTGTATCATTCTTTATATTCCACATATAAGCACATCAGGAGCAAGCTTCTTTAAGCCTCAGTCTCCTCACCTACAAGAGAGAAAATATTAACTCCCATGTAGGGTTGTAAGGGCTGAAGAAGACAGTACAGGCAAGGGTGTAGCACCTGCCTAGAAGGGCAGCAGTCAGTCAATGTTAGCTAGTTTTACTGTTATCAAAGTGAAAAAGCGGCCAGTGTGCAATACTAGCTTTCATATTTAACGCTTTGTGTGTCCCCCCACCCAGATCTCAGTGTTTTGCCTATGTTAACTCATTGAAGCTCACAACGCTATGAGGTAGGTTCTATCATTGCATTTTTATAAATAAAGAAACTGAGGCCAACGAGACTAAATCACTTAGAGTTCTTCTGTGGCAGAGCCAGAGCAGGAACCCAGGCAGTCTCTCTGTGCTTGTGAGCCAGAAATAGCCACAGGGCCAGAACCACACATCACAGCTAGGAAGGAACCCAGAGGTGATCGAGTGAACCCTAGTCTGTAGATGAGAATGCTGGGGTCCAGAGAATTGAAATGACTTGCTTCCAGATCACAGATTTAACTTGAGAAAGTCCTTGATCATTTAGAACGTACATAGTGCTTGAACATTTTGGAGTTGTTATCTTACAAACACACTTTCATTTAGACGACCAAAGGCATACTGCCCCTTGGACATCAAACGGTTCTTATGTAATGCAGCTTTACGATTTAAATATTGTTAATCCCAAAGCATATGGATTTGATTTTTCTTTAAATGTTCACAAGTTTAGAAATGAAGGGAACAGAGAAGAGCCCTGCAGAAGGAAGTTTGAGGGTTGTTTTTTTTTTTCAAAATCCTAAAGGTTTTCTTCTTTTTTTTAAGTTTCAGATATTGCATGACAATTGGTCAATTCAGCTCTGCTCTCCACACCCACTCAGCTTGTTTATGTCACTGTGACTTAGACTCTTTTGTCTTTACTATCCCTGAGATCTACATTGTAAGCAACGAATTCCTTTTGTTTATCAATAAAGCACCAGCTACCAAATAAATCTCTCCATTCCAAACTTGGATAAACAGTTCATTTTCCTACCCAGTTTATAATTACTTCTGGAACCTCCTTCAAATTCACTATTCGGTGCACTCAAAGAACGGTCTGGGATCCAGAGTTGAAGCTTCCCCACCTGCACATAAAGCAGTGTGTTCTAGGGTGAACAGTAAAAAATATTAAAGTTAGGAGAGTTCTAATTCTGGTCTTCCCTCCAGCCTGTGTGTTAATCAAGTCCTTAGAGCTATTTAGGGTTTGTTTTCCTGATCTATGAATGTGGCCCTAAGGATTATCCTCTTCACATTTGAATTTCTGTGAGAACTGAGACAATGGATGCTAAAGCACCTTGAAATATTTAAGCCTCTTACACATGTAGCATTGCAGAACATTCAAACCATCATTCCTCTGTTCTTCCCCTGGCCCTGGCCTCCACCTCCTTCAAGATGCAGTTCAAGTGTCGTCTTCTCAAAGAAGCCTTCTCTGAAGTATCTATCCTCACATATAGCCTGTCACTTAGTAACCGTCTGGTCACAGCTCTCCCGCTCTGCAAGACCACGAACCTATTCTTAGCCATCATTTTCTTTTCTTTTTATTTTTAGTCCTCCAAATAGTCACAAAAGGGGTTTTTGAGCACATACTCTGCACTTGTAGGTCTCAAGAGCTGGAAATTGAAAGATGGCTAAGAGTCATCCCTGCCCTCAAGGAATTCACAGCCAATTAGGAGCGGCCGAGAAGGAAACCAACCATCCCAATAAAGGATGGCAAAGACAGGCCTGCATGGGGGCTTTGGGAATGGAGTGGACCCTTCGCTGCAGGCTGGAAGCCATGCTTCTCCCGGGCCTGCTGAAAGCATGCTGTAACTTTCACTCATTCACTTTCAACAGGGTCTCTAGCAGACATGAGCATCAAATCTACTCTCCCAGTCCTTCAGAAAGACGTTTACTATCACCACCCACCAAGTACTAGTGATGTGCTCCAGGCGTTTCTCTGAAATTCCGGTGACCAAATAACTTTGGCACCGTTGACCACACACCCAGGTGGTGCTACATATATAGGCCCCATAACAGCAGCTCATGAATCATTCCCTTCGGCTACATAAAGAGCAAAGCCAAAGGCACCTCTGGCGCTCACCATGAGTTCTAGGTCTAGCTCAGAGGAGCTGCAAGTTAAAGTCTTAGCTTCTTCAGCCTGTGTTTCTTTGCATATTCATATTTAGAAATAATAACAATCCCTTACATCTGTAGAATACTTTACATTTTACCAAATACCTCCATACCTATTTGATCTTGGCAAAAATGTTCATTTCAATGGATAAACAGGGCTTATTTTCTCTGTTTTATAGATGAGAAAACTTGAGACGAGGTGACTCAGACTAAAACCCATGTTTGTTGATCCATAATCCAGTGTTCTGACAACTCTATCACACTGCGCGACCAGCGTACAGACCAAGAGAAGGGAAAAACTCCAGCATGTACATTGCTACATAAAGTAGACAGACAGGCATATGAATCTGGAGCCCAGAGGAGAGGTCTAACTGGTAACGAAGACTAGGCTTTTTGAATACAGAGCCATGCAAAAGACTTAACAAAGACAGAATCCATTTATTTGATATATATTGTGCCAAGTCAAGTAATATATGCAGAAAACATTAGAAGCATGTAGAGTTCTATCAATTATGTTAAAGCACTGGCTTCTAATTTCTCTTTGAGGAGAATGTGTACCATGACAGCAGCATTTATTACACACCATGGTTATTTTCATGCTGGCCACAACCACTCGAGACAAAGCCACCTGAGGTAGGTGCTGTGTATTTTAAATCAGTCTGGCATCCCCTACAATGTCGAAGAGTCTTTCTGGTAGCGGCCCCAGCCCCTCTGTAGTTCAGTTCCATGCCTGGATTTTCAAAAACTGATGTGATTTGGTGACTCATAGCTGATGGAGGCCTTAGAGATCTTATAATCCAATCACCTCATTTTTAAAATGCAGAAGCATAGCAAATAAATAATTACTTTCCCTATTGCCCCACAACTACTTAATGAAAAAATTGGAACTAGAACATAGAATTCCCAACCTCACCACTCCTCAAAGACCACTGCCCAAGACTGTCCCACTACCCTGGGACATTTGGGTCCTGGGTCAGATTTCTCCATGTGTAATGCAGAGGATGCTGAAGGAACTATAACAGCACAAGAAATTTCTAGTAACTTTTTCTATTTAGCAGTAGAAATTCTCCTGTAATCTTAACCAAAAATAATAAGAAATTCTATGTTATAAATAGTCTTTGGTATAGAGCTGAGACACAATAAATTTTTTTTTGATTGACCAAGTTTAAATAAATTATTAATTCAAGATCTGTAAAGAAAACATTTTTCTCTAATGTTTTAAATTTCTTTTTTGGAAAGTAATGATTAAAGTTTTGAGACACAGAATTGAAAAGTAACAATACCTCTAAATTTGTTTTATTCAAATTGGCTTCATTAATAACATTCTTTTCAATATGTTACAGCAATGTTGGGAAAACATAGCAACTAGGGTGATTATTTTTGAATCTTCCTTGCCATAACAACATCTTTTGGAACTTCTTGAATACATCTGACATGTTGAAATATAGCATTGGTTTTCCATGCAGTTTTAAATTAAATTTGTTAAGAACGCTAAAAATATCAGTTAAGTAGCCAAACTTGTTACCCATATGACATCTGTAGAAATATTTTCCAAGAGAGATTCTTTTATAACTGAAAATGTGAATCTCATTTGTGAGTTTCTGTGCCCTGCTTAGTACTTTCTCTTCCAAAAATCAAGGACTTTCAGAGTGATATTGTAAATAACAATGTTTAACTACAATTTCTGAACAAAATATTTCCAAAACCCAGTTACCTAGTAAAAAGCCTTTCAATAAATTAAAAACAATTCAATGTATTTTTAAATATATCCATGACAATTAGCAGAAATGTTCGAGATTCCCCAGATTTATGAAGTATTCTTAAGTGTTTTGGAATGGAACCATTATTAATAAACTCTAACCATTTTACTAACTCCTATATACTTTCCAATATATTTTCAGTCTTATCACCTGTAATTATTTTGTAGCTTTTTCAGGTCAATTTATGTTGACTAACAATTTTTCTTCCTGAGTCTAGGAAGAAATTCAAATCTAGGCTAAATTAATTCTAATCTAGGTAAAATTTATACAACTGAACAAATCCGCTATAAAATTGTCTTGCCACAATTATCTTACAAATATCAGGACATTCACTAGACTGGATTCTAGAATCCAAACTTGAGTATGTAATAAACATTGCCGTGGAATATTCTTCAACAGTAAAGATTATATAAGATAAAATAAGGGTATACACAGCATCAATACATAATGGAAAAATAAATTTTCCAGCAATTATAGTAACAATTTTCTCTTTGCCACACTATATATTAATACTATAGACTATTAAATATGGTAATAACAAAGGCTTAGTGGTTGAAAAATGTTGCAGAAAATGTTGCAATCATTTTTTTTTCCCAACAAAAATATTTGAGAATTTTTATCAACAACTTTGGCATACTGTGTTGCCAAGTAGATTTTTATCTCTTAATTTTGAAGGTTTGAACTTTCATAACAAAAATACACTGGATTCTGTTATTCTCATTGTGTTTTCAGCACTTGATAAAATTATTTTTTCAATAAACTTCACTATAAGAAATTTTTTAGAATAGGGTCAATGATTTTACCAATATTATTACACTTTATACCCAGGAGTTGAAATTGAACATGAATATTATTTTTTCTTCTAATAAAAAAATCAATATATTTTATTGAGCAATCTATACTCTTTGTTATTAAATGCCACAATTGTTGCAAACACAGAAAATGTCATATTTTAAACTTCCTTTCTAAAAAACGCACTGAAAGTTCACAACTGAAATTTGATTGAAAGTCTCCACACTCTTGCTTAGAGCTGAGAAACGTAATTTCTCACTTAGCTTCAAAACTATGGGCTATAGTAATAAAAAAACTAAACAATACACTTTAACCATCCTGTTATATTGATAATCAAACTGGCTGTCATATCACAAAATCAAATGAGAAAACAATAAGCAATAAATTAAAAACTCATTCATACCCAGTGTGTATCTTTGTCATGTCTCCTTCAAACAAATTATCTCCCATATGGCTCAATAGTTGGCCTGATATTAATTGCAATACATGTGGTTCCTACTTAGAATCCTTGAAATGTACTGGTATTTTCTATTCTTTTCTGTTATGCATTTCCCTCTAAGTATTGCCATAGCTGCATCACACAAATTTTTATATACTGTATTCATTTTCATTTAACTCAGAATATTTTCTAATTTCCCTTGTGATTTCTTGATACACAGATGGCATAGAAATATGCTATTTAATTTTAGAATATTTGAGTATTTTACAATACTGTCTCCAATAAGTTTCTGTCATTGATTCTAGCTTAAATCGATTTTTATCAAAAGAACATACTCTGCATAATTTCAATTCTTTGAAATTTGTTGAGTTCTGTTCCATGGCCCAGGAGGTAGTGGATCTTTGTGAATGTTCCATATGCATTTGAAAAGAATATGTATTGGTGGGGGAAGTGTTCTGTAAGTATCAATCTGCTGATGGTTGGTGGTATGGTTTTGGTCTTCCACAGCCCCACTAATTTTTTGTCTACTTTTTCTATTAGTTACTGAGTGAGAGTATTATGTTCTCTATCTATAACTGTGGACTTGTTTATTTCTCCATTAATTTCTGAAAGTTTTTGCTTTATGTATTTCAAAATTCTGCCAAGTGTATACACTTTCTGAACTATTATCTTTTTGATTAAATGACTACTTTATAATAATGTAATGTTCCTTTGCACTCTGTTTTGTCTGATAGTAACACAGCTACTCTGACTTTCTTTTGATTAAAGTTTGTGTGGTATATCTTTTTCCACACTTACACTCCCACCTAGCTACATTTCTATTTAAAGTACATTTCTCATAAATAGTATATAGATTTATCTGGCTTTTTACCCAACCTGACAATCACTGCTTTTCTTTTTCCCCCAACGTTTACTGAAATATAACTGACATATAACATTGTGTAAATTTAAGATATACAACATGATAATTTGGTATCCATATATATAGAAGCACAGCTTTTCAACTGGAGGGTGTAGACCATTTATATTTGATCTGATTATTCATATGGCTGGACAAAAATCTGTCATCTTGCTAGTTGTTTGCTATTTGTCTCATCTGTTCTTGATAGCTTTTTGCCCTCTTTTCTTGCTTTCTGATTATTTTGCGCTCATTTTACCTCCATTATTGAGTCCTTAGTTATACCTCTGTTTTAATTTTACTTTTAGTAAAATTATGGCTTATGACATCTGCAACTTATAAAATGTATTCTTTCTCTAGCTGCCCTCAAGATATTTTCTTCATCTTTAATTTTCAGCAATTTGAATATGATGTGTTGAGGTGTGAGGTGTTGGGGAAGGCAAATAATCCTGCTTAGGGATTTACTGAGTTTGGGGATCTTTGGTTTATTACATTTTTATTAAAGTTTGGGCCATGATCTTTTTCAAATATTTCATCTGCTTTGTTCATTTCTTCTCCAGCTGGGATTCCAATTATACGTATGTCAGACTTCTGATACTGCCCCATGATTCTTGGATGCTCTGTTCTCCTCCCTGCTTGCTTTTCTTTTTTGTGTTTCAGTTTGGATGATTTCTATTGTCCAAACTTCACGTTCACTCATTTTATTTCTTTCACTGTATCCAATCTGCTTGTAAACTCTTTTTTTATATACAGTTTTCAGCACTTTACTCAAAGTCTCAATCTATTCTTGCATGTTGTCTACAAACTCCAATGGCTAATATATTTAATAAATATTAATCACAGCTATCTTAAAATACAAATTTGATGGTTTGAACATCTAAATCATCTCTATTATTGATCTCATGACAAGTTATTTTTTCCTGCTTTTTAAAGTTTTTGTAATTTTTATTGTTCAGAACAATATAGGTAGAGTTAAAAAATTTATATGCAGAAATGGGTGTGTTCCTTCTTCTGTCAGGCCATTAGTATGGGAAGTTGATTCAATCTAACTGATCTGGGTTATCATATTGCTATAGTTACTTTTGGTGCACCACAGACTCAAATTCCTCCAGCAGTGGGTTACTGTTACCTTGTGCTTAGTGTGGAGTGAGGAATGCTGAGGAGTTTTCCTCAGTGTTCTTGCTTCACTCTCTGCTTTCAGCAGCCCCTGCAACTCTGCGCCACAGACACATCTGTCTCCATGCTTCTG
This sequence comes from Camelus ferus, assembly GCF_009834535.1. Classification (NCBI taxonomy): domain Eukaryota; kingdom Metazoa; phylum Chordata; class Mammalia; order Artiodactyla; family Camelidae; genus Camelus; species Camelus ferus. The sequence continues at coordinate 12,921,041 of NC_045710.1, forward strand.
ACCAACTCCAGCAGAAGACAGCTGCTGCTTCTTATTTGGTGCTAGACTCAGAGGGGGAGTTCTTGGTTCTCCTGATCCAGACTCAGTCTTAGGCAGGTCCTGTGTACCATGGCCTTGGGAATTGAGGATTTTTAGGATTCCTTTCAAAACCTCACGATGGCAGCCACTCTGCCCTGTGTCCATGTGGTGGTAGTGGGAGGCAGGGCATTGGCAGTAGAAAATTTCTTGTCTCTTCTCAGTAGCAGAAGATATCCGCTTTGTATCAGTGCAGAATCCTGGATCCAAGAGGGCTTCAAGCCCTTTGTTCAGCATCTTAAGACCTTTCCTTCAGTATGAGAACGATCTAGGGACATTAGCAGTGCTTTACATCTGTGGATCAGCAGCTGATCCCTACCACTGAGACCCCATCGCCTGGATCCTGCCCTGTCCCCAGTCTTTCTTTTGAGAACCCTAATGAGTGGAGATTCCCTTGTGTCAGTGCTCCCAGCCATTCTAAGCTATCATACAAATCTATGCTCAACCTATAAGAATTCATCAAAATTCTTAGCTGTCTTCTTCTTTCCTTTCATGGCAGCAACTTCTTCCCATGTTATGTCAAAGGTGAAATTGTCCCTGTGTTTGTTCTCCTCCTCGGAGAGACCTGCACTTCTGAAATTCAGTTCTCCTGGTTGCTTTGTTGCCTCAACTCTATGATGGTTTTAAGAAAATTATTACTTTGTTGATTATTCAGTATTTTCTCATTAATAGAATAGGAGCAAGGTTATCGTATAGCTTTCTACATTTCTCATTATCCTAAGAAGAACCAGAATCCTATCTATTCTGTACTATTCTATTCTCTTCTATTTCAACTATATCTCAATAATGCTGGAAAAAATATTATACACATTCTCTTCTATTTTCTTCCACTCCATTAAAAAAAACAACAAGCACAGGAAATGACCACCAAATTTAAAGTTTCACAATCCATAAATTAGTCCTGACCTGATCAAAACCATAAAAGTGAATACAATGGATTATTAGAATCAAGGAAAAAAAATTTCCTTGACACTAAGCATTTATTTCAATAACATTATCTGTGTATCATTCAGCTCAATACCAGCAGCTCTTCTGCAGTTCTGAGAACAAAGTAGCTGCTCAATTATACAAAGGGATAAGCTGCATAAGAAAATAAAATTTAGCTTGACAGAGATAATATCTGTATAAGGATTAGAACTACCTAAATCTGTAAGGGTTAATTAACCACCAGATTTACTGAATCTAAACCAGGTAACTTTGACTCTTAAAAATCAGATCCCCATGTCAAAGGACAAATTTACCACCAGTGAGGGCTATACACAGATGTTCCAAAAGTGTTTTGAGAAATACATGCAATAAATAAGAATTGCAAAATAAATCCCCCCAAAATTTCTCTTTTGATTGGAATGACACTCTACAGAGATTGTTTTGTAGAACAATCTCTCTATTTTGCAACCAGGTCTTATAATACAGGAATTTCTGCTAAAGACTAAATTTATAAGGTAAATGGAACCATAAAGCTAAGAAGAAAGCAACAAGGCAAGCAGAATAAAAGTTACAGTGGGATCTATAGATTCAGAAATCACCTGCACATGTAGCCAATTAGTGTGGATGACCTTCCTACGAAAATGGTTACTTAGGGAAGCAAGTGGAGGGTCCAATGAACAGCTTAAAGGGAGAGCCCCAGCGACCCTATTTGGGTATGGAATTGAAACTAACAAAGAAGAGTTGAAAAAGGGAAAGATAATGAGAGGACCAAGGAGAAAAAGGAGGAAAGGAAACATCCAACTAAACTAGTATGAGCTTTTATAAAGTGCTCTGATAATTTTCTTTATTATCTGTAGCCTTATATTTTAAACATTTTATGGTTTTACAAAAGTCACAGACCATGGAGTGGGGCTGACAAATATACCAGGTATCAGGGGTTACGTAAACAACCTTTGGTGAACTCCATAGCCTAATTTACTGTCATAAACACTGTGGGAAGCAGAGATCTCTATGGCAGCTGGGTGTGGATATTCTCACTGTCAGCAGGAAAGATTCATTGCATCCTCACAATGCTGGGACCCCAACAGCATTTACCAAGACAGATGACTTGGTGACAGACACTTCAGGCTGAAAGTTAATATTTAGCCCAGTAAGATGAAACTTGAGAACATCAGAATCGTGCCCCTGGGCCATCCCCTTGGTCCTTACAACCCAGGAGATTGTCTGTAATAAGGACTCCAAGAGTGAGTCCTAGAGGGCTGGGATGTCACATTTGCTATCAGCCTTGGAGGTCAGGGAAGTGGCCAGTCATCCTGGCCACCCTGGATAATTATGTTATACCTGTCATCCAGGAATGAATTGAACCTCTGAAGTCTACTTGTATTTTTTGCCAGTACCACCTCTTAGGCTAATGGGTTCCAGAAGTGTATTCGCTTTCCTCTGTTGAAATTATAATTCCCTTTTATTTATTCTAAACTTACCACTTCTGAATATCTAGTATGTGTGTTTGTTAAACAAGCCTCAGCTTATCCTTGACTTGATAAACTTTGATTTTATCCAAACGCAGTCTTATCTTTCCAAATGAAAGGTCTTTTTGTTTGAGACTGAATTCTTACAGCTCTCTCTTCTCCCACCACATCCTCAATCTGTTAAAATGTCTGTCTGGATTTTAAAATAAAAATGTGGGGACCAGACCTTAATGACATAAACTAATATTCTCTTGTCAGCCACAGCTACCCTACCTTTTTCTATTTCTCTCTGGAGTTGAATTGAGCAACATTTTTTTTTTTTTTTTTTTTTTTTTTTTTTGCTCAACTTCAGAACAGAAGGTATCTGATTACAGCAATGACTTTCTCCTAAAAATGAGAGGGAGCAAAACTGTTACTCTCTTAGCAAATCAGGTTCTCCTTTAATCTCTGATAATGAAATTCAAATTGAACCAGTGCCTTCAGTGTGATTGAGTGCTTTAAGAAAATGGTATTACCTCAGAATATTCAGGCAACAAAACTAGCAGACCCAATAATTACTATCCTTCCGAGCAGTCCCTCTGAAGGAGGCTATATGCTCATGCAGGTGACCCTGCCTTAGCACAGGACACATCTGTAGTCACCCTTTTGGAAATTCCTGTAGAGCCAGTGTGTAAACTAAGTGAGCAGGAAATGTCATTGCTTTATCATCATACTTGACTTTTGAATAAGACATAAAAAGCACTTAGATTTCAGAATTCACTTTTTATCTCATTTCCAAATGAATTGGCCATGTTTTTCAAATCGCCTTCAAAGGAGGTCACCACTGAGGACTAGCCCTTCTCAGCAATCTTGCCACAACCATCAGCAAGCACCCCTAGGAGCCTACAGTAAACAGGCTCCTTGCCGCCAGGGATGTAGTGATCCTTCAGATGCAGTCCCCGCTCTTACAGAGCCTGCAGTCTAAGCAGAAGCGAAACACAGGTGCAATATGAAAAGTGCTAGGTGAGAGTTGGGACGAGTCTGGACTAAAGCTGTCTGAGCAGTTGTAACAAGAGGAATGGGACCTGTGCTCAGCCCAGGAGGACTCGTAGAGCTGGGAGAGGGTGCACACAATGTGCAAATACCAGTTTGGCTAAAAGTAATGGAAGCGGGAGACAAGTTCCACTACTGACTTCTGTTGCTTTTTGGAAGTTATTTAACCTCTTGAATTCTCCTTTTAATCACAGTACCTAGGCTTCTGGTTCAAAATGGCAGACTGAACACATTCACTTACTGCCTTCTTTCCTCTAACCCAGTGAGACGGCATGCATAGTATATCTGGCACCTGGACTGGGTCGTCTTTTAATACTCCGTTTTTCCTTATGACAACATTACTTTCAGTAATAGTCATTATTTCCTTGGCCTGTTCCATTGTTCAAAACAAAGAATTAATTCATAAACAAGAAACTTCCATTTAAAGATACCATTGTAATTTTATAAAAGCTTTTGTGCATAAACTACAATTTGCACTTACCATAGAAAAATATTATGGCTCACAGTTTGCTCTGTATATCATTGTTTCAAAGTTAAACACAAAGGAATGGGCACATGGAGCGAGACAACTGAAGTAACTCAAGTTCTGTTTCTTTATCTTCACAAGACCACACTGTCAATGCTTATTTCCAATCTACTGTTTAAATGCAGGAATATGTAGTTCCACAGGAATTGGAAACACAAATGGCGCCAAAAGCAAGTTTGAATGATTCCAAAACTTTACAAACTTGAAACAAATATGTGTAGCTGCGTCCATTGGTGTTGGAAAAAACTGTATAACTGGGAGGTTTCCAAATTAACTTCCCAGTAAAATCAAATGTTTCTTAGACAATAAATAGTAAAAATGTGCTTATTTGAAACATACATATATTTTGTTAAAACTCTACAGTAACCAAAGCAATTGTTCAGAACTTATATTTTTTTAAAAGATGTGTTTTTCTGTGGGGGTGGGGGGAGGAAGGGGACGGAGAACATTTTATCTGACCTTGGTGACAATTAAAACCAGACTTCCTTTTGGTTGGTTTTATTATTGTTTATAAATGCTCTACCAGCAATGTACCCACTATTGCTTACACTCTGAATGGGGCCTTCCAACTGCCCCATCTTAAGCGCACCACCGCAGTAAAATACAAACGGGAAAAATTCATTAAAAGCACTGATAATGGGAGTAACAGTCATTTCTAAAAACTCCTAGACCATAGGATCATACTGCTCAATAAACTAGGATGTAAGAGGCTGAGCTCAGGGCACGTAGAAGGCTGCCACATTGTAAGTCTTCACTGTGGAGGGTTTTGGGATGAGTGAAGGCGGAGAGTTTGGAGGAGGCAGAAGCGGATGCAGTGAGTGCAGAGCTACCTGCTGAGTCAGCCTGACACCACCCCTTCTCCAGTCACCCTGCCCTACGCAGCAGCAGTGTCCTTCCCCTGGATGAAGACGTGAAGATTGCTCCCAAAGGAATTCAGCAACCTGCCTAGGAGGACACTGTGTCCCCACGGGAGAGCTGGCACCCCAATGCTAACTCTTCATCAAAGGCCAGCAGAGGTAGAGTTAGGAAGCCTGACGATCAACACGCCCAGAATTTGAGCTGCCATCTCCTAGGCGGGTGGGGAGTGGCAGGCGGTGGAGGCTGAAGCAACAGAGGAAACCACAGCTTTGCTTTTACTAATCAGTCTAGTTATTCCTTCTTAAATACAAATGCTAGTCAAGGCTTCTGGGAAACTTGCAGAGTCAGGTGTTCAAAAGAGAAGGAATAGAACAGAAAAAAAGAAAAGAAAAAAAAAAGATATCTAGAAAAAAGAAACAGACACCAAAATAACCCTATATTAATAGCCCCAGAGAGGTTTAGGAAGAAAGGGCATCCATCAAACAAGAACAGGTTACTATTTTTTTTTAAAAAAAGACATCATCAAAGAACAAGAATGCGTCCATGGAAATAAAAACATATAATTTAATACGAGGGCTGAAAGGAGTTCAGGAAAACTTTCAGAACAGAAGTTTAAAAAAAGACAGAGAAAATGTAAGTGCAAATTGAACGTTTTAACATGTCAATGTTCCAATATTCCATTTTTCTCAAAATACCTGTTATTTAACCTGTTAAAAATATTAGTATTGATGAATGACATATTAGAACCTAAGAAACAAAGCATTACACTACGATTCTCTACATGTCTATACTTTATCACAGAATCACAGATTAGTGCCAAAAGTGGAAATCATCAAGGTCAGTTTTTTTCCCAAATGCAGATGACTAGGATTTGACAAGTTTTTTTCAGCAGGTTTAAAGGGAAGCTGAGTGAGTAAAGTCCCATGTTCTTACAGCTAATTTAAACAGAGTGGTTTTTCTTCCACTGGCTTTTTTCCTACTGGGGTTCTATGTACAATTGCATTTGTAAAGGAGTGATTTGCTGCAGAACTAGGTGAAGCATGCAGGACTAATACTTGGGTGTTCCGTTCAGACTGTATTTTTAAAATATTTGTTCACTTATCTAGAAATACTAAACACTACATGAAGGATGCAGAAAAATGGGACTGCTAGTGGTGAGGTTCAATCTCTCCCCTGTCATCCAGGCCTCTTGGATGGGGCCCAAGCTTGCGGGGTAACAGAACAAAAGCCCTGTGGTAAACCTGATTCCCTCTCGTTAGAAGGGTTTAATCCTCCATCTGTTGCTCCTTAAGCATGCTCCTTGGGAATCCCACCCAATATCCCAAGTGGCTTACTTTAAGATCACATATGGTACTCTTTCTGAGAGGAGTTCTGATAAATTCAGCTTTCTCCATTTTATTTTATTTCCATTGCTGTTTTAACACCTCAGAGAGATGGAGATCCTGGACAGCTCCTCAGCTGGCCAGCCCCATTATGTGGCTCAGTGCATTTAACATGTGTTTGATAACTACTCATCAAAATCAAACCTCCCATTTGCAGCTGAGGAAACTAAGATCTGGGAGACAGAATTACCTAACCAAGGTTATATATGTTCCCACTACAGTCAACGTTATTGTTGTGCTTTCTAATAGTTTCCCTCAGGTATGTTTTTTTTTCTTCTCAAACGGATGTCAGCTGCCTTAGTTAACGATCATTGCTTAGATTTTTTTTCGAACTCCTTCAGCACAACGTTAAGAATAAAACAGGTGTCCAATAAGTACTTGTTGGCAATTTTTAAATAGCTTTTGGAAAGAAAACAGACTTCCACTTTCCAGTAGTATACAGCCGGATGTAGTAGCCCAACATTTTTGTTGCAACAATTAGGGAAAAAATTGAAAAATAATTTAAAATAATGTTTTTGGAGACATTAGATAACTATAGAAGCAAAAATGGTTAAATTATCTAAATTTCCAGAGAAGAAAATGTCCTCTCCGCTGCTAGCTGACAAATGCTGGCTATTTTGTATGGTGGTGGCATTTGTCAATCAAGTGTGCTGAGAGGTACAAGTAATTTACTCTGGAAAAGACCAAACTTTGATAGCCATACAGACTATGTTGAAGGACTGAAACCTAGTTAAGCCCCAGATTTCCCACCATTTTTCCCAATAAGACATCTGATGAGGTATGCAGAAGCACAAAGGGTAGTAACAAAAATCAAAAAGTAACCACTTCTGCAATAGAAGTAAAGGCAAAAATAAATTAAATTAAACTTATATGCTTTTGCACAGCAAAGGAAACCATAAGCAAAATAAAACAACAACCTATTGAGTGGGAGAAAATATTTGCAAAAGATGAGACTCACAAGGGCTTAATTTCCAGAATATATAAACAGCTCATACTAGTTAATAATTAAAAAAACAAACAACCCAATTCAAAAATGGGCAGAAGACCTAATAAGCAATTCTCCAATGAAGACATACAAATGGCCAATAGGCACATAAAAAATGCTCGATATCACTAATTATCGGAGAAATGTAAATCAAAACTACAATGAGGTATCACCTCACACCAGTCAGAATAGCCATAATTTAAAAGTCCACAAATGATAAATGCTAGAGAGAGTATGGAGAAAAGGGAACCCTCCTACACTACTGGGAATGTAGTTTGGTGTAGCCATTATGGAAAACAGTATGGAGATTCCTCAAAAGACTAAAAACAGACTTACCATATGATCCAGCAATCCCACTCCTGGGCATATATTCAGAGGGAACTTTAATTCAAAAAGATATATGTACCTCAATGTTCACAGCAGCACTATTTACAATAGCCAAGACATGGAAACAAACTAAATGTCCATTGACAGATGACTGGATAAATAAGTTGTGGTATATTTATACAATGGAATACTACTCAGCCATAAAAATATAAAATAATGCCATTTGCAGCAACATGGGTGGGCCTGGAGATTGTAATTCTAAATGAAGTAAGCCAGAAAGAGAAAGAAAAGTACCATATGATATCCCTTATATGTGGAATCTAAAAAAAAGACAAATGAACTTATTTACAAAACAAAAACAGACTCACAGACATAGAAAACAAACTTATGGTTACCCAGGGGAAGGGGGTGGGTAGGGACAAATAGGGGGTTTGAGATTTGCAGATACTAACCACTATACATAAAATAGATAAACAGCAAGTTTCTTCTTTTAGCACAGGGAACTATACTAAATATCTTGTAGTAACATACAATGAAAAAGAATATGTAATCAAATATATGTATGTGTATGTATGACTGAACTATTATGCTGTACACCAGAAACTGATACAACATTGTAAACTGACTATATTTCAATAAAATAAAAAAGTAGCCACCTCTGCTGGCAGGTTTTGAGGGAGGGGATTGGTTGGAAGGGGACATAAGGGAACTTTTGGTGGTGAAGACTACATCCTATAACTTATTTTGAGGGATGATCACACAGTTGTGTCTATGTAGATAAAGCCTACCGTTCTCCTCCTGTATCAGGGGAGACCAGCTCTTTCCTTCTCCTTTGAGTCTTTCCTCTGAGTGCCTCCTTTACTACCTTCACAAAACACTCACACCCATCCCCACAGAGTCAATCAATTTCTTCTTCATTTCCAAATTTTACTTTGGACATTTCTCCTACATACCACTGGTTTTACACTGCACAACAACTAATTGTTTGATTGTTGTCTTTATTCTCTTTGATTCCCATTCCTCAGCTCCTTATCTTCCTCCATTCCTCCCACAGGCAACTCTGTGTTAGCTCTATGTCTTTACAAAGCATCCATGTTGCTATGTTGCAGCTAGCCTGTTACTTGTAACAGATTACTCATAATATTCTAAAGTGAACACAGCCACCACACTTTATCCGTATATTCTCCAAGTGATACACAACCAGAATGCCATCAGCTCTTTACTACCATACTAAGGCGGCAATGAACATATCTGTCAATGTTTCTTTCTTCTGTAAATTGGCTGTAATTTGGTCTGCTAAGGGTACATACACTCCAGAGAGACTGATAAAAAGAAATGTCTCATTTTTCACATCAGACATCCCACCTTTTTCTTCATTCTGATTAATAAATCATTATCTGCTTGATACATCTATTTTTTTTTAGGTTAGTTAGCATGTTGAATCTCCCAAGCTGATTAACTAGTTAACTCAAGTTTTTGCACCTGCAGAGCAGTGACCCTTCCCCCCCGCAAGATATCTGTTCTCTGTTTGACATCTCTTTAATTTTATTAGTGGCTCATGGACAAAATCACTTGACTGAAACTTTTTCAAGTTTAAGTTATTTGGATTCACCAGAGCATTTTTTCCCTGCTATAAATCAATGAACCCAGTCAACATTAACTACCTACACGTGAACTTCAAAAGATCCTCTGTGGCCAGAGTTGAAAGAAACACATAATTCCGTAACACACTAAATACAAGCTGATCAAAGTTATTGGACCTGGTTACTTAATGCTGTGCTTCCTCACTGACATACACTCTGATTTCAAGTAGCTTAAATCTAAAACATGTATTACTAGATCTCAAAAACTTCCATTTGGAAAAAAAATAATCATTTCTGTATCCTGACCAGTCAACATATGTATTTAGACAAGTCTATATTAAACTCTGGGCTAAAAAAAAAATTCTGAACCTAATTTGTAAAATTCCATATGCTTTAGGAATTAAAGCAAAAAGAAAAGAAACATAGCTAATGAACAATTTCAAACAAAAGCAATTTATATATAGAATAATCATGGAATCCTGGAAGGAAAAGGCACCATAAATCCTTAGATATGACGGAGCAAGGAGGAGCTTGTTTAAGCCCATGGAATTTAGAGGAGGTGCCAAGGGGCAGTTACTTGAGAGTTGAGGAGACCGAAAGGGTGTGATTCACCAAAGCAGCCCTCTTTTTTGTTGCATATTTTTAAATTTTCTGCTTTTATATAAGAGATGATTTGGAGAAAAACAAATTCTCCTCCTTAAAAAGAAATTGAAAGTCACTGATCTAGCCCAGTCTCACACAAATCAGTTCCTTCTATGGCATCGTTGACAGGCAGTAATCCAACATCGGCTTGAACACTGCTGCCATCGTGAGCGCACTGACCTGAAGTCGCTCGTTGCCATGTTGAGTATCTCCAGTTCTTGGGAAGCTCCCCTTCTGGTGTGCTAGGTTTTACCTCTCTGTAAATTCTAAGCCCTGGTTATGTCCTCTGGGATAACACAGAATTTCTAATTGTTACTTCCAGGTCCCTTCAGAACTTGAGGCATGCTATTTTCTTTCACATTACACATATTTTTTACATTTTACCACTAACTTCAATCTCAAAATCACATTGTCATGCATCTATTTCCCCTTTGTTGATTTCACTTAAACGTAAATGACTGTTTTATTAAACAAAGACTCCAAACAAATATTTAGCACATATGTTACATGTAACACACAGGAACAGCTTTTAACAGAAATTCATAGATCCCTGCCCCCAGATATTTCTTTATTATAAATACAGATATCAAAACAATCCTGGGTATATTTTGATACTATCAGTAGTCAGCATAACAGTTTGTGACAACATTCATTGTACCTGCTACTTTAGACAATTTAAGCTGCAGCTCTTTCACTAAGCAAGACGGATAGAACATGACATTTCTGTTTTTCCCTCTTGAGATTTCGACTTTTCAGAGACACACACGTTCCTACAGCCATCTGCCATTTCTCGCCCTGCTTTCATCTTGTAAATCGAAATTTTATTACAAGTGCTCTAGGTTTAAGCTTAAATGATAATGTCTCAACAGGAGGAAAAAAATTGTACTGCATTTTCTCCTAATATTTGAAAATAAAATAGGTGTATAAATACTAAATATATTCTTACAAATATCTAGGGCATGTTTACCAGCTAGAATTCTTCTACGTAACGTGCAGCTATGTTTCATTGTTATTTAATCAAGATATTAACATGAGTAGAAGGCTGTTGATTTAAGACAAGTTTGAGATCCATCAAAATTCATTGTTGTATTTTGTCCTTCTAGGGGCCGTAGAAGCCTCATGATTTCTTTAGATCATTAGACATCTTAGCTCTGGAAGTCTACCTTCAATGCGATACAAATTTTGCCATTTTGCTAATGCTGGTGTGTTCTGTGTATCCACCATTCCTCAATAACATTAACTTTTGTTACAAATCTAACTGGCAGAGGAGCTTCTGTTTATTTAGGTCCACAGTCTACCTCCAGGCTATATATTCTGTTTTCATAATCTGTCTGTGGAGACAGCCGTCTCTTCCTGTGAAGTGAACTATTAATATGTCTGCTTTGTGCTGGCCAACCAGTTCCACGCCCTTAGAACACAGAGCTTTTAAGATCACCAGTGGAATATTATATTCTCTCCACATTAGCTGCTCCCTTACCTTTGTCATCATTACCGCTTAGAGTTTGGTCATTTTCTTTGTGTCTTAGAGTCTCTACTACACAAATGTGCATCTTGACCGTCTGGATCATGGCTTGCTTTCTTATTTTGATATCTCCAGTGCATGAGCCCAACAGACTATATGAGGCACTCACCCTAGATTCATTGGTAATTAAATTAAAAGCAAGAGATATGTTTTTTCCACACTACAACTAAAAGATGATAGGCAAGATGACACAAAATCTGAGCCTTAAATAAGCCTATTGGCCACAAACAGAAACCCTCGCCTTTCCAAAGTTTACACTCTGGCCCCTTCAAAACTACCTTTTCTTCAAGACGTGCAGAAAAGTCAGGAAGGCCAGCTGGGGACTATGATGAGGAGTGTTTTCAGAATGTGTTCCCCATCCACACAAACCAAACTGAGGAACTAAAAGTCAGTGAAAACCTGGCCATACAATCCCATTGGAAAGATCGAGAACTCTGATAGTGTCCACTCAAAAGAATGGGCCCCTGTGGGGACAGAGTGCCAGCCCTGCGGAGTGCTGTGACCAGCAGACTCATCTGAGGAATCAGGATCGTATGCCAAGACAGGTGGGAAAATAGAGAGTAGGTATTCGACTCCTGGTAAACCCTGCTGGATGAAGGAAAAGTACAGCTATCCCAGCTGATTGTGGGTGGTGAAATTATGAGAAAGTCAGAAACAAAATCAGACTGTTTGAAGTCATAGGCAGGAGGGAATCTTGGAGAAAGGAGGTGTGAGCTTCATAAAAAAGCCAAAGGTAAAGGAAACAAATTATACCCCAGAAAAAGGCACTCTGCTCCTTCCACTTTGCAAATGTTGGCAGACTACAGTGTTAGAAAATGAAATCCCAACTCAGTCCATAGTAACTTTCCAACCCCGGATCCACAGAACAAACCTACCTACATACACACACACACACACACACACACACACACACACACACTTCTGCTTAATTCGAAAAGAAGCCTGCCAAGACTGAGTGAAAAACATACTCAAATGCCTTGAGGAGGCAGCTCTTGGTCTGTGACTGGGGACCTAGCATTTGGTAGCAGATGCTGAGCAAAACCACCAGCAGCAACTTCACCTCTCACTTCAATGAATTTCATTCATGTCCATGGCTTCCATTCCCACTCATGTAGCCATAGTTATCAAGATTACATGTCCAGCCATGACCTCTCCTCTAAGCTGTAGTCTCATGTATCCAAATGCCTACTCTATGTCTGCACAGAGACGGCCCCAGGGCATCTCAATATCCACATGTGCAAAATGAACCTGGTCTTCTTCCAGGATTCCTTATTTCAGGAAATGGTACACTCATCTATTTCACTGTGCAAGCCAAAAACCCTAGTCACTTTTGATGCATCTTATTATACATAAATATGTAAGGACAGTGAAGTGTTGTCTGTCCTTACCAAGTCCTCCGTTCTGTCCACTTGTATTCATTTTTTTTTCCCACTACTGCCTTAGTCTTTTTCAGCTACCATCATATTTCACCTTGACTCTTATTCCAGTCTCCTAACAGGTATCCCACATCCACTCTTACCATTCCAAACTGTCCCCTACACTGAGCTTTTAAAATCCTTTCATGTTTTCTCATTGTTCGTAGGCTAAGGGTCAGAATTCTTATTCTGTTCACACAGCCTTCAGCAGTCCAGTCCCGGGCTGCCCTCCCAACTCCAGCAGGTACCACTCTACTTCTTAGTCTAACCTCACACCACACAATTTCTTTCAACTCTCAGAACACATTGCTTCCTCCTGTAATGGAGACATTGCTGGAGCAACTGCTTCTTCTTGGAGTTCTCTTCTGAGCTGATCCACCCTCACTCTTCAGATATCAACTTAAATGTCACCTCCTTAGGGAAGCCTTCATGACACTCAGACTGGATTGGATTCCCCCATTTTATGCCATCATGGCACTCAATATCTTTCCTTCCTAACACTTGTCGCAGTGGTGATTTTGTATCTGAACACGTGTCCTTTTGTTTCAAGTCTCTCTTCCCTTCCAGACTATAAGTCTCATAGGTGCAGGAACCATTGCTGGTTCCCGGGACCCAGATGCTGCCCAAGTCATGGGTATCCAATGAACATTTTCCCACTGTGTTAAGGAATACATGGAAACTGATATCCAAAGGCTCCCTGCATGAGAAAACACCAGTGCGTTGCTATCCCCTTGTTCATTCCTGTAGCATCTCGTGTTTGAATACTGAATACCGACTGACTACTTGATTGTAGACTGAGACTATATTGGTGAGCTGAGCCGCAGTTTGATTTGTGTACATTAATTCTATCCTCCACCCCACTTAGGCCGAGGGGTGCACTAGCTCGGTGGGTAATAATCTAACTTTCTCCAGCATACGCCTCTTATGAGTCCAGCTGTGTCAATGCAGTCAAGCCGCAGAGTGAGCCAGAGCCCTAGGTGACCAGCACCTCATGCCTAAGCTTAGGGAGGTCACGGTGGCCTTGGCCTGGAGGGAAGGAACGGGGACTTGAGCTACTCACCTGCCTCAAGAGCCAGGCCAACTGCCCCTGAGCCTTGGAGCATCCACACTTGGGAAGACGTGAAGGAGTGACCTGGTCACGTGGGTCAGAAGTCAGCCTTGAGAGGGCACAAGATCCACTCTGCCCGAGAAGGGCAGGACTCGTGATTTCTCACTTGGCACCCCACATGATGAGCCACCTTCTCCGTGAGGTTTCCCCCCGCCACACCATGACAGGAAACTGCCTGGACCACTTTGGCCACCATCTTTCTGATATAAAGGAGTTTGGACAAGTACCGTCTCAAGGAACTTCTTAAGCTGAATATAAAATAGGTTCACCTGATAACTACACCATCTTGTACATGAGGAATATTTAAAGACTCAAGTGTCTAGGATGGGCTGAGATAAGAACCCAGAAAATGCATGAAAAGATCCAAATGACTAGTGTCTGCAAATGAATCCCAAAAATATTTTTTACATTCTTTTGGTATGTCTAGGTCTGATGGAATCAGGAAAACCAGATGTTACAAGAGGGAAGGGGAAAAAAAAACACTACCACAAAACAAATTTTCTGACGATTTTACAAAAACAAAAATGAAATTAGATCATTCATTTTTCAAAATTCCAGAGTGCCAATTCTGATCTAAGTGGGTCTGCTTATCTGAAATTATACAACGAGCATGGCTAATGCCAAATCCCTCTTCCACAGAAGACTTGGAGAGCTTTGTTTCATCTTTGTAAAAATATTAACTAATATAGTGGAACACTTTAGAATGTAAAAATCATAGTCATATGTCTTACCTCACTGGAGTCATTCAAAATCCTGAGAGGGTGTGTGGGCATGTTTTATTGCCATATTAATAGTGCAGTTGAGGAAACTAGGACTCAGAGAAGTTTACAAAAGATAGGTATTATGATCATACCTGAGACTTAAAAGCCAAATCCAGTCCTTTTTCCATTACTCCACACCGCAGTTTTCTATCATTTTTTGAATTGTACCATTTAAAAATAGCGATTTATTGAAGTAAAAAACAGATCTGTCAAATATGTACATGAATGTTGTGAAGATAAACGATGGTTTATCAAAGTTACCAATAAAGATTTTCAATATTCTGCATTTTTTCACTGTTTTATAACATAGCGTTGATTTGGTCCACATAGAACGTAGGAAAAACAACAACTCCTGCTAAGGAAATGTGAGCTATGAAACCTAAATCTGGTATGTTTCTCCTTCTGTGTGTTCGGGAGATAAGTTAATAGTTCCCGGCCAGTAAGTTTCTATTTTGGTGCATTCAAAAAGGTCACGCCACTGTTTTCATTTTAAGCTGAACCTCTGCATTTTCATTTTTTAAAGGGTTTTTATTTATCAAGCAACTGATCAAAAAATAGTTACTCTCAATCCCATGCTGGAATCTGAGACCGACAGGGATGGATAAGATACATTGTACTCACCGGTTGTGTAGAATGGCGTGGGAGGCTGGATACACCAGAAGCCAGCAGCACACAGCAGGTCCGGGTACCAACATTTCAGGGCATCAATGCTGAGTATAGGGAGGGGAGAGGGAGAGTGGATAGTCAGCAAAAGACGCGTGAGAGAGGAACTAAAGGCTACTTGTACAAGTTAGAATCTCAGTTACTCGCTGACAGAGAACTGAAGTGCAAATACACAACCCTGACACTGGGACTTGGGCCCTCAGGTCTGTTTCACCCTTCTTGTTGGTACTTCTGCTGTTTCCCTTTCCTATCCAGAGGACGGCTAAGGGCTACAGAAAATGCCCTTGGACGTGATTCTTTTTAATTGGTTGATTATAAGACATTCTTCTTATATTACAATACCTCTACTTCCAAAATCCACTGATTTTTATCTTCTCATTCATTCTCCCCATCATGCCCCAAAAGTGGGGCAAAGCAGGTCTCGTCCTGTGGGGAAGCTGACCTCCTGGGGCTGTGCATCTGCATGTTGTCATTGGGGAAACAGGCCCCCATCTTGCCTTCTTTCTACTCTGGGCTTCTGCTCCACACTTTCATTTGGCTTCTTTTATTATAATGCCCTGTTACTCATTCATTCATTCTAATGTTCCTTTACCCACTTTTCAATGGTGGAAAATATAAGACAGGGACCCAGCTAAACATCATACAAAATTGACCTTTGAACCTTGAAATTTAGTGCAAAAGCCTAGCAGTTTCTCCCAGGCTCACATGCAAAATAAAAAATCTTTGTTCCCAGCCACATGACCATTTTATCCAAAATCTTAATTCTAGAGCAGTTCCAACACAGCTGGACTGGTTCAAGGCTTGGAAGAATTCATTCATAGTGCCTGGCATTGCCAGATTTGGGCCATCTATTCAGGGGTAAGACAAGTACAAGATGATATCTGGAGTGGAGAGCTTCTCTCAGAGCCACCCAGTTTCACAGGCTAGTTAGAGCCCAGTTTAGCTCAAGGCTAAATTTCTGCAGCATCTTTTATTCTTTTTCCTCCAGCAAACACCTTCCAGGGTCATGCCTGGGGGAGGAAAGTGTGAACAGCACTTCCCACTTCTCAGCTCATCAGGAATTCCACCCCAAGAGACAACCCCTGGTTGAAGGCCAGCCTGAGTGGGAGGGCACTGTTTCTTATCTGTATCCCCTTTATTTCCATCAAAATATTAAGCCAAGTATTTTCCCACCACCAGAAGTCTTGATTTCCAGCAAATGGCCCCATATGCCCCAGAAAATTGTCTTCACTTGGTCTCTTAGCTGGCTACCCAATGACGTCTGCCTCCAATCAACATACATCCTCTCCTCTATTTGATGAAATTCTGCCTGCCTCCCACTAGGGAATTGATGAAGGTCCCTAGAAGGTAACCCTGTCTCTCTCCGTCTAAACATCTGGGGCAAGTCACTCGAAGAATTTTGCATTTCTCGCTCCACAGTTGATCTCTCTTCTTTTTGCCCTCTTAGCCCCTGATGCTTACTAGGTGGGACAGAAGCCCTTCGTGCTGCTGACTTCACTTGCTTCCATAGGGAATATCACAAACCCTTTCTCAGGAACTTGTTGTGGGAATTGGACATTTCAAAAATTGGGTTTTCCTCATCTGAAGCCATTGGATTGGACCTGGACTAGCAATCTTCACCCTCCCTTCTAAGAACTGCCCTCCATGTCCAGGAAATCACCACCACAATCTAGAATATTTACTATCCTTTTAAAGAAGATCCTGATTCCATGTTTTCTCAACCAGCTCCTCAAGCACATGTATAAGTAACCTCCCATGCCCCTTTCCCCCCAGGTGGCAGAATCAGACACACAATTTAAACTTAATGTGCAAAATGAGTTTTGTGTGCACAAGGGGCTATCAAACTGTGGCTTTATAATGGGTAAAACAACTTCCCTGAATCCATGTATCTCTGTATCTGTGAGAGAGAGAGAGAGAGTGTGTGTGTGTGTGTGCGTGTGTGTATGCACTAATTTGTAAGATGAAAGTATTAACTGGCTCAGTCCCCTCAATTACTAAAGTCCAAATATCTATCAGAGCTAACAAGTCTTAAATGATCTAGTTTCTGCTTACCTCCAGATTCAAATTCCCACCCTCTCTCCCCAACTGTGATTTGTCAATCCCAACCATACTGAACAATCAATAATTTCCAGAAGCCCTCAATACCTGGATCATTGCACATGCTGTCTATCTGCCCAGAATGCTCCCTACCCCTACCCCACCCCAATCTTATCTGCCTCGTACACTTTTAATCGTTCATTAGCTCCTAGTTGGAAGTAACAGATCTCTGATCCCTGGATCAGCCACTGGCCTCTCCTCTGTTCTCCTGTAATTCCTAATAATTCCTAATTCTCCCAATAATTTCTGCACTGAGCCCCAGAGAAGTACTTGTCACAGTATATTAAGACAGTGTGTTTACTTACCTGTCTCTCCTTGAGGAAGGGAACTATGATTTACTACTACCGTATCTGCAGTGTCTTGCACAGTGTCTACCTGGCACACAACAAATATTCAAAAAATATTTGTTGAATGAAGGAATGATTGGATCAAATAATTAACCAACAGGCTTTATACAGAGGACTTGAGTAGACAGCACGGTTCTTACTCTTCTATAACAATGTGGATACTACATTTTAATCCCTGCTAGGATCATGGTGTCTGCAAAAAATGAAGTTCAAAGGTGCTCACCTAAGCACTGTGTGTTTCCTTAAGGACAGGACAGCAATCTTCCTTTTATTTCTCTCATTTTTAACTTTAACACGTTTTGAATTACACATGTGTAGCATGTAATGAGCATGAGAATAAAGGCTGACCCCAAACCCACAGACTTGCCCTTGCGAGCACTCCGCATTTTCCCATTGCACTTCCCTCCACTCTTCTGTCTCCCAGGATGGAAAACATAGTTTCTTCTTCATCTCTGCTCTTTCATCCGGTTCAGCTACATTTTTCCTCTTCAGATCTCTAGTAATCTCTCCTCCCTGCATTTTCCTAAAGCCACCACTCTAGACAGATTCTTACTAGTTTTTTAATTGGACATCACATTAATTAATTGATTCAGTTATTCCTTCTTTCAACCTAAGTATTTACAGAATATCTGCTATATCCCAGGAAGTCACTGTGCAAGCACCCTCACTTGCTTCCAGCCTTGGTCCTTCCACCCGTCTCACATACACCACCAGACCAAGCTACCCGAATACCAATTTCACAATATCCAATCCGTTCTAAAGAGATGAAATCACAGCTTAAGTTTCCCACACTATATGACAATAATTACAAGCCAACACAGATGTTTGATTAATTATTTACAAGAAACCAGAGAGAAGTAATTAGTTAAATGGTATGGGCTGTTTCTGAGGTGGTGAAATGTTCTAAAACTGACTGTGGTGATGGTTGCACATACATATGAGTATATTAAAAATTACTGAACTGCACACTTTAAATGGATAAATTGTCTGGTATGTGAACTGTACCTCAATAAAACTGTATAAATAATTAAGGAGAAAGTAAGACATTCCCAGATAAATAAAAACTGAGAGGGTTCATTACTAGTAGATGTGCTCTACGAGAAATGCTGAAAGAAAGGAGTCCTTCAGGATGAAACGAAAGGACAACAGAAAGTAATTTGAATCCCCATGGAGAAATAAAGAACAGAACAGTAGAAAAGTAACTACATAAGAAAATAGAAAAGTTAGTATTAATGTATTTTTGGTTTGTAACTCCTTTTTTCCTGTGTAATTTAAAACACAATTACATAAAACAATAATTATAAATCTATGTTGGTGGGCACACAATGTATAAAGATATAATTAAATGGGGGAACAAAGTGACACAAAAGCAAAGTTTTATGTACTATTGACACTACATTGGTACTTATCTGAACTAGATTGTTAAAAATTAAGATATTAATTGCAATCCCTGTGGCAACCTTTAAGACAATAACAAAAAATACATAGTAAAAGAAATAAAGAGGCAATCAAAATGGTATGCTACTAAATATCAATTTAACACAAAAGAAGGTGGTAAAGGAGGAATTAAAAAACAAAAAATATATATACAACATAAAGAAAAAATATAGCAAATTGGCTGAAGCAAGTTCTACCTTTACAAAGACTGCATTAAATGTAAATGACTCAAATTCTCTGATTAAAAGGCAGAAATTGGCAGGATGGATTTTAAAAACATTATCTAACAATATGCTATCTACAAAGAGGTTCACTTTAGATCCAAAGCACAAATAATGTGATGTGAAAGGGCAGAAAAAGATATTTCATGCAAACAATAACTAACAGAGAGCTTGAATAGCTATATGAATATCAAACAAAATAGACTTTAAGCCAAAAATTGTTACAAGAGGTAGAGACAGGTATTACATAATAACAAAAGGGTCAATACATTCTGAGAGTATAAAAATAATAAACATACACACCTAACTACAGAGCCCCAAAATATGCAAGGCAAACATTCAAAGAATTGAAGAGAAAAATAGACAATCCTACAGTGATAGCTAGAAACTTCAATACCATGATTTCAATAATGAATAAAACAAACAAAAAATCTGAGAATAGAGGACTTGAAGTACATTGTAATCAACTAGACCTAAAATATATCTACAGAATACTCAACCCAACCACAATAGAATACACATTCTTATTAAACACACATGAAACATTCATTCTCCAGGATAAAACATATGTTTGGTCTCAAAACAAATCTCAATAAATTTAAAAAGACTGGGATTCATACAAACCATCTTCTTTGGCTGCACTGGAATGAAACTAGAAATCAATTACAGAAGGAAAACCGGAAATTCCACAAATGTGTGGAAATTAAACAACATATCCTTAAACAACCAATGGGCCAAAAAAGAAATCACAAGGGACATTAGAAAATACTTTGATATAAATGTATATGAAAACATAATATATCAAAAACGATGGGATACAGTAAATGCAGTGCTCAGAGGGAAATCTATAGCTGCAAGTGTCCACATTTAAAAAGAAAGAAGACCTCAAGTCAATGATTTAACTTCACACCTTAAAGAACTAGGAAAAGAAAAGAGCAATCTAAACCCAAAGCTAGGAGAAGGAAGAAAGTTTTAAAGATAAGAGTAAAGGTACATGAAAAAGAGAACAGAAAAAAAAATGCAATTGATGAAAACAAATGGTTCTTTGGGAAAAAAATGACAAACCTTTAGTTTGATAAACCAAGAAAAAAGAGAGAAGACTCAAATTATTAAAATCAGGAATGAAAGTAGGGACATTACTAACAACCATACAGAAAAAGAATTATGAGGAAATACTATGAATAATGGTACAACAGCAAATGAGATAACCTAGATGAAATGACAAATTCCTAGAAACACACGGATTACCAAAACTGACTCACAGAGACACAGAAAATTTGAACAGATACATCACAAGTAAAGAGGTTGCATCAGCCATCAAAAACCTTCCAAAAAGAAAACCCGAGGACCAAATGGTTTCATTGGTGGATTCTACCAAAGACTGAAAAAAAGAATTAACACCAATCCTACTCAAATTCTTCCAAAAATTGGAAGAGGATGGAACACTTCCTAAGTCATTCTATGAGGCCAGTACTATCCTGATACCAAAACCAGACAAAGACATCACAAGAAAAGACAACTACAGACCAATATCCTTGATGACTATAGATACAAAAATCCTCAGCAAATGCTAGCAAACCGAACCCATTAAAAGGATTTTACACCATGACCAAGTTGTATTTATTCCATTATGCAACAGTGGTTCAACATATGAAAAGCAGTTAGGTTAATACACCACATTAATAGCAGAGAAACCCATATGATTATGTTAATGAGGCAGGAAAAGCATTTTACGAAATCCAGCACCTTCCATGATAAAAAATCACTCAACAAACTAGGAATACAAGGGAACTTTGCCAATATAATAAAAGGCGGTGATCAAAAACCCAGAGCAAACATTATATTTAATGGTAAAAGACAAAAACCTTCCCTCCAAGATTAGAGACAAGAAAAGGATGTCTGCTTTCACCACTACTACTCAACACTGTACCAGAGGGTCTAGCAGGGGCAATTAGGTAAGAAAAGGAAAAGTCATCCTAATTGGAAAGACAAATATAAACCTGTCTCTATTTGCAGACAATATGATGTTATACATTGAACACCCTAAAAAGCCCACACTCAAAAAAACTATCAGGACTAATAAGCAACTTTAGCACAGCTGCAGAACACACAAACAACATACAAAAATCAGCTGCATTTCTATATACCAGCAATGAGCAATCCAAAATTGAAATGAAGAAAACAATTCCATTTACAATAGTATCAAAAAGAATAAACGCTCACAAATAAATTTAACCAAAGAGGTATAAGACTTACACACTGAAAATATCAAAATATTTTTTAAAGAAGTTTATTTAAAAGACCTAAATAAATAGAAAGACACCCTGTGTTCACGGATTAAATGACTTGATATTGTAAAGATGGCAATACTCCCCAAATCTATCTATATTTTCAATGAAACCTCTGCCAAAATTCCAATGAACTTTCGTGCAGAAATGGACAAGCTAAGTCCAAAATTCATAGAAATTGCAAGAAACCCTGAATAGCCAAAATGACCTTCAAAAGAAGAACAAAATTAGAGGACTCACATTCTCCAATTTCAAAACTTATTATCAAGCTTTAGTAATTAAACAATGCGGTATTGGCGTAAGGCTAGACAGACGATCAATAGAATAGAATTGAGAGTCCAGAAGTAAACTCATGCATCTATGGTTAATTGACTTTTGACAAGCGTTGGGGGGAAAAAAGCATTCAGTGGGGAAAGTATAATATGTTCAACAAACGGTGCTCAGACAACTGGATATCCACATGGAAAGAATGAATGTGGACCATTATGTTACACCATATGTAGAAAGTGTATTCAAAGTGAATGAAAGGCCCAAATGTAAGAGCTAAAGCTATTAATCTCTTAGAAGAAAATACAGTTGTAAATCTTCATGACCTCAGATTAGACAACAGTTTCTTAAATATGACAGCAAAATTACAAGGAACAAAAGAAAAAATTAACTGAACTTAAACTTTTGTGCAAAGGACACTATAAGAAAGTGAAAAGACATTCCATAGAATGGGAGGAAATATTTGCAAATCATATATCTAGTAAGGGTCTAGTATTCAGAATATATAACTTAAATTTACAACTGAACAACAAAAAGAAAACAACCTAATCAAGAAATGATCAAATGGCTTTAATAGATGTTTCTCTAAAGACATAAAAATGGCCAATGAGCAAATGAAAAGCTGCACAACATCATTAGTCATTAGAGAAATGCCTGTCAAAAGCCCTACGAGATACCGCTTACACCCACTAGAATGGCTCTAATAAAAAAGGACAAAAACAAAGAAACAGAAAGTAAGACATGTGGGTAAGAATGTTGAGAAACTAGAACCACCTTCATATATTGCTAATGAGGATGTAAAACAGTACAGGGCTCTGGAAACCAGTTTGGTGGTTCCTTATAAAGTTAAACATAAAATTATTATATGACATGGAAATTCTACTCGAGGGAAACTCAAGAGAATTGAAAACAAACACAAATTTAAAAAAAAAAGAAAAACTTATACGTGAGTGTTCACAGTAGCATTATTCATTAATAGCCCCAAACTGGAAACAACCCCATTATCATCAACTGATGAAATAAACTGTAGTATATACCTATGATAGAATATCATTAAACCACAAAAAGGAATTAAGTACTGGTACATGCTATAACATGGATGAGCTTGGAAAACATTATGCTAAGTAAAAGCAGCCAGTCACCAAAGAGCCCATGTGTATGATTTGTTGATATGAAATGTCTAGAAAATGGTTTCGTGATTGCCAGGGGCTCAGAGAATGGGGAGTGAATGCCTGATAGGCACACAATTTCTTCTCTGGGTGATAAAGATGCTCTGGATTTAGATAGTGGTGATGGCGCACAACACTGTGAATGTACTAAAAGCCACTGAATAACACACTTTAAAATGGTTCAATTTTATCTAACCTCAATAAATTTTTTTAACAAAAAGAAACCCAAAGAAGTACAATAAAAATCAGATAGGACTAAAAGTGCTTTCTTACTCATTTTTCTCATTTGTTTTCACAGAAATCACCATATGTAGGAAAAACTAGGCTTTGTAAAAGGTTTTGATTCAGGCTATGTGATAAACTGAAAAAAAAAATCCAGAGATTTCGGAGTTAGTTCTAACTGTGATATTTAAAAGCCGTATCACCCTGGGGAAGTCTCTTCATTTCTCTAGGCTCCGGTCACCTCAAATGACATCCTGGTGTCCACCTGCCCAATATACAGGCGAGGCCTGGTCTGGATCCAAGGACCACATAGAAAGGCCATGAGTCACTTCTGAGCCTGACTCATGACAAGATGGGTTAATGGTAAAGTGGGAAGAGATGAGAAACAATCTAGTTTCTCCTAAGTTTTCCCCTGAATTATCCTCATTTGTGGGCAAAATGCTCCAGAATGCTATTTTTAAAGGGTAACGATATTTGGTTAAAATGTCCTCAGAGGAAGGGCAGGTAAGGACTGGGAGAAGTTTGCCCAAACCACAGGGCCTCCAAACTACAGTCCACATCACCAGCAGCAGCCCTAATGAGCTCTGTGCTGGACTCTCCAAATTGAATTACATAATACATTTCCGTTTCATTTCATGAATCACAACTTGGGATACAATGTTCCTGGGTTGCAGTTGATATATTTCAGAGATTACCAAAGATTTCAAAAAGAAAAATCTATTTTATTAAATTCATATGTAAAATGTCTGTATGTCAGCCAACTTATTTATTTCAAATTTGGGATTTTCTTAAATGCCGTAGTTAGAGCTCAATGTCAAGAGAGTTCCCGATAAACTCATTTATGAATGGTAAGACGGCAGTTGCCCCTGGATTTTTCATTTCTTTTGACAGCTCAGTTCCTGGCTGATGACGGTAGGTTTTATTTCAGCTGCCCCTGCTGGAGTCCTTTGTGGTTGGGAGTGAGAATGAGCGGTTAAAGCCTCAGAACAGGGACCAGGAGAAGTGAAACTCATATGGAGAAAAGGTAACAGTGAGTTTAGTTCGCTCTGACCCTCAGCCCGATATTCAAACACGAACCCTTTTATGCATGGCCAGTGGTGCTGGCATCCGTCGTGCTCACTTCCCTTTGCTGAGGACAACAAAGGAGTCAGAGCACGGGTTCTGGAATCAGAAAGACACCATCCAAACCCTCGCTCAGCCATTGTTAGCTCTGCAGCCTTGGGAAGGTTATTTGATCTCTCCTGGCTTCAGTGCATTAAGCTGTAATGTGGGACTAATAATAGCACACCTGTCATAGAGTCCTCATAAGGACTAATGACGTGAGGTACGCGGAGTTATTAGCACAGAGCCTAGCACGTAGTAAGTAGTCAATAAACATCAGCCGTGTATTAATGTTGTTTTTCTACCCGAGAAGCCGCAACTTTGAATTATGTACTGGCTTTTGGCTCATCCAGCATCTCCTGAGTCGTCACTCGTTTTCAAAGCTTATGATCACGTTCACTTTTGCAGAAGTATGAACTCTTTGACATGTGACCTGCTGTCCATCATGAATTCATGATTTCATACATCGTTTATTTAGTATCTATTGACTACCTCCTATGTGCCAGACAGAAAGTTAACCATGAGGGGAACAAAGTTGAGAAAAACAAAGCAGTTTTTTTCCCTCCAGGTTCTAACTGGGGGGAGAGGAATGAGATGAATACAAGCAGGTTTGGAGGGTGTGGAATATGACGGCGTTGCTGCAGGAGCCCAGGGGAAGGCCAGCTGAACCAGAGCTGGATGCTGGGCAAGCACGGTCTTCCCTACCAGGCTGCAGTGAGGGTGAAGCGAGAGCTTGGGGGACGAGGAAAAGGGCTAAGTGCGGGAGAGACAGCCTAGCTGGGGAGATGAAGACTAATTACCATGAAACAGCTGAGAACGGGTGCAAGGAACGACAGTTTTAAATGTCACACCAACAATTTCAAGTCCATTTTACAGACGAGGAAATGGAGGCCCAGAAAGCTTTTGTACCTAGTCCAAGATCATCAGTCAGTAGTTAACAGCAGAGGTACAACTCGAGCCCAAAGCTGTCTGACTCTTTCCACAGGACTCTGCCACACCCCCCTTACTCTATCACACTTTTTTTATAGAAAGCCTAAGTGATTGGTATTGATTCGAAATCCAAACAGGCCTCCTGGTCTTCTAGACTAACATACATTGCACCAACCAGCACTGAATGGTATACGGATGGTCTAATCCCAATTTCTTCCGAAGCAATCACAAGCAGGTGATAAGTCACTTGAACAGTACCAGCAATTCCTTTTGGCCTACATTTTCACATCCCAGCTTAATTTTCCTTAACACAACACAGGTGTGGTGGAGGCGTTTTCAACTCTTACTACGGAAGACAAAAAACAATCCTTAGTTTATAAAAGAATAATAAAGCTCTATTAGAAGGCTTGGCTTTTTTCTCTTTTTAACCCCTAAACACCTATCAATAGAGTAAGATCTTTTATTTATCCAAACACACTTTTTATTAACAACCATGAGAATGGATTTTTCCAAAGACAGAGTTCACAGTGCTGAGGGGTTGGTGTGTGTGTGAGTCTTGCAGGCACAGCCCCTCAGGGCGACACCCCACATTACACTTGCATTTCATTTGTAGTTAAAGCCCTGTGCTTCCTCTTTCTCCTTTGATGGTCACAGCACCTCTGGAAAGAAAATGGGATCTTTTTTTTTCCACCTCCGCTGTATGGAGTTTTTAGGGGACACTCACGGTGTGACTGATCTCCACGACCCACATCCCAACCCGGTTCTGTTCCCTACACCATGCTCTTTCCTAATTGCTCTGTTCATTTGGTACCTGTGAGGGTTAACTGGGAACACAGGAGTTCTGTTAAATATCACAGTAGTTAGTACATTTTAATCCTGATCCCCTAGCCTACTGTAGCTGCTGTAAAATATATGGCAATAATTTCCTGAGGCAGGGTAATGTATAAGGAATGTCAGGCCAGCCTCTGGGCATATTTGCCTTAGCTCAGTTTTATTAAAGTGAAACTTTTATTAAGGCATGTGGTGAATTGAGCAATCGGCATGATTCATGCTGTTATAAACCCATTGCTACACTCACCATAAATCAATGAGCCATTGTCGTCCATTTGCTGTGGAGTTGGTAGAAAC
The DNA here is from genome assembly GCF_009834535.1 of Camelus ferus. Classification (NCBI taxonomy): domain Eukaryota; kingdom Metazoa; phylum Chordata; class Mammalia; order Artiodactyla; family Camelidae; genus Camelus; species Camelus ferus. The sequence goes on from NC_045710.1 coordinate 12,947,523, forward strand.
GAGGGAAAAAATCAATATGGGGATATTATTCAGACCATATGAAAGTATTAAAGTGTATTCTGTGTGTATTAAACCTGGCCAAACCATATTTCATGTGTACTTTTCTTTTTCTGTAAATATCTCCGTTTGTATCCTCTACCCTATACTATTTGCTAATCCATATGCTCCTGTGAAATAATTATAGGAAATATTTTAAATTCCACATAAGTCGTTATGACTTAAAAGTGCGTTTCATGACGATTAATTTGCATAATAAAACTGTCCCAAGGACAAAGCATTCACAATATTAACAATGAGCCTCGTCCCTTACAAACACACTACAGCCATAAACTTTGTATAATTCAAAAAAAATCAAGCAACAGGAGGAAGTGATTTGAGCCAGAGAAAGGGCACTTTTCATTATCTTCCAGCTTGATGGGGACAATCACTGAGCCAGCAGCAATCTCCACATATCTGGAAACGATTACCGTATCTCCGTTTACCTGGAAACTTCTCCAACTGTTGAAATACGTATCAGCGACAGACATCTCCCTCTAGGGCTGCAGTGTGTGATCACCTGCTCTTCTGCATTAGGAAGTTTCAGGTTCCTCTGGAGGCTGATGTGAGCTGGTCACAAAAAAAAAGGTGTAGCCACATCTGGCTGCACACTCAAGCTGCAATACCACTGAGCTCATTCTCTGGTTTAGGTCGTGGGGAGTTGGGTTATTCATTGCCATCTTAATTACTTAGCGTGGTTTCTGTGGTGCTCTAATGCTCTCTGAAGCAAAGGTTGGATTTCACAAAATACCTATGCAGTGCCAAGCAGGTTCAAGGCCTTCAGCAGGCAGGAGGGGAAGGGTATGAGTGAATGTGCCATGGTGTTCCATTCAGTAGGTCTGGGCTGCCTCTGACAAGTGCTCTAAGCAGAGAGGACGGTGGAAACCAAGGAGAGGCAGACACAGTTCCAACCAGGGGATTCGAGACTCCTGAGGGATGTTTTGAAGGATGCTTTTAACTTCAACAGGCTTAACACATGAACCAATAATATATACCCTGTTGGCTTCATGTAGCTTGCTACCCACGGGCTATCTTTTGGAGAAACAGAATCAGTAACTCTAGATAGTTGGGAATTTCCTTACTGACATTATTTTACATTTTCCAATAAAGGAAGAGCTCCAAATGCATACTCCAGGCACTGGGGACATCAAGGGAATTTTGTGACAAGCCTTGTAATCAAAAGGATGATGCTCGTTCTCTGGTGGAAACCTCTCTGCCCTGTTCTGTTTTGTTTTTATGTAAGACTGCTTTAATAAAAATAATATTCCTTATTCAACTACTTAAACTCATTGAAACTAAGGGATTTAATGTTGCTTGATTTCCAAAGCAATAGGAGGTAGAGGGAGCAGAAATAAGCAGGAAAGCTGAGTGAGAGAGCCGACCTGCAGTAGGCGCAGGTCAAGGAGGTGGGGATTAAATGTCCCTTTGCCAGCTCACTCCTGACCCCACCGAAGGGTGCGGTAACTCCACTGCTCCCAGAACCCAGGCTGAACGTCCTGGTTTTCTGCCTCCTTCCATGCGTTCATTTGGAGCCCAAGCCACTGATGGCAGGAGCTTCCATGGAGAGACCAGAGAGCATGTGACATAATCTCTGGCTTTACTGCGGTATGTGTGTCTCTCAGGGCAAATGGTTCGAGATGATCCATCATGCACTGTGATGTCAGATTATCCACTGAGACGGAGGTCTCTGCAGAAATACAAGTATATGCAGATAATGGTATTTCCAGTTGTTGTGACAGACCAGGCTGAGGCTGGGAAGGAGTGGTTCCGGCCAGGAGAACATCAGATGATATACGCACAGACAGACACAAGAGTGAGGCACCGTGAACCGACCGTCGGTGAGTTTTGCGGTTCCTTCCTTTCCTGCACATTTGTCCACAGTCAGCATAGGCTGCCATCCCACAAAGCTCAGCCCAATAGCCGGGCGAGTCCCAGGCCACCGTGGTGAGTCCCCAAGCCTCCCTGCTCCTCCAGCTCTGCATCCCCTGCTCGTCATAGACCAGAAGGACCATTCAGAGGGCTGCTTTCAGCTCTTTCCTCTCCGTGTTTAATGACCCCATTTTATTCTTCCTCTAAATCTTTTATTTTGTTTCACTTTTTCTACCTTTCAGTTGTTTTCCTTTTTTTTTTTCCCCTAGATTTTCCCTCTGAATCATCCATATTCTGCTTTGAATCTTCTGGCCTCCAGCACTGGGTTGAGAACACAGCGCTGGAGGAAACCCCCTCAGTCATTTAACCAGCACTTACGGAGAATCTGCTGCGCTCTTGACCCTGGCTACGAACTGCGTATACAAAGAAGCAGTAAGGCACAATAGGAAGATGGTCTTATTTTTATTTCTTTTTAAGGCTGCTAATCAACTGACTTTGTTTTTTTTTAACGTTTTTTTATTGACTTACAGTCATTGTACAATGTGTGTCAAATTCGTTTTAAATCCGAACTGATGTGGGTTCAGACAGATGCTTTACCACTTACTCAGCTGTGCGGCTTTGGTTTCTCCATCTGCACTGGAACCAAGTGTAACGCACCGGGCAGTCTGACACATCGGCACCCCATGCATGGAACCCAGCACACCTACTGTTGTTTCTAAGCTGTAATCAAGGCCTTCACAGAGTATGCGTTTCTTAGGCTCGTGATCTTTGTGTGGGTACTTGCTCCATATTGCTGAATTATCTTGAAGCTTGTTTAAATAATTGAAAGGAGAATTTGGCAGGGATTTTCAGAACCCAAAGTCATGGGAACAACAGACACACTCTGTGTTGATTAAAACTCGGGGAAGTTCTCTTTCTGTCCTTAGATCTCGTCCCCGATCTTGATCTTATACCCAGCACCCCTGCTCCCTGTTCCCTTTCCCTGCGATGAAGGACTAAAGGCTGAGGGTGTTAATTCAGTAAGCCACGGTAATTATTTGAATTGAATTTTTCCTCCCAACTGCAAGCATATTTTAATAGGGAACATTTTAAGACCAAACTGTCCTTCAGACATGAAGGAAGGAAAGTTTCTTGGCAGATCTATAGGCTGTGTCTCACCCTAGGTCAAGTGAATCAGAATCTCCAAGGAGGGGCACAGAAATCTGTTTTTAACAAGTCATCAGGCAAGTTGTAAAACTTGATTCACGACATTTACAAAAACAATGATGGTGCATCCCCAACTCTTTTTAAGTGTTGTTTGGAGCAAAAGAAATGTAAAGTGGGACACATGCCCTCAGGAAGTTTATAACCCTAATTGGAGACTATATATAAGACGTATGTGTACATGTGTCCGTATGTAATATATGTGTATATATATGCACATGGATGTGTATACACACACACACACACACACACATACATAACAAGATAAGTCATCAAGCAAGTTTCTCATTAAAAGTGAGATCAGGGTGAGTAAAATGCACAGAAACAGGAGGTCTAAAAAGACAGGACCAGAGCAGCATCCTGGAGGAAGCATGTGCAGGAATTTTCAAGTATTATTATTATGGAAATAGTCAAATATCCACACAGGTGAAAAAAAATAGTATAGTGAACCCCCCGGACCTGTCACTGATTTTCAGTAGTTTTGCCCAACTTTTTGCTTTTCTTCCTCACTGCTTCTCCACACTCTCCATTCTCCCAGAGCACTCAAGCCCTGTCCTGGGCCCTGAACTGACTGCTCCCCATCCAGGACAAGATCACATTACACCATTTACTCTATTTCCACACCTCTTCGGTTGAGGACAGGTCCATAGACCACACTTGGAGCAGCAGTGCTTTGAACTGCATGCCCAACATCAGATCACACGACTTCAGAAAAGAGAAGAGTGCAAGGGTTCCAGACAAGGGTAGTTTGAAAACGGGGCTGGACCACGGCAGGGAACGAATTTTATGAAAAGTACTAATATGCACTGTGCCGGGTACCATACGTATGTGTCTCAATTCATCCTTCCGGCAGCCTGAGAGATGTTATTATTTCTCATTTTACAGATGAGGAAACAGAGGCTCTGGGGAGATAGGTAATGTACCCAAAGTCACTTAGCTGTAAATGGGCAAAGTTGGGTCACTAAGGTCTGTCCATCCTCAAGGTCTGTGTTTTCTTCACCGACCCTTTGGCCCCCTTCTTACCAAGGACACAACCAAAAACCAGCCTGAAGGGAACACAGGGAGCACACACACAAAAAAACAAAGTTCTGGGAAATGGGAGAGAAAGGAAAAACTGGGACACAATGTTGAGATCTAAGTGCTGGGACAGGGCACTTTCCTTTGTTTTATTGTGGGTAATAGGGAGCTTTTAAATGTTTTATAATGATAACATTTACCATTATGAAATATTAAATTTTTAGATATTATGAAAATAATGTCAGGCTGTTGCATATATTTTGGATAATAGAAAAAAGAATCCCATACAACAGCTATTTAAATTTCATCAGTGTCTTTTTTCCTTGCATGTATTTTTCAGATCACTGACACCATACTCTACACACATTTTTTATATCCTGTTTTTTATTTAACATTAAATCTTTTCAAATGTCTCATGTTATTTTATAGTTTTTATCTCCATCCTGACAATGACCTCACTAATTCATCTAGTAAATACATCATGATTTGTTCAAAACCATTTTAATGGTAAAAATTTAGGTCCTCTCCATTTTTGTGTTATTATAAATAATGCTATGATGACTATGAGTATCTTTATGCATACAGGTTTTTCTGTGCTAAGGGATTGTTTCTTTAGGAGGGGGTCCAGAGGTAGCACTGCTGGACCATAAGAGCATGTTTATGGTTCCTGATGTGTATTGCTCGCTGCTTTCCAAAAGGATTATGCAAATTTACCTTATCACCAACAGTGCAGAGAGTGCCAGCCACTGGTGGATTCTGAGTGGGGAAAAGGGAAGACACTGTGGATGATTTCTATACATGTAAGAGATTTAACCTTGCTTTCAGGGTAGTAGGGAGCCATTGAAGGTTCTTGGCTAGGAGAGTGAGATGTGAATAGTTGTACAAGACTCGCCTGAGGTTAGCACTTGTGATACCTAAGGATTACACTAGACTAGTAGTCAGGGGCCTGGTTCTCGTCTTTGTACTGTGGAAACTAATCATGGCTCCTAGAGCAAGTCACCTGTCTTTAGGTGTTAGCTTTGCTACGTTAATGAGGGTATGTAGTGAATGATCCTTTATAGTTTCATAGCACTAAGGTTGTATGATTCATCTGAATTCTGAACGTTTACTTATAGATACTTGACTCCACAATGAATTGTTCATTCCTCTAAGTTACCATGTCTAGTCAAATCCCAGTTCTTTCGGGGACGAAGAATGCCCGGCACCTACGCCACTATTTCCTCCCTTGTATTAATGGTACCACCAGCCCCTTGATCATGGCTCTCTTTCTGGTTCAGAATCACCTGCCACGCAGCGCTCAGGCAGCCCCTCATGCATGGTCAGCAGTGACACACAGAGGAGACCCATCCACCGTCAAGGCCCTGGCCTGACCCCATCCCTGACTCCTCAGTGCCTACAAGGGCCAGGGGACAGATGTAGAGAAAGAAAGTGAGGACGAACAAAGAGATATGTGCTGTGAACACTCAGATTGTGCTCACTCTGACCCATAACTGTTCTAAGAGCTTCACAAATATGACCTCATTTCACCCTCAAGCAATGCTAGGAGGGAGGTTATTATTACCAGTTTCACAATAAGGACACCAAGGCACGGAGGCGAAGGGGCATGCCCACAGTCCCAGAGTGGGAGGAGATGCCAAAGCTCAAATCCTGGCAGCCTGGGCTCAAATCCTGGAAGCCTGGGTTCGAAGACTGTGGACTCAGCCCTCCACCATGTCATGCATGAAGAGAGGAAGGAGGCTTGTGGGAGGAGAAGGCAGAGGTGATATGGGGACAAGAAGAGGAGGCCAGGATGCTGGAAGACAGACTGCCGAGTCTATAATCTCACCACAAGAGGATCCTACACTTACCACGCATTTATTCTCTTAGTCGTTAATTCTATAAAAACCAGGTGACTTTAAATGCAAGGAGTTGGGTTAGGGGGACCACTCAGAGCTACGGCACAATGGGGATAACAAAGGTAAAAGAAACATGACCTCCCCTACTTCCCAAGAATTTACAAGTGGGTAGGAAAATGAGATACATAAATCACCGACTGAGATACACAGTGGCGTGAGATGAGCAGAACTAGGGGGGTGCAGATAAAGCCATCCCTCCCAGGTGAGGGAGCCAGCAGCTGAGGGAAGCTGAGCAGAGTGGGGGCCTCTCCCCTGCATCCTGAGCCACAGTCAGGATGATGTAGATTCATACAGGTGAGGGTAAAGGCGCCCCAGCAGGGAAGCAGGGGTGCACACAGGCAGGTAAGAAAGTGCACATGAGGAACAGCAAGTTTGGACTCAAGACGGGAGTATAAATGAGAGTAACAGAAAAATCAAATGGCCACTGATGCCTGTAATAGACAAGATAACAAAATAAAACCCCAATGTCCAATGGCTTAAGACAATACACACTACCTCTACTCCACAAAACAGACCAATTAAGTTTTCCTCATCAGCAAAATGGTTTACTCCAAGTGGTGTTTGTCCTTCTATCATTGGTTCCTCAACCCTCACAGGCATAGGATCCTCTGTTTCCACTGAGAACGAGAAGACAAGGGTAGGAAAGGAGCACCCTCCTCTGACACACACATCACTTCTGCTCACATTTCATTTGAAAAATTAGATTCAGGGTGGAGGGTGGGGCAGTGAGGGGAGCAGGGGGGAAATGTCATCCCAGTCTGGGCAGCCACTTCCAAGAAGCATTTGTACGCTGTGGGTGGGCAGCTGAAGTTTAAGTTGACCTGCTCGGCCACAGGGCCTTGAGCCGAGAAGACCTTAATGCCAGGCTAATGTGTCAGGCATCCTGGAGTCAAAAGCTGGCCTTGGGAGGGTTTTGAGCAGGAGAATTATGTCACCAAAGGTCTACACTTCGGAAAGAAACATCAGACAACACCATGCTTCCAAAGGAGAGGAACAGAAGGCAGGAGAGTGAGACTCCGGAAATAATGCAGCAAGAAGTGGGGACCTGAACAAGGGTGACAGTAGTGGGCTGATGAGAAGGCAGAAAGGAAAAAGGCAGGTTCAGATACAGAGAGGACAGGGTGACTGGCAAGACGGAAGGAGTAGGGGGAGGGGTCCACACAGGAAGGATCGGAGACTCAGAACCCCTAGGAGGCCCGGCAGGTAGCAGAGCCTTTCTCTCACTGCACCACTGCAGAGGTACGAGCCTGTGCCTGCAACAAAGGGACAGGCCCGAGTGCAGACACTCAGCTCCATTTGGTTTGGATGGAGCCAAAAGAAAAACATCGAGCCCGAGCCGATCTTTCCTGGATGTGTCTCAAAGACGGTGTCCGTCCGGGCTTCGTTTGCACCTGGAGTGGAGAGCGTCTGGGACTCGAGAGGCTGCTGGTGGACCGTGGATGTGGGCAGTTGCCAGATGTGGCCGACGCTGCCACCAGAGATTTGTTTTCACAGGTTTTGTTTGGAAACTCAGTGTGGGGCTGGGGAGCAGCTGGGAGTTTCTGAGTAATTGTGTACCCTGGGGGTGGAGGGAGGCCAAGTACAACAGCCTTTCCCAGGGACCCAAGTGAGGGCAATGCAGGAAGTCAGGTGAGGCCGCCCAAGGCCCAGTCTGAGGCCCAGTCCAAGGCCCGAGGTCGGCTCCAGTGCCCAGAGGAGGAAGCTCCACCCAGCTCCCGTATCTCTGATGCAAACATGCTGGGCACCCATCCCTGCTCTCAACCCCAGGGGCCACCTTCCCTATCAGGGACGTTTGGGTGCCTCACGTAAGTACATACTAGCATCCCCCCTGCACCCACCAAAGTATCCGATGTATACACTGAAACTCAAACAGATAAGGGATGATCATCTGCTCTGCAACGTGTTTCCCTTTAAGGCTCAGGTTGACTATCAGCTTTGAAGCTTTCCTTGACCTTATTCTTTTCCACACTCCAGGAAGATTGATGGTCCTTCTCCTCCATGCTCAGGGCAGTCCTACCATCAACTTAACATTTAACCATCCACATTCAATCACCAAATATTGTTTAAATACTTACTGAGTGTTAGGGACCGTGAATATGAAGACAGAGAAGCACCAGTCCTTGCCATCTCTTTGGATCATGGGTCACTTGGGATGGCGTTCCTCCCTTCTGAACCTCTGCCTGGCTCAGTGGTGCTTGCTTAAGGGTGACAGACTCAAACTGGATTCACCAAGCATTCTGCACTGTCTAGTGGAAGTCACCAAGAGTTGGCTCAAGGTCCAAGCTCTTCCTTTGAAATCCACGATCTGATTTGCCTGCCCAGGAAAAGGCCCTGGAATACAGATCCTGACTGCAGTTGACTGCCACTGGCAGGTGGCTATGCCTGCCTCATTGCATGGAGGGAGGTGTCACAACCCAATCTTTTAATTACTCAGGGTCATTACTGACGTGAGTGTGAGGACACTGGACTCTAGGGTGAGCTTAAGAGTATGTCTTTGTTATCAAGGAGTGATTTGTTCCCAAACAAGACAGGAGAAGTCTTGGTGTCAAAAGCCCTGTGTTCTAGTCTAGCTTTGATGACAGAAGCCCTGTGACCTGGGGTAAGCGAGACAACTCTCCTAGATCTTAATTTTGTCACCTCTTCCCCAGCAAAATGAACTCTTGCCTTTCAGCTCAAAAGTTCTTCTACTCCCTAATACTAAGATCGTATCCCTGGGTCTGACTTTGGGAGTTTGAGTTAACATTAAGCCCTTCCACAGTTTCAACCCTCTGTGTTTATTTTTTATCATATTTTTTAATCAAGAAATAAAAAGCAGCCTTTTTGACCAGACAGCCAAGATTCCCAGGTGGGCCCCTCTCCAAGAGAAGCACATATGTCTGTCAAGATTCTGAAAAATGTATCCTCTTCAATTCCTGTGTTTTTCTTTAAGAGAAAATATATAGAAACCACAAACATATTTGTATCGTTCCCATATGATGCCTTCATACTTGAAGGAAGTGTTGGATTTTCTTGTTCTTTGGCTCAAAAAGCAATGGGTGACATCAGTGAGCTAAAACTGCAAGTTCTACTGCCCTTTCCCTATTAAACTTGAATGTTTACTTCTCAGGGGATTGGCCAAGAAAAGTCCATTTGGGCTGGAACGCAGCATATTTAGTCTCAGAATTAAGGTAATTTCTTTGGAAGAGTTTCAACCAAATCAATTTATTTCAGCGATGTTGGTGTTGGTTCCCCTTTTAAAAATTCCAAAGCTCCAGGCTTTTTAACTGTACCTGCTCTGCTAACATAATTCCAAGCTGGCTCTCACTCTGAAAGCCGTATACTCTGGGTATATGGGATCCGGTGATGCGAGCCTTGGGTGCACTAGGAGAAGACTGTGGTTTTACAGGGTGAGTGCCAATGCACAGATACAGGGGTCTCCAGAGACTGAAGACCCATGGGCCCGAGGGGTCCAGACAAGAACCACCCCTTATCTCTATAAATTTCCCTCAACAATAAAACACATTCACAATTTTTTTTCACTTGATCCTTACAACAATTTTGTGACGCAGACAGAGTAGGTGCCATTGTATCTGTTTTCATAAAAGCCTACAGGGATTTGGTGGTACTAACTGCCTTGGCCTGGCTGGTGGGTGGCGGATGTGAAATGTGGTCTTCTCAGGAGTAGTGGTCCAACCACAAGTCTATCCCATCCATCGAGCAGGAAGAACTGTGAGTGAAGAGCTGTTATAAGATGCCTACCCTTGAAAATGCCCCAGTCAGAAGCCAGGAGAGAGATGTGTAAGTATGAACTGAAGACCATCTGGAAGGTTTCTGCCTAAAATTATTCATTCCACTTGCTTGTCCATGATGCCCAAAATTCTACCATTAAAGAGCCACTTCTTTCAGTAAAGAACTGGGACTCTTATAATTCCTTAAGATTAAAAGGGGGTCCAAAACAAGAGACATAAAAGAGCTAATGGCATTGCCAAGTCCTTCTAGAGCAAGACTTAATTCTGGTGATATGAGTGAGCATTCTGTCTTGGTTCCTGAAAAACATATTTTTCCACATTGAGAAAGTAACTGTTATCTCTATTTTACTCAATGTTGCCAACATAAGTCATTCCTCTTGGTCAGACTGCCTCTTTGCTGTCCCCGAAACACCTAATAACCATGATTCCAACTCCCTCTTCGCTCCATATCTGTGCGCATTCTGGTTGCTGCATGAAGATCTTCCCAGCTTTAGAGATGGAAAGTCTATAAATTTGCTTAGAGATCACCTATTCTTGTTCTTTGTTTAATAGATTAATAAATAAAAGACTGTGACTTCCATCTTAAAAGAAAAGAAAAAAAAAAAGATGAGCAAGGAGGTTATGCCAGTTGCCAAGACCATATAACGGACTTAGGTCTGGATGCGGGAGCCCAGCACTCAATCTGTCAAATGCTATTTCTCTGATACCACTTCCATGTGCCATATTGAAGCAGCAGCAGCAGAAACAAGAACAATAGCAACTCAGAGACCAGTCCAGAGCCTCCTCTCCACCCCTTATTCCATTCTTTTTGTATCCGAAACCCTCCAGTGCCTTATAAATGATTTACAAGAATTTACACAGCTGAAAAGTGTCCAGCTCTGTGTAGATCAATTTCTCAGGAAGAGGAAATAATACCTGGCTCAAACTTCACTTGTTTAAAGATCTAGTGATTCAAATTTGAATCCAACTCTGCCACTAACTAGTTGTATAGTATGACAAGCCATCACTTCTTTCTGGGTCTTAGGTTTTTTCACCAACAAAATAAGGCGTACCAATAGTATTTCCATTGACTGTTTCAATTTTGACATTCTACTCAACGGTCTTAGAATCTTAGACTCTTTGAATTGGTATTAAGAGCAGGAAAATAACAGACATGATCTGAGGGGCTTGGGAATGTTTTTATAGCCTACTTGCTGATGACTGGAATCCCTTTACCCATGAATGAAGCTTTTCTTCTCCTAGAAAAAGATCAGGCTTGCCGACTGACTGACATTCACACCGAAATGTAAATGACTGGTAGCTGGTTCTTCCTGGAAAGCCAGGTACGGAAGGGGGCAGCTGATGACAAGCGGGCATCAGGTAACTGCAGGAAGGGGAAGGGAAAAATGAAGGTACAAGAAGAAAAAGTAGAAAACTCTAAAGGTGGTCTCTGCCGGGGGTGGCCCTGGCAGGTTAGAGGGCAAAGGCTAGCCCAAGTGTAACCTTTCAAAGCTTAAAATGAAACACCAGGCCGTCTGGCCTTCCTCTCTGTGCCAAAACAGCCTCCCCTCTGGAGTGCAGGACTGCTTGACATCCGTCAGTTTCTGAGGTCAGGAGGTTAATGTCCCGCCCTGACTCAGGTCACCTTCTGCTCCACTCTCTGAAACTCCAGCTCTACATTTTTAAGACACAGATAATAAAACCTGACCCTGAGGTCTACCCCATTAAAGGATAAAACAGTAATCCAGACACGTACAACATCTCAGATACATGGAAGCTCCATTTGCCTCTGTTCTGGAATGGGATGCCGACAGATTTACGATAATTTGGATATTGTCTTTCTTCATATATTAAACTTACTGTGGAAGAGACTGTGTGGAAAGTGGAAAAGCCCCCCAACTGTCCTAGCAAAAATATATGGTAATGCCTACTGAACTCAAGATAACAAGGGGCTTTTATTTCTACCCATGACACACATCCTTACAGAGCCTGCAGAAATAGGTTACGGCCCTACTTCAAATGTGGTCAGTTAACCACTTTTGGATGTCATGCGAGGCATAGGTTATAGATTACCTGAAGGAAAAGGGATGCTTTCTTATTCATCTTGCAATCTACCAAAATACCCCCAGCACAATTCCTGGCATGCAACATATGTCCAATAATACTTACTATGGTTGAAGAATGAACTTGAGAATGGCCATTGTGCTACAGAGTGAACACAGCACTAGATTAGCAGAGTTAAGACACCAGCATTTTCCTTATGATCAAGGCATGGAAGGTAACCTTGTGTGATTTCTGAGACTAGTCCTTGAGAGGCTATCCCTCTCTTAAGATGCTGCCTGAGATTTCCCTGTAAGGAAGCTGGCCTAATCTATTAGAGGATGAAAGGTCACATGGAAAATAAGGACCTCAACCAACAGCCAGTACCAAGTTCCAGACATGTGAATGAGGCTATTTGGACCTTCCAGCCCAGCTGAAGGTCCAACGAGCAGAAAGCAGTCATGAGTGAGACCAGGAAAGCAGAAGAGAGACTACTTGGCTACCCTACAAGATTATGAGAAATAATACATTTTTGTTTGTTTGAAGCCACTAAATTTTTGCATGGTTTGCTACACAGCAAAGGCTAACAGAGCAAGAAAGTTAGACCAGATGACTTCTAAGGTGTTTTCAGCTTTATGAGTCTAAAACCCTAGTATAGAACCCATCATAGTGAGAACACAACAGTACTGCTAGAAGCATCTCTATTCTACACCTCTGACTTTTGCAGAGGAAACTGACACACAGTGGAGAGATGATTGTCCCAGTTTTGTCTTTAAAAAAAAGCTTAACTGTGCCACACAGATTCTTACAGGAAAGAAAGCAGAGCATGGCCCGTGGTCCAGGCCTTCAAGACATGTCCACACACTTAGGAAGATGGTTCTTCCACTCTGTTTCCCAGACCAAGAAGCACTCCTTTCTGAAGAGCATCCAGTCCATTAATGGACAAAGCCCCCACCCAAACAGCCTAAGCCAGCAGACCATCCTTTCCTTTAAAAGACCCTAAATCTTTGCGTCTTTATCTTAAGACTAAATTCAAAAACAGTTAGAGAGTCCAGCTTTAATTTGGAGAGACTCAAGTGTTCTAACACATCCTTCTAAGAGTCACTTTGTATTCAAACATTGAGTTTCTCCTCTCTCCACCATATTTTTCCTACCCGTCTTAAGCAATGATTTCTATAGCCCAAGTGTGGGCTTTCCACTGCTTTTATCTGCATCCCTGAAACTACTCATGAAAATTCTTCTCCCTGAAGTATGAGCCATTACTAACATACCATACGGTCTGGCATTGATTTAGGGCCAACCTGGGAATTTCAGGGTTGGGCTTGGATTTATCTGAGAGGAGTTAAATGTTTGGGGCAGGGGTGGAGTACCGTTCCAACAAAATGGCAAAAGTAAGCTTCAAGATGAGTGTCAGCAGAGAGAATTAAAAGAGACAATTAAATAAATACCTGGATGGAAAGTCTGGGTCTAGTGCCATCAGTGGAGCACACACCACCCATTTTAGACACATTCTAAAGACAATTTCAATAAGTCATCTGAGAAGATGAATCAAATAAATTCCAAATCTTAAGAACAGATTGGTTGCTATACGGCTTCTTGCAAGTGGACCATTAAATCAACTTTTTTTCAAACTAACAGTTTCTGCTGTCAACACCAAGTGAAGAAGTGGAAGGAAAAAAAAATCGGTTAGGCAAAGGAATGACATTCAGATGCTGAAAGGGTGAAACCTGAGGAATACTACCCAACCACTGCTAAAAAACAACAAGAAGCTGGTGTTGAAAATGAAGACACAAAAGAGAGAGTTCTCCAAGGCTTAGCACATGGTCTGTGCCCACACGTGCTGATTGGCATCAGTGATTTGCCTAAGAAAACACAGCAGCTGTATTCCCTCTAGCACCTTCTCACCTAGGGCTCTAACTCCAAGTGACAAGAGTGACACTGGAAGGGGGGTGATGGCCTGCACCTTCTCACACATCGCTCCCTCCCATTTCTGGAACCAGCAGCCATCTGAACCTCTAGTCTTTTTCCAACCTATTGCCCTCTTAACATACAATGCCGTTGACTCTCACAGCATTGCAGACAGGTTCACTGGTCCAGGAAGTTCCACACACATCAAAGACGATGCAACTGATGAGAGTAAATGCCAGCATTCCCACTGGGTCCAAGCACATAGATTTGACAGCTAAGGGTGTTTAGTCCCAGGATAAACTATGTGATGACAGTCAAGTTCAGAATTATGGAGAGAGCCCTGGAGTAAGAATGAGACTTGGAGATTAGCCCAGCTGTGATAGTACCTGCCTGAGAGACTGTGGGTATCAGTTAACTGCTCTGGCCTCAGTTTCCTGATTCTGAAACAAGATGGTTAGACTGGATGATTTCTCAGAAGCCCTTTACAGATCTACTGAAGGTGTAATAAAAGCCTTCTCTTACCCCAAACCACAAGTCCTCACCTGCAAATTAAGTGTTGTGAGAATAAAATGAGTTTAAATGTGTTGAGAGTGTAGGACACTACCTGGCATGTATAAATTAAGTGTTCAGTATACGTTAGCATAAGTAAATCAATTAAAATGCTGTTGTTCTGGTAACTAAGAAGAAAGGGAAGAATAAACTAGTCCTCAGACAGCAAGAATGCACTAGAGGTGGTAACAGGAACCTGCCATATTTCCCCCCTCTTCCCATAATGCATCTGCCCATCTTTCTTCAACTGCTTTTTTGCTTTTATAGGGTATTTTTATTACAGATTAGCTTTCTCTATTAATTTTATTGCAGAGTAATCATAAAAATCAGTATAAATATTTTCCTTTACCTCATTAAAGAAAAATTATCTTGCTCGCTTGTTTTTTTAAGACTTCAGCAGTGTCTTCTGACCTTTGACTAAGTTTTAGTAACCACACATTGAAAGTCATGCCAATCAAAGATGTGTTAAAGCTCATGAACACCAACTTCTTAATGTTTGTCTGCTTAGAAAACAAGAGCAAGTGCAAGAAATAATTTAGAATCAGTGACTTTCACATTGGAGAAAAATTGTCAGAAACTAAGTAATGTCTTCAATTTCCTTTTATCCTGGTAAATTCAAATAAAATTTAAATTCTCTAATGTAGAACAGTACTTGGGTGGGAAGATTAGCCTAAGGGTTTTTTTTTTAAATTACTTTATAATATTTTGCAGCCCCCAAATTTCCTAACATGAGGTTGTATTACTTTTATAATAAGAAAAAATACTGTTATTTTTTTGAGGTACATATTGGCGTAATAGTCAGCCACACTTGTACCAATTGCTCCATCCACTGACCTAAAGGCATGTCTTCAGGCACCAGGAAAACTGCCAAGATAGAAGATAGTGTCCCCTCCCTTGGGATCTCACAGTTTATGGAAGAGACAAGACATACAGATAAAGTGAACTGAAATACATTTAACACCAATTAGGATTTTCAGAGTAAATAAACTTAGAGCAAGAGAAGGAGCTGGGGCTTCAGGGCTTCTTTGTAACAGCATCACCTCCATCCTGCATTCACTGTTGTAACAGCATCACCTCCATCCTGCATTCACTGTTGTAACAGCATCACCTCCATCCTGCATTCACTGTTGTAACAGCATCACCTCCATCCTGCATTCACTGTTGTAACAGCATCACCTCCATCCTGCATTCACTGTTGTAACAGCATCACCTCCATCCTGCATTCACTGTTGTAACAGCATCACCTCCATCCTGCATTCACTGTTGTAACAGCATCACCTCCATCCTGCATTCACTGTTGTAACAGCATCACCTCTATTCTGCATTCACTGTTGTAACAGCATCACCTCCATCCTGCATTCACTGTTGTAACAGCATCACCTCCATTCTGCATTCACTGTTGTAACAGCATCACCTCTATTCTGCATTCACTGATTTTACAACCTGGGAGCCTGCAACTAGCCAGGCCACCACATAGGATCTAAGGGTAAAATGATGACTTCCCTCATCAAAGTCATAGGACAGGAGGAGATACAGAGACATTAAAAAGATCATTTAAAATGAGGTTTTATGGCTTGTAGTGCTCTTCCATTTACCCATTCATTCACTCAACAAAACTCCACTGAACTGTTCTACGTCCAGCACAGAGAAGAGGGATAAATAAGAATTGAACCATACCCTCAATAAAGCTTCTATGTGAATTTTCAAGGACACCTTACATCCCCAGTGAGAATGACTCAGCAAATATTATTAACTGGATTCTACAGAAAACTGAAGCTTGAGTTAGTATGTTCAAATCCACAAAATTACTAGGGGCAAATCGGGGCTGGAACCCAGAATTCCTGATGCCCAGTCTCTTCTGAGCTTATACCTTTGCATTTCTTGGTTTTCACAGAAGTTTTTTGGTTTGGGTTCTTTTTTTTTTTAACCTACTCTCATTATCACAGTAGATGTAAGGCTTCTCTTATAACTGAATGGGAATAAGAAACCAAACCTGCTAAGGAAACTAAGAGAGGTTTTTGTGCAGCCAGAGACTCCTTCATTCATCCACCCAGACACGTGCCTGCTGCTGCTGCCTGATGTCACCTGGCGGCCGTGGGCAGGCCCATGCAGAGATGTTCACTTCCACATCAGCGTACTTCCTGCCTCACTGGGCAGGGCGAGACTGTCCACCACCAAAGTGGGAAAAATAATGTGATTTGTTTATATGAAGGAAGCATGCTCAAAGCTCTGAGTTAAGATCCACAGAATTAATTTCACCACATTCTTCAAGCTTGAACTGCGGTCTTGGTGATGAAAGGTTCAAGCCATCCCTGCTGGGAAAGCAAACCTACAGCACCATCCACCTCGGTGAGGCCACCATGCAGAAAGTGGCTTTGCGTTCTGTGTACTAGCCTCTGCTTCCTGCTGGAGGCTGGGTACAATTGGAGAAGGCTGGGATGGGGGTCCGTGTGGCACCATCTCCCCGCCCTGAGGTGCAAGGTGCTAGAAGATTCTTCTCTCCAGTCTCTCTGAGAGTCAGGGCTGTGGTCAGGAAGCATGAGTGTGGGCAGTTTAGCCTGTGCCAGACGTCAAATCTATTTCTGTTGTTTGTTTCTCATCTTTCAATCCTAACAAGTCCAGGTGTAAGCGGCAGGGTGGTGGGGTAAGAGACGCTGGACTGACTCCCACAGCCAGAGATCGTGTCCACTAACTCAGGTGCCCTGGGTCAAGTCCACACTCTCTCTGAGCTCCTTCTTCATGTATACAGGGGCAAAAATGTGAGAAAGCTGACTTTTGCAAGTGCTGACGAATGGGCCACGCACTCTGCTCAGCATATCACATGCATCCCCTCTCTTAATCCTCACCTTCCAGGAGGTCGAGACTGTCCCTATCCCCATTCCAGAGCTGAGAAAACTGAGGACAGAGAAGTCATGTGCCAATGATTAAAGAGCAAGTTGGCAGAAGAATGAGGGCCACCACCCCAGGCCTCTGGACTCCAGGACGGGAGCTTGTAGCTGGGCTGTCAAAGGTAAGTGATGATGACTGTGGCCACCTTCATCTTGTTCCTTATTTTACTGGTAGTGATTCTCCTGTTTCTTTGTGAAGAAAGTTTTTAGATACTAATTACAGATGAATTCTTTAAAGCATTTTCTTAAAAAAAGGACCCTTCTAGTTATTTTTAATGCTATTGTTTGCTTGACTTGGGATGAACCTATGATTCTATGCTATAAATGTTTTAACAAGCACATCAAATTTACTAAATGAAGCCAAATGATGAGGTCGAGAAGTCCCAATGCAGAAACCGTAGTGTTTCTCAAATTTCTAAATAATCATCTTAGATATTCGTTTTCAAAAGAATCACCAGGCTTCTCTCCTGGAAGTGCTGGCTCTGTGGCACAGAGTAAGGCCCAGGAATCTGTATTTTAAATACAACTGCTAGGTCCTTCTATGGAAGAAGACATACGTGCACATTTTATGAACAAAATTAACTTTGAAGGATATTTGAAAAATGTAATAAGCTAAATAGAAAATCTGTACCTTTCTTATCCTCATTTTTAAGGAGCTTTATCAGGAAAGAGTGCTTCATGAATACTTTTATGAGCCTCTATTGATATGATAAGCAATAGTTAAAGTACTAAACATGTGCCAGATTCTGTGCTTAGAACATCAGCGGTATCATCTCACTTAATCCTCATAAACCCTCTAATAAAAGAAAGCACAACAGATTAACAGAAGATCAATTGATATAAGTAAACATAAATAGGTTCAACTCTCTCAGTAAAAAGAAACAGAAAACTTCAGATTAAGTTAGAAAACACAGCAATGATTTATCACCTATTAGTAAAACAAAGTAAATGACACAGAAAGGTTAAAAGCAAAAGATTTAACTTAGATGTGTCAGGCAAATGCAAATAAAATTCGAGAAGGAATAGAAAAAAGATCAGAAAAGAGTAACAAATATTAAATGAATAAAGCAATACTTTTTGTATTGATACTTAATAATAATAGTGGAAGTCATCAATACTTATGTGCTGATTAATTTAACATTTTGGTTAAAAACTTAATGATCTCAATTGTAAAAACTAGAAGTGAAACCAATAAAACTTAATAAGGCACTATTTATCCATGATACATCAAAGAGAAAGTTACAGAAGATTTGAACCATATAATTAATAGTTATAAGAAGAGATATGTATGTGTGAAAGAGGGAAGGAGAGAGAGAGAGATTTAACTTGGCATTCAGCTGAGAATATACCAATATACATGCCTATGAAGTATTTCAAATTCTTATTTAATACTAGGCAACAAATAAAGCTTTAATAAATTCAGAGTGCTTAAATTCTATAGCTACATTGTCTGACCACAAAATATGAGTAACAGTATTATTCCCAAATTGTTAGAGTTAGGAAGGAAAGCTAGAGGAAGTTAAATTTTAAAAAGTCTCTGAAATAACCTTAGGGTCAATGAGGAAATCAAACTGACAATTGTAAAGACAAAAAAATTAGGGGAAAAAATTTTGAAACAATAAGGATAAAGCCAATATGGCACTCAAAGGTAAATTCTTAGCCACAAATATCGATCTATGAAACACCAGTGAAGTCCATTTCATCCTATGATGTAGTGTATCTGTCTCCACTGGGGATAACTCTGGCATCAAGATGAATTCTCCATAATAGCTGGTCTGTGCTTGGTGCTACTGTCTGTTTCAGGAGTAAACGCTAGAACTCACTGTGCAATTTGCGGGGAACCAAGCCTCCATTTCACAGAAGAGCAATTCAAATAGCGTGCACTGAAGGCCTCTGCAGCCCGATTTCACTGCCAACCCTCATCTCTCCAGGTCAGCACTGTCACTGAGGTCCAGTCCGTGTCCCCTCAATATAATTCCTTAGACTCTGCTTTCTCTGAGACAGGATTCTCCATGTAGCTTTTTTCAGTTCAAACCCCACCACCTCCGTTTCAGAAATTCTTCAGTGTCACAGCATGTGATTGGCATCAATTCCTGGTTTCTAGTATGAACACAAGTTTTTGTAAATGTGTATATATTTCATTGGTCAGTTTAATGGAAATGGGGGACTCAAACACCTTACCATCTTGTCCAGAAGGCTCTATTTAAAGTATCCTCTAAAAATGAGAAAAGTATTTTAAATAAAATAAAAATAAAAATCTTCTCTGATGCCTGCTTGCTGCAGACAGAGAAAAGATCAAGGCTGAACTCAGTACAGATTCCAGATACAGAGGGCAGACTACGTTATTTAATACCTAAGAGAACATGGCTGATTCAGATGGTTGTGTGTGAGATAAATTTAGAAGAGCCATCATCAGCTTGACATCACCTGCAGCTCCCTGAATATTAACTGAATTGGTGACATGACCCCCTAGGCCTTTCACACTGTGTGGGAGAGCAGCTCCATTTCCACACACTTTGCCCACCTACAATGTGGAACAGCGAGGTCCTGTCCACCTTCCCTATGTTCCACTGGGATTAGGGTCCTAGCACTGCTGGACACCCCTCACACTGACCCCGAGAGACCGTCTTAAGTTAAGTTCAGGCGGCTGGCAGGATGATCTCCAATACTCACCCTCCAGGACCACTATTCTTTCCCACTGTGATGGTTACTATATTGTGAAGCTAAATTCATGTCAGTAATAAGAAGCCACAGCTCTGGGACTCAGTGGGACTCTCAGTCCAAGAGCCTGTGCACTTCCTTTTCCTTCCATGAGATCATCACCTCCTCCCTGTCCACCTCCAACTTATCCCCAAATGTGGTTTGATTAGGTGAATTACAAATAAGTGCATTTGGAGAATCTCAATACAGTTCCTTGGGGACACAGAAGACAAACCAGGGCATTTAAAGGCAAAGGTGTGATTTGCTGTGAGAAAATCCCAAGAAAAACCATTATGATATTAGAGACGCCCAAGGGTAAGGCAGAGGTGATGACTGAGGCTGGAAGCAGGCTGTGAGGTCTGTCCTGGCCAGGGGCGAAGCAGCAGATGCCCCGGTACAGTGAGCTGTGGAATAACTAAAGCCAACAAGACGTTCTCAGGTTAGGAGGGGGAAATTTCGAATAGAAGCTTAAGTGTCAAAAAATTATTGAGCTCTCCAAACAAATGAGCTCACTTCAGTTCCCTTTGACCAGAAGTTTATAAATAAGATTGTTTACAAATTAGAATCGAGTTAATATTGTGGCTCTCATTTTCATTTCTCCCTCATCAGGAAAGAATCCCTGAAGAAAGTCCTGGTCCAGTGACTGTGCTAGAAATTAATTTTGGAAACTGAAAGGTTGTCGTGACTTCACTGGGGACATTAATCTAAAAGACTGGGGGTGAGGGGGTAGCTAAGAAGTATGTGAAATTCTCAAGGCCACGTGTTCGTTCATCCATCCACCCACCCAGAAGCACAGGCTGAGTGACTACCGGACGCCAGGCACAGGGGTGGAGGGCAGCAAGAGGGAGGATGCAAAGATGGCCTTTAGCAGAGGACGATGAAACAAAGAGCAGACCACACTGGCAGCCAAGATAGCAGAGTGGAAGGAGCCAGAGCTCACCTCCTCTCACAGACACACCAACGTCACAACTAACTGCAGAACAGCTGTAGGTAAAAAAGACTGGAAACTACCAGAAAAGATCTCCTGTAGCTAATAACTTAAAGAAGAAACCATGACGAGCCCAATAAACAACAAAGACCTACTGTATAACACAGGGAACTATATTCAATTTCTTATAATTACCTATAATGGAAAAGAATTTGAAAAATATATTTTTATATGTATGTATATGTATAACTGAATCGCTTTGCTGCATTCCTGAAACTAACATTGTAAATCAAGTACACTTCAATAAAAAATAAAACTTAAAAAAAAAAAAGCAAACCACAGAACCAGAGAGAAGAACCAGCAGTGTTTTGAGGGAGCTGCAAGGGAGAGGGCATTTCTGGCCGGTGGCATCCTAGGAGCTGGGTTTGGGAAAATGAACAATGTTTTGATGAGCAAAGATGAGGAAAGGCCAGTCCTGATGAGCATCAAGCTAAGTGGGCATTTTGGGTGGGAAAATAAAAACAGCTACTGCACTGGGCATGTTGGCAGCTGTTCTGGGGGCAGAACCCAGGTTTCCTCGATGGCAGACTCACTTCACCATTCCAGATGCTAGCAGTTAATGGTTTTTAAATTTGACTGCACACTGGAACATCTGAGGAGCTTCAGACATTACTGGTGCCCGAGTCCCACCCCCAAAGAGTCTATTTCAGTGATTGAACTGGGGGTGAGGCCAGGGCATCAAGATCTTTATGAGTTACCCAGGAACTTCTCATTTCAACCAAGGATGAGAACACCTGCTCTAGGTGAGCCTCACTGCTCCAGGTACCGAAAGAAAACACATGGGCTTCACCCAGCCTCCTTTGCACACCTGAGCAGCCCAATAGGTGACAGGTGTTTCTATGAATTGTGAGGACATGCTCCCGTACTGGAGGGGCAGGCTGGTACAGTGGCTCAGAGCCCACACCCAGCCTGTCTTGATTTGCCTCCTGTTCACAATACTTAGTGACTTTAGCAAGTACATAACCTCTCTAAGCTTCAACTTCCTCCTAGTAACAACTAGGGGTTGCTACAGATAGCCACATAGATTTGTGATGGTGGATTTTAATCCCTTTTGGGTCTCATATCTCTTTGAGAATCTCATGTAAGCTTCAGATCCTGTCCTCCAAAGAACGTACATGCCCATACACAAATTTCAATCTCATTTTCGGGGTCAAAAGGATCCACAAAGATTGTCCAGAGATCAAAGCTAAGAATGCCTCCATCGAAAGGGCTCGACAGGCTCACATCTCCCTAGCTACAGAAATTTTGCTCTGGGTAAGGCTTTAATTCATACGCAAGCTTTTCTTAACCTGTCCAGTTCTCTTCAGACTCCCTTTGGATGCTACTTTTATTACAGGGGGCAAGACCAGTTAGGAGCTCTGAGTTTCAAACTGGCAGTATAACATACACGAAAACAGGGCAAGGTGAAAGTGGAGACCAATGCATCAAGAAGGGAATGAGAACCAGATGCCTCAGCTCCGGGAAGAGTGGGAAGAAAGGCAGCTGCCCGAGGGGACTGCTTGCTCCGTGGTTTACCTCTAATCAAGGCTCACAAGGACTAAACCCAGAGGAAGGCGAGACGGGAAATCACAGCCTCAGAAAGACTGGGAGCAGGCAGGTGGAGGTGAGGGAGTGCTGAGGTCAGAAAAAGAAGAAGGCGGTCTTTTCAGAAGCCTTAAAGGAAGGCCATGGGGAACAGGACAAAACACGTCAGTCAGGTCTCCCTGATTTCCTAGCGGAGCATCAGGCTCTGTGGATCAACTAAGCAAGAAATTTTATAAATTCCTGTTGTGTCCATAAATGTGGGGGGCACTGATTCAAAAAGAAAATATGTCTTATGAATTCACCAGTAGTGATGACAAGGTTATTGTTTCTCTTCCAATTTCTGGTGATAGCCTTGTACCCAGGGCTCTCTACTCCAGCTGGGCTCATGTCCTCTTGGTCCTCAACTACATCTTATTCTTATTCTGCCCCCATGTCCATCTCCCAAGTTCTTGCTCATCTTGTTCGCCCCAGAGCTGGCCAGATCTTCCCCCTTAAAGTTTAGTTTCACCACCTTTCAGGAAGCTGTCTTTTCCTGTACTCCGGGAACACAATGGTGTTTCCATCCTCTGAACGCTTACATTGACTTCTCCATTAACACTCCTTCAATATTATTCATACACTTCTTTGTCTTATAAATATTACAAAATAAAGTGGAGGTCATTAACCACAGCTGAGTTTTATAGAGGGAACAGTATATTGAACTGAAGTCTTCAGCTCTGCCAAACAGTTTTAGGTATGTGCATTTGGGAGCAAGACATGAAGCATATTAAGCTGCCTTCTATCAGTGTTTGCAAAGGTGTGATCCACAGACAACCAGCATAAGAATCACCATAATAGCTTATCAAAAAATGCAGAGCAAAGTTTTCATACAAGGAAGCAGAAGTCTAGAAAGCAGAAAAGCCCAAACATCCCTGGCAGTTCACAGAAAAGTTGGAGAAGTATTTGGACTTCCACAAGCTAGAATTCCCAAGATGGTGGGCGGGGGGCGGGGATGCTGTATCAAGCCTTGATCTCAAAGAGCTCAGACCTCCCAGTGGACCCCGACGTGAGCACTGCATTTTCCACACTGGGAGGTGAGCCTGTAGGGGTCTGCAACCTCTGTGGTCCATACAAGGAACTCTTAGTTCCATGCCCTACACTTAGAAGGTGCTAGATATACATGTGACAGGTAAAGCTATGGGACAATCAGCTCAAGAAGAGTCTAAAATAACAGAGAATTGGTTCAAATACAAGCTATGCAGAACCCAACATCTTGGAAAAGAAAGAAGGAAAAAGAAAAATATTCTAAGGCTATTGACTGAATTTTAGGAATCAGTACCTCAGTTTCAAAAAGTTATCTATAGAATATCAGCATATATAGGTATCAGCTATATATATGTCTCCCCAGAGGACAGAATAAGTTAAAGTGACCTACTAGGGTATCTTAAAGTTTATTTCCCATAAATGTATAGGTTCCATTTTTTATTACTCTGACCCATCTTTCTGTAAACAGTTTAATTAGGAAATGCTTTCTCATCCTTAAATTCAGAGGTGAATAATTTACTGTCGGATATTTTGGCTTTATCAAGGGTCTCAAACTGCCATCGAATGTTATGTAGTCTCAGATCACAGTGCACCATAACCTGATGTTGTAAGGTCTGGGCTGCATTCTAGACATGGCAGAACACTACCTCTGGCCAACCCCAGAATTTTCAACGTGGTCAAGGGCCCTTGGGTGTCGATGTGATGGAGTTAAGTTTCCCGTTGGTGAGTCAGTGCTGAGCAGTGACACTGTCAACCTCCATGTCCATGCTCTAACTGTTCACTGCACAGTTCAGGGTTCCTATGACCAGGTGAACCAAATTCAAATAATGCCCTTTGAAGTCCCACCATCCCCATGACCTACTACCTGAAAGGATGTTGTCAAACCACTGGCTGAAGTCTCTGATACTGTCTGTGTATTAACCAGCCCTTCATCTATCACTTCACAGATTTGTTCGGATGTCATATTAACACTCTAGCTCCTTTATTTCAGGGAAAAAATGTAGGACAAGAATTGAATTTTGTCATTGAAACACTCTCAACTGCCTAAGTGAAATGAAATAGACACAACATGGTCATAATTCCTTAAGCCGTACTTCAAGGTTATATCATCATGTCAGCTTTCCCAGTTTATCTTTATTGTCTAAACACCTACAATGAAAAGAGACTTTGAGCCATCAAGAGAATTGGATACTGTACATGGAAAATTCACTCTGAACTTCTTACCTGCAGGCAGGATCCCAATCTGGCCCCTAAGCTTTTCACCGAAGAGCTTGAGGTCTCTGCTCCAGCGTCCCTGTGGTCATCTCCTGTAAGCCCTCAGAGTGACCCAACTCATGCCCCCCAGGCCTTGGTGACCATGTGGTAATGAGTACTCAGCTGTCTGTCACTGGGTGCAGTTCATTTGCTCAACCAGAGACCCCCCGCCCTAGGATACTCCAATCACGGTAGTGCACATTGAAGTTGCAGATGGAAACCAATAACCCGGGCTAAAGAGGTGAATGCACCAGACTCATGGCTCTCATTTTGCCTCAGCCAAAGGGGTCAAGTCAGGCTGGGGGTTAACAGATGGCTGACGAAGGGCTACTGGAAGCTGAAGGCACAGCACGTGAAAGGGTGACAGGCACAGGGAGCGCAGCAGGCACAGCACACGGCCTTCCAGGCTCAGACCTTGCTTCTCACCTGCAGACCCTCCATCTCGCTCAGAGCAAGTGCTCAGTGGATGCTGGCTGAACTGAATGGGACTCAAAGGGCTGCTCTCCACAGTCCAGTCTTCCAAGACTTCTCCTCAAAGACAGAGTTCCTCACATCATCCCTCCCAAGCCTACAAGAGCAACTGCATCCCTCTATGGGATGCTCCCCAATCTGCACCCCCTCATACAGGTCTTACGCACCCCACTTCCCTCTTGTCCCACCTCCTTGCTGTTTCAGCCAGTCTAGACCCATGACCATCACCTGCAGGCATCCATCGTCTCCACCCCCATCCTTCCCTCAGGTGTTTTCCTTGCCAGTATGCACTCCCTTACTCCCCCAAAGTAACTTGTAGCACAAAATGAGATTGGTTCAACAAAGATTTCTGTTCAGAGGGGGTTCTCATCTCCGGTTAGTTTGTTAAGGAGGTGGATCCCCATTCATCTGTCTCCCCATGAGATGAAAATAGCACAGACTGTAAAACCCATGGCTCCCGAAACCACAGCATGTTTCTTTTTTTATTCTTGCCCATGACCAGATCTTCCCTTCTCCCTCTCCTCCTCGTCACCATCCTCTGTCCTGGTCCTGAGAAGGAGACCTGTCATTACAAGAAGCTGGTTCCCCAAACAGAGGCCAGTCTCTTGTCTGAATTTCTATGACCTGTTACATCTCCTTGGGCAGGTGCTATGGCCAGGACCCATGTCTAGAAGGTGAGAGGGAAGGAAGGCAGGAAGGAGAGAGAGTTCAAGGAGCAAGGACTTGGGTCTGGTGCTTTCCTAAATTTCTCCCCAGATGAGGAGCATTTCCAGCTTAAGAGAAGAACATCCTGCCTCCTCTTGGCTCATCTCCCAACCCGCATTCCACCTAGCACCCTGTGGCTAGGGAGCAAGCCCAGAGGGGCAGCCAGATTCTCTTCTCTGTAGCATAGAATTTGGGAACTGGAAGGAGGGCAGCCCTCTCCTGACACAGGCAATGCTTCCAGGGCTCACTCTCCCAGTGTTTATTCTGCTTTCCAACCCAACATAGAAAAAAAAAAATCAATTTTAAAATACCAATTAAAGATCCCTTCTCCCGGTGCATATTTGGTTACAGTAGTCTACACCATCCTCCCCTCCTTACAGATGTGTAATTGTCCTGAAAGCAGAGTTTTCCAGAGTAAAATAGTAAACAATTCAAACCTAAAATGGTCCAGGGGTAGAGCAAAGAGAGCTGGGTATGTATAAGTCACATACTACGTGGATCCAGGAAACACACACACACAAACACACACGGTGTGTAGTGCACTTTTGTGACTGCTAAAACCATAACATCTGGAATGCCATTCTGGAAAACTTCCAGATGTTTTCATGAGGAACACTTTGTAAAAATTGTTAGCCTTCTAGGCATTTGTGAATTTTGTAAGGAGAGTACCCTCCCAGGCCCACATAGGAGCAAATATGGGATTATAAAGTGCTAAATGCTTTTCACAACTGTATAAGCAATAATGCGCTTTGGGTAAATATTCAGGGAAAATTATTTTTACAGACTAAGCGAATGGATATGTTCCAATCCGCAATTAGATTTGTATTTCAGAGAAATCAAGGAATGCAGGACAGCTAGTCTGAGGGCAGCTTGCCTGAGAGCCAAAGCCCCTAACCTGGGCAACATCACACATCCTGGTCATTAACTTCCTCGTCTGTAGTCATTCCAGCGCTGGAAGAGGCTAACGCAGTTTCATAGCTTGTTATATTTATCTTCCTTCCCGAGGATTTTTATATTGCATTTTATAAATCCGGCTTCAATTTATGTGTAAGCCCCGTAATCATTAGCATTATGTTAAAAAGAGAGAGAGAGAAAGAAAGGAAAAGCTTGGGAAGAAAAAAACACTCCGAAAACAATGCCTGGGAAGCCCCTGAATGAATTGTTAGTTTCTAAAATGCAGAATATATAAACGTCTTAAAGGAATACCCAGAGTCTCTTTTGAAACCAGAAATTATGTGAAGCAAGGCAAGAATCATAAAAGCTTATTGATTTCCCGAACCCACTGAGTAAAGTATTTTTAAACTATGATTCACATAAGGGATACATTTGACACATCAAGAGAAACTGGAAACCAAGCTCCGTGCAGCCACATCAGATACTGCTCTGAGTTGAGTTTGTTTACCATTACAAAGTGAAAAGAAATTTTCCTTTCCTCTCCTGCTCCCTTTCCCTTGAGGACTGTGATTTTTATTGATTTGGTCCTTCCTTATACAAACGTCGAAGTTAAAATGTCCACGATAAACCAGTCGGAAGCCTTGGCATTTTCACTGGGCCCATCACTGCTGTCCTTTCTGTGTGGGGCCTGCCCCCCAATCTGGAGAGAGCCAGAGCTCTTGAAGTGGTTTTGTTCTGAGGTTCTAAGGCTCTCCACGTCCTTAAAAAAAAAATCCTTCAACTGGGATCTGCAGAATACTCCCAGGAAAGATCTGGAAAGGCAGAGCACCTGGAGACTTCTTGGTTAAGTAGGTGAGACATCCAACCTGGAGGCAACGCTGGCCCCAGAGAAACCAGGCCCCATGGCTGCTGACGGCTGTGGGAACCTTAGCCAGGGGACTGTCATCCTCCTCCCGCCTGTTCCTCCTTTATTACTTTCTTCATCTGCATTCATCATCATCACCCTCACGGCATCTCCACCATGAGGGCTTTGCTCCGGTAAAAACCACTCAGTAGTAAAATCGATACACAGCCCAGCATGGCAACAGAAGAAAGTATGAGACCCTCTCATTTTTTTTTAATTCCCTAGAGTCCTGGTGAGCCAGCGCTGGGGTCTCAGTCATTCCCTGGGACTCCCTCGTGTCTACAACCGTCGAAACTCAAAGAGGAGACACTCGTCGTCACACGTTGCTGTGACTCTCCCAGCTCACCAGCTACACAGATATTTCTTCAGGTGGCTGGTTTCAAAATACCATGCTTAGCGCAGGTTTCTCTAAGCTCTGGGGTGCTAATACATGAAAAGAACAGAAAGCTAAGGATATCCCAATTCTACCCCAGGGCTGCTTCAAAGACAAAGGGAAAGAAGTGAGGGATGGGGAAATGCCCAAGGAATCAGAAAATATGGCAAGGTCAACCCACCTGGTATAAATCAGTGTGCACCATTCCAGAGGGTCGCATGGAAACCTCACGCTCAGGTGTAATTTGCCCATCCCGGAGTATTTTTCCTAGTAGTGCCAAATGCCATAATGCTCTCTGTCAGTGATTTGAAATTATTCTATAAGCTACATATCGGGTACACTATTGTTAATGAAATGCACACAAGATGATGAACAACTTCCTTTTCCTGCTGGAGCCCCAGCTGCAACCAGTGCCTGGATCCTTCGTGCTGTAAATCAGCCCTTTGTACTCCAGGAGGATTCAATGAGCTGCAGGTGTGGGCTTGTGGAAGGCCGCCTGGGATTAGGTAGCAGCATTTGATATGAGATCCCAAACAGCACTGGCAATCTACACGCCACATGCGGCCACAGGCTTTGGAGAAAGCAAAGGGAAAACGCTGATGAAATGTGGCACGGGACCATGGAATGCAATGTCAAACTTTCACATCTGCAGGAAAAGAAAGAGAGTTCCTAATTTTACAGTGATGATGTCATTGAGAATTCATGACAGTGGAAATGATGGGCCAAGGTTTGCAAACTTAACCACTTAGGAGGCTGCTAACTGAAGGCTGAGATTTTCAAGGGACAGTGCAGGTTTAAATGTGACGCTGATTTGCCTTCCTGGCCCGAGGAATCCTTGGGGAAGGGGTGTGTGTGTGTGTGTGTGTGTACACATTTGCACACAAGCTCTGGAGAGAGGTAGGGACAGGAAAAGAAGTTGTATTTGAGAGGTGATGCTTTGCACAGGCATACAAAGCTGATACTTTGCATGCCAAATATGTCCTTAGAAATATACCGTTTCTGTGTAATTCAGCATAAAACATCGCTAACTGTCCTTAACAACAATGTTTTTTAAAGACTGATTCCAGATACCCTAAAAATTGACCAGCCAAGAAAAACCATCCTAATTGTTCACCTTCTTCTTAATGTTAACCACTGGGAAGAGCTTCTTTTTAAATATTTTTTTCTTCCTTGGAGCTAAAGAGACATGAAAACAAGTCTGGCTTTGTTATTAGCATACTGATAAAATACATATTGGAGAAAACATATCTTTAATTTTTTAAGAGTCTGTTTTGCATTAGCTTATCTTGATAGTTTAAGTTAATCATTATTTTCAACCATATATGATTTAGATATTATGTCCTTAATTCATGTACAGTCCATCTGAGTAATGATTGTGGTTTTCTACTTTACAAATTCATCTACTTCACCAAGAAACCAAGAGAGTCAAATTCCATGCAACATCTGGTTTCCATTGAATGTAATTGCCATTTGCAGAGTTATAATCATGTGTTATTGTAAGGACCACGGTGTCAATCACTTCCCTAATGGGGAAAATTCAATGCCTAAATACCTGCGAGAACAAGAAGCTGACTTAAACAGGTGCATTCAGACACTGGGTTTTAAGTAGAATTCTAGCCTACCCATTTAAATAAATCATTTTAAGGAGAAACAATATTCCTTCCATCCCCTGTAGCAAGGGAAGGCGTAATACCCCGGGCCTCAATCTCCCGTGCTCAGTTCCAGTACTATATCACATTTAATCTTTTAAAAAATGTACGAATATGCCCGTATCATACTGATCCTTTATACTGCATACACTCGTGGGAACTCCCAAAGGCCAGGCAGGATTTTTGAAGACTTTGTGGGGAAGAGGCCATCCACTGATTCTTCCTGCCTTCCATGAAGTCAGTCATCTCTTTCATAATGAAAACAGGCCAAGCTGGATGGAAAGAAAATACTAAACGGCTCCAAACTACCAAGGTCATTATAGTCCTTTCTAGCCTGTGGGGTTTTTGTGAGGATGACCCCGTAAGAGTTTGAAAAAAGAAGTCACGAAGCGCTGTGTGTTAGTGTGTAATACATAAGCACTTTATGGCAAAAGGGAACCACACATCCCTGACCTCAATCCCTGTTGTGTTTACAAGCCAAAACTTGTTTGAACTGGTAAATGTTTGGCCATTCATTCAGAAAACATTTCCTACGACAAAAATAATACGCCAGGAATTGTGCTGGACGCTCAGGATGCAGAGATGAATGACAGAATCTACAGCAGGGGGGGCGAGCGCCGGTAATTACAGCACGGCGAGTGCAGCGGACGTGAGCCCAGGTGTTACTGCCGGCCGCAGAGAAGGGCCTTTTCATCCAGCTTGGTTGAGGAGGATGGCTGAGTCCAAGAAGGCCTCCTGGAGGAGATGACTGCTGAGCTGAGTTTTAATGATGAGTTGGAGTGGAAGGCTTTCCGTATGTTAGTCTACAAGACTTGTCATTTTAGTAAACTTTTTGATTCAGTAGAAATACTGTAGAAGGGTAATTTACAGTTCCTTTCAGTGCATTCATTCACATACTCATATACAGGCTATTTACCATTTTATTCATTGAACCTATTCTTCTCTTCTATGAGGGACTCAGGAAGCACAACAGAGGTAGCAATTCCCCAGAAGCAATTATCATCTTTGGCACTGTCATTACATAATACCATCTTACATTGGAGGAATACTCTGCAATCCACAGAAGGCTTTCAAATGTTACTTTATTTTCTTGTCACAAGAAGGTAGAAAGGGCAAGCGTTAGATGAGCCCTTTTGCAATTCACAGATCGTGCATTTTGTAATCATCTTGGCAGCACATTTATTCTCACAAATTTCCTTCTTTTCAAGCAAGTGGTTAAAGGATTCCACATCCCAGGAGTGCTTCCAGACTCACAGCTGGTGAGATAACCCAGAAATGTTTGAAATGATGGCAGGATGAGGCGAGGTGGATTAGTTAAGTGGTAAATAAACATGTGGATAATTAATAAGTAGCAATGTCAATAAAATAAATTGACCTCCAAAAGAGGAAGGTATCAGAGAGACAGTGTAAGTGAGCAGCCCTGGATCAGGACCCTGAGGTCCCGGCTTCCAGGTTGTTTGTTTAGCCTCCATGAGCCCCTAGTTTTATCATCTACTCAGTAGGAATCGAAACCTCCATGCCACCCACCCCGAATGCTCATTGAGAGTCGACAGAAATATCCAGCACAAAGCTGTGCAAATTGTAAAGCAGTGAGCAAACGCAGGGAAGTTATTATCATCCTTGACAAATTGAGAGGTGCTCCCTTTCCACCCAAAGCTGCCAGAGATTGGTTTATAGTAATAACATCTGTCGGGCTGAGACCCCATTGAAGATCATAAGACCCACGGAGGCAGGAATCTGGTTTCTGGATTCTCTGAAGTGCAGATGAGGCTGTTTCTCAGGAAACTCCTATTGCTTTTTTTGTTTTTAGTTAGTTTTTGTTTGTTTGTTTGGTTTGGTTGGTATTTTTTAAGAGAGAGATAATGATTGAATTCTAAGCGGCTTTAAGGCTCCTTCCAAACAGAACCTACAGTTTCCAGCATGCCCAGGCACTGGCTACAACTCTTAAAAGCATGTACTCAGACGTGGGCAGAGCATGTGGCATTCAGGCGAAGATTCCCCAACACTGTATTCCAAGCCCCTCACAAGGTCAAGTGCGTGTCCCATCCCCCAGCCTGGGCCACTTCTCATCCTCAGGATTAGCCACTGGCAGCCCCTTTGCTGGAATCTGATTCAAAGAACTAGTCAGTAATTTCTGACAGAATCCATGCTCCCACTCACATGTACACACGATGGTTTTTGACAGCTGATAACAACGCGGATGACGGAAGTCCCCTTGAGTGCACTTTGTCTCAGGAAATTCCTCACTCACAGAGTATAAAAGAGGGCAAAGTGACAACAGTGACACTGGCAGTACCTGCTGAAAAGAATTTCCTGTAGGATTAGTTGTCAGACACCTGGGACCAGCTCCAGGTTGTGCCAATTATCAGCCAGAGCAGGTGTCTTCAGTTGCTTCTTGTCTTGGCCTCACTTTACAGATCTATACAATGGGGGCAACAGTTCTCGCTATTACACATTATGAAATTGTCATAATGATTAAATATATCAATTACTTGACAACTCTAAAGTGCTATGTTCCTATAGTCAGCTAATGTGTATCTACTACATGCCCTAAAACTAAATAATTACTAGTGACCATACACAACTCTACATCGTAGGATAAAGGCTGCCATTTACTGCCTACCTGCCCTGCTTGCACTGCTCTAATAAGCCTGTCACAGGTTAGAACTCATTTAATTCTCACAACCAACCAACGGTGGCACCGTTATCATCCCACAGGACTCAGGCTCACATTGCTTAAGTGAAAAGCACCACAGCTCGCAAGTGGTCCAGCCAGGATTTGGACCCAGGCACTCCAACTCCAGAACGTGTGTCCGTATCCACTGCGCTAGACTCCTTGTCGTATACGTGGGGATGTATACACGTGCATTTTTAAACTCTTTATTTGGAAATAATTTCAGACTTACAGAAAAATTACAAACATACTAGAAAGAATTCCGGTATTTATTTTCCCCTTGATTCCTCAAATGTTAACACTTTAGCACATTTGCTTTATCATCCCCTAGCCCCCTCTCCCTACACAAACACACACACCTATTTACATTTTTCTGAACCCTTTGAGAGTAAGTTGCAGACATGAGGCCCTTCTACGTCTAAGTACCTCTGTACATCCCCTTAAATAAGGATATCCTCTTATGCAGCCACGGTATACTTGCTAAAAATCAGAAATTAACAAAGATAAACTATTATCTAGTCTACAGGTTATATTCACATTCAGCTAATTATCTCAGTAGTACCCTTTATAGCAACACTTGGGTTGTGGGTTTTTGGATTTTATTTCCCCCCAGATGCTGTCCAGGATCACACACGCCATGACCTTCACATTTTTGAAGACAACTGAGCTTGGGCTTTTCTGATGTTTTCCCCTGATTAGATTCAGGTTACGCATTGTGGGCCAGCATGCCACAGAAGTGACGATGTGTCCTTCTCAGCCATCGTATCAGGAAGCATATGATATCTATTTCTCCCATTACTGGTGATGTAAAAACACACGTATTTTTAACCCACGCTGCTTGTTTATCATGTTAACATGCCTCCCCAGCTGCCCGGGAAGCTCCCCAGGGGCAAGATGGGCTGACTGGTGCCTGCACCCTCCACCACACCTGGCACAGGCGGGACACACAGTCTGTGCTCCTCCGCACACTCTTGCTCTGTTTTCTCCTTCCTGACCCAGTCTCTCCTGGTGATTCTCCCACGGTCACTCCCTATGATGACAGCATCAAGGACAAGCCCTCCTGTTTCCTCCTTCATTCATTCTATAGGTAGAATACCCTACTTGATTTATGGAGCACCTTTTCCATGTCAGGCCCTGAACTGGATGCTGGGGAATGCGGATGTAAACAAAACACAGCGCCACTGTCCTCAGGGAGCTGGCGCTGCCTCCATCAACCCACACAGCGGACAGGCAATCAAACACTCATCCGTCCTCCACCACCAAGACGTCTCTCCCCACCACCCACCCCCACTTTCCCACCTTGTTTCTCAACAACCAGGATCCTGCCATCTGTGTCACAAACCACCCAGTCGTCAAGTGTCACAAGCTCCTAGGAAGTTCATGTGTTTCCTTCTTGGTTGCATGTTTTTGTTATTATTAGCAGTTTCCCAGAAGCAGGACCTCAACCAAAGGAGTGATTCTCGTGGTAGGAAGTCCAGGAGGAGGAAGGTTTTGGGCAGCAGTGTCGTTTGGGACCCCCTACACCACACACCCCAGTGGGTGTCCCTGCTCCGCTGCGCTGTGAGTGGGACCCCCACAGAGAACTCATTCCCTCTCGCTCCACCACTCACCCTGCAGGAGGCAAAAGTCCCAATGCAGATGTCATCTCGGCAACCTCCATAAAGCAGTTTAACAAGGCAGAAAAAGAGGAAATGTGATTGACACCATCTTTAGCCCACCAAAAATGTCTTTGGTTTATCTCTTTGACCTAATTAGAAAATGCAGAATCTAATCACCTTTTCATTTATGGAAAGGCTGCCTCCATGAGGTGCCAAGCTCAAGGTGATCCAGAGAAAACGCCAGGAAAACGTGCCCCTGCCCCTCCTGGAGCTTATGGTCCCTGCCTGCCCACCCCCCTACCCCCCAGCCAGCAAACAGAACGGGCGTTCAGTCAACCTGTCAGCATGTCATCGCCGGGGACAGATCCTAATAGCCTTTGACAAGTGCACGTGTTACCGTCCACTCAGGGCCGGTGATTAAAGAGAAACAGCAGCACAAACTGCTGCTTTCAGAGAAAGTGGTCTCACTCTCTGGGGACGGGGCTTCTGCTGGGCCCCCGGTGGCAGTACAGACAGACAGGAGGCCAGCCGAGCAGGGTTAAGAATGTGGGCCCTGGAGTCCCAGGGCCTGGACTGCGGTGCCAGCTCCAACACCTGCAAGCTGGGGCCCTCAGATATATTACTTAAC
Source organism: Camelus ferus (assembly GCF_009834535.1). Taxonomy (NCBI): domain Eukaryota; kingdom Metazoa; phylum Chordata; class Mammalia; order Artiodactyla; family Camelidae; genus Camelus; species Camelus ferus. The sequence goes on from NC_045710.1 coordinate 12,982,020, forward strand.
CGAGCTAGCTAAATCACCTTACCTGTAAAACTGGAATATTAATAGAACCTGTCTCATAATGTTATGAGGACTAAAGGAGATAATTCCCTGAAGGCTGTTGAGCCCTGCTGCCAGGCACATAATAAGTCCTCAAGAATCTGTTAAGATTTCCTAGTCTTCCTGGAGCTGGGGCTGAGTGTAAGGTGTCTTTCTGTCCCCATTTCCGGGTGGGCCCTGAGTTTCTACACCGAAGAGGTTCATGGGGCAATCTTCCTGGAATTCATACTAATGCTATGTTTTTACTAAAGCCTAAGAAAATTTGAAATTTCTACAGCAAAAATGGGGGAGAGGGGGTCAGTCCTTCCTGATCCCAAAGAAATCTTATGTAAGAACCCCCTTTACAAGGTGCTACAAATATCTGGAAGATTAAACACCCAGGACTCAGCCAGAATTTGTGGGCCATTTACTATTAAAAAGGTACCCCTTTGTCTGCCTCTGTGTTCACGTTTAAGAAAATTTAGGTATGTCACCTTTTTTTTCCCATGTGAAGCATTTGCACTTTTTTAAAAGTTGGTATTTTGCATCCTTTCCCCTTGTTGCTAGGTAACTTTACTTTCAATTATTAGAGTATTATTTAGCTTTTGAGTGTTCTTTACATGTTTTAACTTCTGTCTAAACTTTTACCTTCTGATTTTACAGTCTCTTTTTTTTTTTTTGCTTCTCAGTGCTTTAGTTTTATTTTTTCTGTTGCTGTTTAATATTTGTTTATGTCTTTTATTTTCCACAATTTTTAACTTTTAAATTGTTATCTTTAACTATTTAAACCTCTTTTATCTTTGTCTAATAATGCTATTTTAAACCATTCCAACATTTCTTATCATTCTGTTTTTAAAACCTTTCCTCCTCCTATGCACTTGATTCTTTAAGCCTTCCATTTCTAAGATTTCTGGTTTTTATCATTTGTCTTGTGGTTTTATCTTCTTTAAACATTTTTATGTTAGCATTGGCCTAGAACGTCAGGCAGAAATCTTCACCTTGTTGGAGGGGTCACGGTCACGGAGCGACATATTCAGGGAGCCGTTCAATACCTTTGCCCTGTCTGCTCAACCACAGCTGCCCCTCTGAAGCCCCTTAATTGGACTTCCATCAATTTTTAAGTCAGTCCCCAAAAGTCGTAACCTAAGTAATGTGTGAAACCCTCAAGTTTAAATTCCTTTCTCAAGACAACACGCATGCATCACACACAGTTCATTCCTCTTAAGTTAGGAAGGTCATGGTCTAGCCTGGGGTCGTCCCCAGCCAACCCTGGGAAATCAAGCGAGCCAGGTGTGCAGTGAGTGACCCGCTGGCCAGGAGAGGTGACAGGCAAGTGGTTTCAAAATCATTTCGACCTTGCCACCAGACCAAGCGCCCCGATTGGAGGGCTCTGGCAGCTCTGCAAAGTCTTGGCACAGTCTCAACCCCAGAGGAGAACACTCCTGGACGAAGGCCATGCTGGCTCACAGACTAGAGTTTGTAAGTTTGTCTCTATCTCAAAACAAAACACGAACTCCAGTATGGAGTGAAACTGGGCAGGATAGGATAAACCTTGTTCTAAGTCACCACTTGCAGCATCCAAATAATCGATCTTAGCAGCCAACTGAAATAATCATTTTAATCGAAGCAATACTTTAAGACTTTCACTGCTCTGTCACATTCCCTGTTTCATGTGACCCCCACCTGTAAGCAATGAGGAATGAACTCAAAGGATCACTCAACAGATCTGATGACACACAGTATGTGACAGACCTGGACCTGGAGCCCAGGTCTCCTGCCCTTCCGCGGCATCCTTCCTCCTGTATCGGGGCACCTCTTCATGTCATCCACAGCAAGAACCTCCATGCCAACAACAAGAATGTGTCTGTGGGGGGTGGTGTCTCCAGGGCCACAACCCACCTGCTGACTGGGTCCTGAAATTACTTTCTAACTTAAGGAGAGATCTGGGGGGACAACGTGACTTAAATCCATTCTCAAGGGCAAATGACTAATAGCAGATTCCTTCTGGAAAGCAAACTGACAAGGGCAAAGGGGAAAAAAGTGCTGGCCACCAGGATGATACAGAGATATCCAGAGAAGAAAAAGCAAGATGGGAAAATGAGAGCCAAACAATGACCCTCCACTCTCCCCAAAACCCCGCCGGCTTCCACCCCATCAGATTCTGACGCCTGCTGATTACCGGGCTCCACCATGAGCCACAGCTCTTCTATTTTGGTGTTAAAAAGTGGCTACAGAGGTCCTCATTTTCCAAACCGGGTCTTTAAACAATATATCTATGTCCAGTCTCTGGGACAAAACTTAGCCTCAGGGCTCCAGGTCACTGAACATGTATAACAGTGATTGAAACATTTTGTGGAACAAACAAATTAACTTCCTGAATGAAAAATACGACCTTGCCTATTACAGAAGCGTAAATCCCAAATGTGAAATTTATCTCTAATAGCCTATCAGGAAAAGTATCTGAACTCAATACCCCCTTGCCTATTGAATAACACTAATCCTGTGCGATCACTCTTCGTAACCCCGCTTGTCTCTAGTTTGACTTGAGCTTGTTAAAACTAACCCATTTTTCTTCCATGAAAGATGTAATCAGTAGTAAGGAAACTAGAACTTCGGTGATCCTGCTAATCAATCTATGTTCCACAAATGAAAACACTCCCCAATCGGTAATTAACTTTTCAGTGATGAAGTAATTAAGTATTTCACTCTGAATTCCCTCTGCTCTGCATCTGGGGCTTTGTCCGTGTTGTATTTTCTGAGCCCCTGTGTGTGCAATCTTGTTTTATTTATGGCTGGGCCTTTCCAAGCTTTCTGAAATTCTGTCTCAACCATGTGAAGGCAAAGGGAAGCCTGACAATTAAGTGCTGAACTCGATTATTGCAGTCAGCCAGGCCAGGTAAGGCGGGGACACCTGATCCACACTTGGCCCGGAGTTATCAAGAAAACATGATTACACAGTTCAGGGGAGTTGCAGGAGTTCAACACAGGAAAGCGGAAGTCAAATGTTTTCTTAGTTAATCTTGATGAGGTGCTCTGGGGAAATGAGAGATCAGCCTGAGTCTTCCAAACAGATGTCTGTCATGGTTTGAGCCCATCACGATGGCCCTTCTCCTGGTGTTCGCGCAGAGGAATGGACAATGCCAAGGCCACGCTGATTCAAAAATGCACTTTTAGTTGCCTGACCAAGGTGGAGCAAGACATGTTACCAAAATCCACTTGTTACAACTTTACACTGTAAATATATGTCTGGAGCTTTTCTTAAGAAACCTTTAATCTTCCTGTTCACACTCATGGTCAGCTGTCAACCAGTTATAAGGAAGCAGCATGAAAGGATCCAGGATGAGCAGTGCTGCTCTCACAGTCCCCAAGCCTTGAAGGCCAGACGCACTGATTATATGAAATTCCTGTCCTGTCTCAAATTCACGCCCCGCCCATCTACCTCTGGAAAACTGCCATTAGCAAAAGGTAATCATGTGCATGTTCAAGGTCTTCCTCATGGCTCAAACTCTTCAAGTTTTATCATTTTAAAACAGCAGACACAATTTCCTGCCCCTAAAGAATTCTTAGTTCAGCAGGGTGGGGAGAAGAAGGAACAACTGCAAAGAACGTGCTCTTTCGGAAAGTGAGCGAGAATTTACGTGATGCACTTTGTCCCGGGGAAAACTGGAACTAACCAGGCATCAAATAGAACAAAATGAGAATGGGAAATAAGCAGTCGATCTCCATGAAGAACAAGATGGCATATAAGGTCAGTAGCAGGACCTAGTGGGAAGAACCCTAGACTAGGTATCAGAAGACCTGGATTTTAATCCTGGATCTAGCACCGAACAGCCATAGAACTTGACATCTCCAAAAGGACTGGGTTCTTTTGTAAGTTGTCAACATCATCATCAGGAATTCTTTTTTTTTATAGACTATTCTTTTAGAGCAGTTTCAGTTTCACAACAGAATTGAGTAGAAAATACAGAAAGTTTGCACATAGCCCTCCCCACCCACACATATATACTCCTCTACCCTCAACATTCCTCATCAGTGTGGCATATTTGGTACAATCGATGAACCAACATGGACACATTATTATGAACCAAGGTCCATAGTTTACATTAGGGTTCACTCTTGATGTTGTACATTCTATGGGTTTTACAAATGCATAATGACATAGCCACAGTATAGTATCACACAGAATAATTTCATTGCCCTAAAAACCCCTTGTTCTCCATCTATTCATTCCTCCCTCCTTCCCTCTCCCCAAACCTCTGGAAATCATGATCTTTTTTCATGTTTCTGTAGCTGTGACTTTTCCAGATTGTCTTTGGTTGGAATCCTACAGTTTGTAGCCTTTTCAGACTGGCTTCTTTCATTTAGTAATATGTCTTTTAAGTTTCTTCCATGGCTTTCATGGCTTGATAGATCTTTTTTTTTTTTTACTGCACATATATTTTTAAATTTACATATATGTACTGTTCACTGTTTCTAAGAATACTTAGAGCTTTAGCTTTTTACATAGTTATCAAAGGAATAAAGCCAACCACAAAGTAAGAATTAATTCAAAAAGATACATACACCCTTCTATTAACAGTAACATTATTTATAATTGCCAAGATATGGAAGCATCCTAAGTGCACAACAATAGTCCAATAGATAATTAAGATGCAGCATATATATATGTAATGGAATACAACTCACCCATAAAAAAGAATGATATTTTGCCATTTGCGGACCTTCATTCACTTTTTTTTCACTTCAAAAGTAGAATTTTATAACTGGCAGAGACACTCCCTGATTTAAGCTAGAAAATTAGAAGATTCATACATGATCAGCAGAGTAGTCTAAATATATCACCAATTTGACAATTTACTGAGGAATATCTCAGATTTGTCTATCCCCCAAATTATTCTCTTCCTCAGCCTAAATGTCTTCTTTGCTTGGAAAATAGTCAATGGAGCAATTATGTCAACAATAACAACAAAAAAAATATGACAGACATCACTCCAAAACACCTCTCTTATGAAGAAAAAGATTTGAACATGCTTATGCATACATAAGTTAAAAATAAAGGATCAAAATTCTTTCATGAACTTGCTCATAGCAGCATCAGTTAGGCTTAAGAATTTAGTTACAAGGTCAATTAGCAGGTAGGGACAAAATGCCTCACATGATTGCAGAATCAGCCATTCTGCCAGCCTAAGAGAAGATTATCAACACTGTACTGGAGCAAAAAGAACCAAGAAATAGGAAAGGTTCTGCTTTTGAACAATACTATTATAGGTATTCAACAGCATGTCAAGTGACCCAGACACTCATCTAAATCATTAAATTTAAAAGTGTTTTCACTTTAGGTTCCACAATCTACAGATGTTAGTAACTGCCCAGTTAATGACACTAGTTACTATCACTGAGGAAGGAATAGTTGGAAAATACCATTTGTTTTGCAAAAAAGTATCAAAATAAATTATCAGAGGTAAAATAACATATTTAAAGTAATAAAGTCAATACTTTGTAAGTTTGTAACAAGTATGAGATGAAAGAAACACACAGTTGGTTTGTGATCTGCTGTGGTGTTGTCGCAAATGACAGGACAATAGAACAACAGATTTTACACCTTCCTCAACATCATAGGATTGAGATAATGATTTATTCACACAGAGGTTTCCTACATAAACATCTGAATTTCACATTAAATCATGTTAACAGGATGGTGATCCTAATAAAACCCACAAACTTCAGTTTCTATGAAGAAATAAAATAAGAATACAACTCTATTCATTTTAAATAAAATTATCTTGGCTCCCTAAAGAAAGAACTTTAAAGACCCCAAATAGCCAAAACAATCTTGAGAAAGAAGGACAGAGCTGGAGGAATCACGCTCCCTGACTTCGGACTATACTACAAAGCTACAGTAATCAAACCAGTATGGTGCTGGTACAAAAACAGACACATAGATCAATGGAACAGGACAGAAAGCCCAGAAATAAACCCACACACTTATGGTCAATTAATCTATGACAAAGGAAGCAAGAACATATGGCAGAGAAGAGACAGTCTCTTCAATAAGTGGTCCTGGGAAAACCGGATAGCCACAAGTAACAGAATGAAATTAGAATATTCTCTAATACCATATATAAAAATAAACTCAAAATAGATTAAAGACCTAAATATATGACCAGATACTATAGAACTCATACAGGAAAACACAGGCAGAACATTCTTTGATATAAATCACAACAGTATGTTTTTGGATCCATCTCCTAAAGTAATGGAAATAAAAACAAAAATAAACAAATGGGACCTAATTAAACTTTAAAGCTTCTTCACAGCAAAGGAAACCTTAAACAAAATGAAAAGACAACCCACAGACTGGGAGAAAATATTTGCAAATGATGCAACCTACAAGAGATTAATTTCCAAAATATACAAACAGTTCATGCAGCTTAAAATCAAAAATAAACAACCCAATCAAAAAATGGGCAGAAGACCTAAACAGACATTTCTCTAAAGAAGACATGCAGATGGCCAACAGGCATATTAAAAATGCTCAATATTGCTAATTATTAGAGAAATGCAAATCAAAACTACAATGAGGTATCACCTCACACCAGTCAGAATGGCCATCATTAAAAAGACCACAAACAATAAATGCTGGAGAGGGTGTGGAGAAAAAGAAACCCTCCTACACTGTTGGTAGGAATGTAATTTGGTGCAGCCACTATGGAGAATAGTATGGGCATTCCTTAAAAAAAGAGAAACAGAGTTACCATATCATCCTGAAATCCTGGGCGTATATCCAGAGAACACTCTAATTCAAAAAGATAACATGCCCCTCAATGTTCATAGCAGCATTATTTACAATAGCCAAGATATGGATGCAACCTAAATGTCCATCAACAGATAACTGGATAAAGAAGTTGTGGTAAATATGTGTGTGTGTGTGTGTGTGTGTGTGGTAAATATACATATATATGTATGTATGTATATACATACATATATACATACATACATGTATGTATATACACACACAATGGAATACAACTCAGCCATAAAAAATAATGAAATAATGCTATTTGCAGCAACATAAATGGACCTAGAGATTACCATATTAAGTGAAGTCAGACAAAGACAAATATCATATGATATCACTTATATGTGGAGTCTAAAAAAATGATACAAATGAACTTATTTACAAAACAGAAACAAATTAACAGATATAGAAAACAAATTTATGGTTACCAAAGGGGAAAGGGGTGGGGGGGGATAAATTAGGGATCTGGGATTAATAGGCACACACTACTGTATATATGTATTTACTGTATATGTATATACACTATATATACCGTACATAAAATAGGTAAACAACAAGGACCTACTTATAGCACAGGGAACTATATTCAATATCTTGCAATAACCCATAATGGAAAAAATCTTAAAAAGAATAAATATATGTGTATAGATAGATAGATAGATAAATGTATAATTGAATCACTTTGCTGTACACCTGAAACTAACACAATATTGTAAATCAACTATACTTCAATTTAAAAAATGGTTTAAAAATAAATAAAGACAATATGATCCAATAAAAAAGACCTAAAAAACCTGGGGAGTGAAGGAGAGAAGTAAGTTCCATTTTGCAGATTTGTATAAAGATAATTATTAGTTTCAAAATGCTCAATATCACTAATTATCAGAGAAATGCAAATCAAAACTACAATGAAGTATCACCTCACACCAGTCAGAATGGCCATCACCCAAAAGTCCAAGAATGATAAATGCTGGAAAAGGTGTGGAGAAAAGGGAATCCTCCTGCACTGTTGGTGGGAATGTAGGTTGGTGCAGCCATATGGAAAACAGTATGGAGAGTTCTCAAAAAACTAAAAATAGACTTACCATACGATTCAGCAATCCCACTTCTGGGTATATAACCAGAGAGAACTCTAAGTCAAAAAGACACATGTACCCCAATGTTCACAGCAGCACTATATAAAGTAGCCAAGACATGGAAGCAACCTAAATGCCCACTGACAGATGACTGGATAAAGAAGTTGTGGTATATTTATACAATGGAATATTATTATGCCATAAAAAGAACAAAATAATGCCATTGGCAGCAACATTGATAGACCTAGAGATCATCATTCTAAGTGAAGTAAGCCAGAAAGAGAAACAAAAATACCATATTATATCACTCATATGTGGTATCCTAAAAAAAAAAAAATCAAAACAAAAAAACGGGCCACTATTAACTCATCTACAAAACAGAAACAGACTCACAGACATAGTAAACAATTTTATGGTTACCAGGAAAAATGGGTGGGAGGGGATAAATTTGGGAGTTTGATATTTACAAATGTCAGCCACTATATATAAAAATAGATTCAAAAAAAAAGAGTTTATTCTGCTTAACACAGCAAACTATGTTCAATATCTTGTAATAATCTTTAGTGGAAAAAACAGAAAACAAATACATGTATGTGTACGCATGACAGGGATATTGTGCTGTACACCAGAGACAGACACATTGTAATTGACTGTAATTCAATTTAAAATTTGGGGGGGAAAAAAGATAATTATTAGTTTCAGAAAATCATTCAATTAACTTGAATTAATTTAATCTAAAATTGCAAGGAGCCATGAAAATATACTAACGTGCACTTAGAAGGCTTATGGGTTCAAAGCAAAAATTCAACTTTGGAAAAATGAAGTTAAAATGGTTCAATGATAATGTTCAATTAACATTTTAGTTTGAATATGAAAGACTAAAAATCACTAAGACTAGAAGAGTAACATTTGTGAAAATCATCATTTTGGAATATTTATATAAAAAGTTCAATTGGATTTGAAATCCAATAAAATTAACATAAGAAACTTCAACATTGCATCTACCATTGAAAAAAGCAAAGGAAAATCTGTTATATTTAAAGATTGGATCATACCCTTGACATGGTAATTTTACCTTTAAAGAGATGGAACAATCTGTATTATAGTTAAGGGGAAAAAGGGTTTCTATCCACTGGAGAACAATAAATTGATATTGTAAACCCTTCTACCATTTGCTGTAACATCGAGCAACTGTTATTTCTTGAAGAATTTGTGTATCATTTATATTAAAGAGCGACTATTAAGAATTTGAAGGGATCACATTAAAAAACATCGTTGAGGATTTGTGTGCAGCCATTTCAAGCATAAAAAATACTTTTTAAAAGTTACATTCAAAGAAGTGAGTTAAAAATAATAAAATGTATTTGTTATATTTTCCCTAATGATTCATGTATTAATTTTTTACCATACTTACATAATGCGATAAATGTTTTCTCCAAGCCTTCTATAGATGCTTCCAAATCCTGTCGGAGTTATTCTGTACACATATTTTCATTTTCTGGGTGTTCCCTACTGTGATGATCAGTTTTATGTGTCAACATGACTGTGCCATGGGATGCCCAGATTTAAACATTATTTCTGTGAGGATGCTTCTGGATGAGACTAGTATTTGAATCAATGGGTGCAGTAAAGTAGATTGTCCTCCTCAGTGTGTGTGGTCACCATTCAATTTAAGGATCTGAAGGGAGGATGTGTTTCCTTCTTGCCTGACTGCTGAGCTGGGACATCAGTTTCTCCTGCCTTTGAACTGGTTTAAGCTTCTCCAGTTTTCAAGCCTTTGATCTGGGACTGGAATTACACCACTGGCTTTCCTGGGTCTCCAGCTTGCAGATGGCAGGTGGTGGGACTTCCCAACCTTCATAGTCACATAAGCCAATTCCTCATAATAAATCCCCTCTGTATCTTATTGGTCCTGTTTCTCTGGAGAACCCCAATACACATACCTTAAAAATGTAGGAGAAGCACTGACTTAATCCAAAAGTCTTGTTTTATAGGTGGGAAAAAAGAATTATCCAAAGAGGTTTTGTTTCACGAATTAGAATTAAACCAAAATCTGAATCCAGAACTCCCTACTTCCCCCACCCCCAGCCAGCATCACTCTGGTTGGTGCATTAGGTAGCAACGTAGCATTTGTGTCCAACAAACATGGATGCTTTTCTCCATCATCTCAAAGCCCTCCCTCCCCTTGTCTCCAGTCATGCCACACTCCCAAACTGGAACACCCTCCAGTTCCCCAGTCCATCTACTGGACTCTTTCTCATCCTTCAAAGAACAACTTAAACGCCACTTCCCTCGCTGTGCTGAGCCAGAGGGCCCTCTCCATCTGAGTTTTTTGGGTGCTACTGTCTCAGTCACCCACACCCACTCAGTGTTCTTCTCATAACACGATGATTAAATCAGTTCACCCCTCTATTCCATCCCTATAACTAGGTTGAGTCAGGGACTGCTTCTAAACTCTCTGCAAATCCTTGGTGCCTCTCGAAAATGCCTTGTAAGTGCTCATCAAATGATCAGCTAGTTAATTAATTACAGGCTTAGAATACTTCCCATTAAGACCTAGTGTCCTAGACCTGCAGACAAGCTGCAGTTGCAAGACCCAAGCAGGATCACGTACTCCAATGTCTCATTCCAGAGACAGAGCAATGTGGGCCATGTGACCAGAGAGGGGGTCACATGACCAGAAAGTGGTAGCCCTGAGACCAAGCTAGGTTTGACTGACCCCATACAAAGTCCATACTGCTCTGTCTTAATTCTTAAAAGTTCATTGCAAAGATGCTTACTTCATAACCAAAAGAAAGCTAGTATTATATTTACTAACTTTTTTTTTAATGGAGGTACTGGGGATTGAACCCCAGATCTCATGCATGCTAGGCAGGGGCTCTACTATTGAGCTGTACCCTTCCCCGCCAAGAAAGCTAGTATTATAAAGGCTTCATAATTCCAACCTACTTTTTCTTTAACGATCTCAGTATGAACTCTAAATAATTCTTAATAAATGTACTGCCCAGTTTTGAATGGAGATGGCCTCACATTTAATAAACTGTCACACATGTGTCTAAAAGGGACCTCAAATTTGGCATCTCTTTTCAGGCTCTGTTCAGTTCGGCAAGTCTTTTCTAAACCCCTACTACATGACACTGTGTGAGGGGCTGGTATCTGTGTAAATGCTAACAAAGCCCAGACTTGAATGAACACTCATTATGTTTAGAAAGACAGAAGGTGTGGGTTCAAACTGTGGCTTCACCACGTGTTAGCTCTGTGATCTTGAACAAGTTACCCTGCCCTGCTGGCCCTCAGTTTCCTCAGTCAAACATGGATAAAAATTATCCCTCCCTTGTGTGGTTGTTAGAAGAGTTAAATAAGTTAATGCTTGTTCTACACCAGTACTTGTAAGTGCTCAAAAAATACTCGTAGTCCCTCTTTCTCCTGGGGTAACAGTTTGACTTTCAGTTACAAATTAACAAAAGGCAAAAGATCCCCAGCACCTACTACAGGGACTGATCTCCTAAAAACCATACCCCAAGGCTGCAGACTGTGCCTTCTACGTAACAGTGCAACCCTGGAAGGACTTAGAGCTTCAGCCAGAAAAGCCACAAGGCGAGAGGCACAGAGGAACACAGCAGTCTCACAGCTGCTTATGATTGTATGGTAACCTGTGATCTGAAATCCTAGGAAAGGGGCGATCTGGGATTCAGTGGTGCACCCCGGAGCACCCCACAGGACTGACACAGAGAAGAAAACAGCACCACACAGGACCAGGCCTGGAGAGAACAACTGCATTATTCTCCAACACAATGAATTTCTAATATGATGGACAGATTAATATTATTAACTTTGGCAAATCCACAGCCCTCCAACCTCTTGAGGGTAGAGAAGGGACTTGTTGATTTGGAGAGTCTCCAAAAATAATTTCACGTGAGAAATATTTCTCTTGGATGGTCCCTCCAGAGGAAGTATGCTAAATTAGACACCGTAACGTGGAAGGATCGTGTAACGGCACTGATGCTTTAGTTGGTTGAAAGGTTAGCATGCCACGTCCTGAAACGTGGACTTGTTCAGGATACCAGAGTGAGAGGTAATGAAATTTTACCGTGGGGAGACTGTGACTTTTGAGGAGGAAGATCAAAAGTCCGTGATAGACCACATCAACCTGGATGAGAAGCCAAGACTTAAGTTGCGGAGAACCTCACCCACACAACTTGGGAGGAGGGGTGTATAAAGACCTTTCGTGTGTCTTTAAAAGGAGAAGCTTCAAGAGACATGAGGAGGAGTTCCAGGTCTGTAGGATAAAACGTCAGAGCTTCCTCCTAAACCACACATGGAGACCCGAGGCCAGAACCTAGCCCCCTGCCTGAGAAAACGCAGGCCTTCTGTACAGCCAACCAAGGATGGAATAAGCTATCTACCCTCCTCGGAAGCAGCTGCTCATTTTTGACAAACTCTGCAGGGCCAGAGAGGTCAGGAAATCTTAGAAGTAAGAAATGGAAAGCATCCAAGAGATCACCTTATTTATCCTCCTGACAGTTGGATTGTTCTGTCCAAATCTCCCCGCAGTGTTTGATCTACCTCCTGGCTGGGAGTCCCCCGTGAAGGGCCACATTCCGCCTGAAGATTCATGCTGTCAGGAAGCATTTCATGATTTCTGGCCTATTTTCTTCTCCTCTGACTGGCAACGCTACAGGTCTGGTCTGAGAGACCAGATGTTTGGTCACAGACTTGGGATCGAACCAAGGAAGGGAAGGTTGGGAAGCGCCATGGAGCTGTGCACATTTCAACAGCTACCAACAATAAAAAGGGCTTGGAGAGAGAGCACAGTCACAGGCAGAGAAGGTCAGGATGCCCCTGAGAAGCAGGGCTGTGTTACCTGTTGGAGGCGCTGGCTCCCAGGAGCTCAGTGACATCTTAGAGGTCTTTGGAAGACCCTCTCTGCCTGCCACCTCCCCCACCCTCTCTCCTAATCCCTCTCTTCCTGTTGTAATCTTACCTCCTGGAACTAAAGTCCTTGATCTCACAATGAAAGCGAAATCTTAAAAAGGGAGCCATGGTGGCTGACACTGTCACCTGGGGAGAAATACCTGACATCAGCGTCCTTCCACACCCAGTTTTTGACAGAAGCACATGCAGTAAACTCTCGGGTTGAAGAGATTATGTCTGTCTTGTTTATCATGATATAGTACCGAGCGCCTAGTACACCGTCAATAAACACATATCTGGTTGGATGGAAGGGAAGCAGAGGGCACAGGACATCTAAGATAGGAGGAGACACTTCATAAATCAAGTTGTAGAAAGCCAACAGCCAAAATGTGTGGCTGAGGTCCTTGAAGAACCCCTTTATCAGCTTTACATTTTAACTGCACCCAATAGCCCTCTGAAAAGTGTCTTTGTTTATCATTTTGGGGACAATGGCAGCATGCACTTGCCTGCTGGACACTTGGCTGTTGCACAGACCAAAATGAAACCATCACCTCTAAGGCAGGAAGTATCAGCCCAGGAGACAAACTATTCTGCCACTTACCAGACTACTAGTGTAATCGTGGGAAAGTTACTTAATTTCTCTGGGCCTCAGTTTTCCTGTCTGTAAAATGGGGATAACTGTACTTACTTTATGGAGTCACTATAAGATTAAGTGCTTAGGTCCAAGCCTATGGTTCAGTAAGTGCTAAATGTTAGTTCTGTTAATTTTCCCCTCTCTTCTATCCCCAAAGCTGCATTTCTTCTGGTGCTGCTCCCTATTCCAGGAAATACTATCACCATCCACTCAAACAACCAAACCAGAAAATCCAACGTCATCCCAGCGTCCTCCTGGTCACTCTCTATCACCCACCTCCAGTCCCTAGTCTTTAGTCTTCCAAAGGCCACCGTATTCATCTCTCTTGCCATTTTTCATCACTAGCTCTTGGTTCAGGCCCCAAACTTCTCTTGCTGGATTATACAGTATTATTCCCTGGATTCCTGGCCTGTCCCTCTTCAACCCATCTTCCACAGTGCTTCTAAATAAAGATCTGATCACGCCACTCTCTTCTTAAATCCATCAGCAATTTCCATGCATCATAACTCCAATTTGCCCTTCAAAACTCAGTTAATCTAGTCTCACTGCCCACAGTAATTTACATCCTTCTCTTCCTGATCATACCCAGAACACAGTGTTTCACAGCACTAAGGATGCTATTCTCTGCCTCCCCCGCTAGGCTGTAAGCCCCTCGAGGGCAGTGCCACATCTTTCACTCTGATTCTCTAAAACTGAGAACAGGACCTGGCACATCATAGGTGCTCAGAGGTATTTGTCAGATGGACAGAATGATGGATGGAGGGCAAAGCAGGAGAAGAGACTCCTCCAGAACACTCATCAGACCACTAGGGAGAGAGTCAAAGCCAAGATTTCCTGCGGTCAAAAGAAGAAAGACCGTGGATCCGACAGGAAAAAATGACTTTGTTAGAATCATCTCACTTAAGGGGCAGGAGAATATTGAGGAAAGACTTTCAGATTGGGTTTCAAATAGGAGACACCAGCAAAAAAAAAAAAAAAAAAAAAAAAAAATCCCAACAACTAACACAAATAGAAGTGAACCCAGGAAAGAGACCGAGATGATCACTATTAATTACCCTGTCATTTTAATTCATTGTGCTCTAGCATAAGCCAAACTAATTAGGTCTTATTTTGCAAACAAAAATTTCATGGACTGCTACATGAAATTCTTCTCTAATAGGTAGCATCTGCTGCATTTATTTCATCCATTAATTTTGTAACCTCCAAAACAAACATTAGGCTCATGTGATGTGATTCAGACACTAGAGATGAGCTTGCAGCCTGGGGGTGCATGGCATTCTTAGACCCCAAGTCAGCCACTCGTCCTGGACCGCCTGCCCAGAGTCTAGATGGATGGTGGCCAGTGAGCCCAGCCCCTGGAAGTCAGTGCTTACACAGAAGGGAAGCCCAGTCATTCTCCCATGGAGTGTGCATTCAGAACTCCTCCACCTGTTGTTAGGTATGAGGATCTGGCTTCAAACATGGTAGGAGCCTAAAGAAAGGAGTGGTACCTAGGGTACCTGGTCTAATCAGAGGTGGCTTCCTGGATAAGAGGGGTCTGGGACAGGGTCTTTAAAGACGGTCATATGGGAACAGCAAGGAGCCTTTTTGAGGGAGGACCTATAATACAATCAGAGAGCAAGGTGGAAAGTGGGAGCCACGATTCTCTTTTTACATCCCCAGTTCTGGTCTTTCCAAGATGGAAGGTCTTAGCCCCGACACCATGAACAAATCTGAAGGGCAACAATGGTCACAGTTCAGAAACTACCATTGTCACTGAGTATACTGTGCCCCTCACCTCCACCATGTGACATGGGAGCAGGCAACAAGGTTGCCAGACAGCTAAGGTGCAGACCTCTCTGAGGGCACTCAGCATGCCCAGTCCATGCTGGCCAGGCTGCAGGGATACAGAGAGGCAGACAGCCTGGACCTTGGACTTGGCAAAGAGATGAGTCTCAGATACAGAGTAAAAATGTCGAAAGGAATGAACTCCGGCCCTAATGTGGGTCTCACGCAGCATTGTTGTGTCCTTCTGGGGTTCCAGGAGATGCTCCTGTAAAGCACAGAAGCTTTGCCTCTGCACCCAGCTACCCCCAGCCGTGACCATTCTCCTGGACGTGGGAAGGTGGTGCCCTTTGCCCTTCGGGTTCCCTGGCTCACATCTTTTGGGCTGGTGCAGACTGTTCCATGCCTGCAGACTCACCTAATGCTGACATTTGCTGCCAGAAGCTCCTGCCACAATTCATCCACTTTCTGCCCCGGCACTTCTTTGCCCTGTATCCCTCAGGAGCCCAGGAGACAAGCATGCCTGTGTAGCTGGAAGTACAGCAAGTTCCTGACCAGGGGACCTCAAGCAATGAGCAAGAGGAGCCCAGGATTCTCTCTCCAGGCCAATCCTTGGGGGCAGTTGGGAGAGCACTCCTCCTGATGACCGAGCTCTAGCCGCCCTCAGTGGTGCCCTTGATAATGGAGCCTGGTGTGGCTTATCCTCTTCCCTCACATTGCCCAGTCCTCACCCCTGTTTCCTAGAATTACCTTCCAAGTCAACCACCCTGCAAACCCTTGTCTCAGGCTCTGGTTTCAAAGCAGAACCAACCCACAATGAGACCATGCCTCTGCTACTGTAGGAAATAACTTCACAAAAGCAACTCTGCCCATGGGCATGAGCTGCACCCCCATGGAGAGATCGGTCCCTGAGTGACAGACCTGAACTAGCCCAGTCCTGCCTAGGAGAAAGCACCGGTGAGCCTTCCCAGATGGTCCACCTCTAGGGCTTACAAGATCTTTTGTTTTTCCCTAATAATAGCTTATATTTTTAAAAAACTTAAATAATATTAAAAAAACTTTTTGTGATTTTTGCTTTTTGATGTCAAAAGCAGTAAGAGTTGTATTAAAAGCCTTTGGTAAATCTATGGCTAACAGACGCATGGTGTTACTGGGCAAACTGGTGTAACCGTGATAGTTGCGTCTGTGATAAAAAGCAAAAAAGTGGACCTCGAGTTTTATTTCACAATCATAGGCAGTCTGCATGTCAGGAGGTCTGGATTCCATGTCCAGATGGCTTTTCACTCTCTGGGTGACCCTGGGCTTGTTCCATTATGATTTCTGGGCCCTTGGTTTCCTACAGGTCATCTGAGAATAAAAGTGCGTGAGGCAACATATGTGAGGATATACAAGTGATTCTGAAGAAATACAATTCATTTTCATTGTCTTTGTTAGAATTCCATGACTCTGGAGTCAAAGTACAGCAATAGATGCATTAACAACTGAATTTTATCCACTCATTCACTCTGTCGGCAAATAGGAGTTAGGAGCCAGCTCTGTGCCGGGCCCTATTCTCCGTGCTGGGGGTCGGGGTGAACAGGAGAGACACGGGCACGGCTGCGCACTCATGTCAGGAGCTCGCTCTCTAGCTGGAAATCGAGTCACGCGGCAGACGTCTAAGAAGGACTGCTTTCGGAATGACACTTCTGCTTCAGAGCCCTCCCACGAGCCACGAGACTGGCATTTGCTGGCAATGATTTCCTGTCACACACACCCACACTTTTCCACTCTTCACCTGGAAACTCCGCCCTGTCCTCTGATCGGTTGGTGTGTGTTACCTACTTAAAGGGAAACCCTGTGAAAGCAGGAGCTACACCTGTGTTGTTTACCATTATACACTCAAGACCTGGGAGAGAATGGGACACAGATCAGTAAGTATCTGCGGAAGGGAGGAAGGAAGAGTAAAGAGCATATCTAGTGGCCCAAGGGTAGGAGTGTGTGTGAAATACGAAGTCACTGTAAGAAGACTCGTGTGATATCGCAGAGGAAGATGCCCCAAGCAAAGCAGGGCATCCTTCGCACTGACAACACTGCTCCAGTTCACAGTTTGAGCAAGTATGCTTAGTCTGTCCCTTTTAAAAATCAGAAACACTGTCAAGCACTGGAAATCAGAGAGAGAGAGAGATGGGGACAGAGGCACAGAAGGAGAGAGAGAGGCTGGGGCAGGATGGGGGGACAGTTTTTTTCTGCTAGAACCTAAGTCCATTTATATCATCTATCAAAGTCTTCTCATTCAGAAATGAAAATACTATATCCATCAGACTACTGAGTATAAATAAAAACAGGTAACCCTTGAACAACATGGATTTGAACTGCATAAGCCCACTTATACATGAATTGTTTTCAATAGATATATTGGATTTTGTTTGAGATTTGCAATTATTTGAAAAACCTTGCAGATGAACAGTATGCCCTAGAAATATTGAAAAAAATTAAGAAATGGTTAGGTCATGAAAAATTAAGAAAAGGTTATGTCATGAGTACATAAAATATATGTCTATAAACATATACAAAATATGTTAATCAGCTGTTTATGTTATCAGTAAAGTTTCCAATCAACAGTAGTTAAGCTTCAGGAGAGTCAAAAGTTATATGTGACTTTCGACTGACTGCATGATGGTGGGGAGGTGTCAGCACCCCTACCTCCCACACTGTTCCAGGGTCAACTGTACTCAGTATGTGTTTGAAGGACACTGATCACCAGAGTAGCCAGAGGGTGACTAGGTGAATATCCTAGAATCCATGTCATATGAAGAGTAGGTTGAGGGAAAGTTGGTTTACTGGGGAGAAGAAAATTTAAAGGATACACGACATCTGTTATGAAGTTTCTGGCAGACTGTCATATATAACAGAAGTAAATGTCTTAGCGTGGTTCAAAAGCAAAGAATTAAAACCAGTGGATAAGAGGTACAGGATACAGATTTTGGTGAAATGTAAGGACAACTTTTCTAGGGACTAGAACAATCCAACAATGGGTGTGGCTGCCCCACACGGACAGACAGGGTAACCCTGTGCTGCTCAAGGTAAACCCATGACTGGTTGTTGAATCGTTGCTACTGCCTGGTGATGAGGTACTTACAGAAAGAGAGAGAGCATTTGGAAACATCTGAAGTAATTGGCTGTTGCTGCAACATCCAAGCATGGACACATCTGGTTGACCAGGGTAGAGACTGGTTCTTGTCAAACTTTTCTGGTGAGTCAAATGTGGTCTGAGCTGGGTCCAAGTCATGCACTAGGGCCATGTTACATCTCAGCATTCAGTCTGTCACCCTGAAAGTACTATACAATCTAGAATCGACTGCATTCATCAATTAAAGATTATTCAATTTACCTGTAACTTTCAGGATAAAATTGTTGCAAATTGATGAGAAGTTGAAGATAAATTTTTCAAACACAATATTCCTGGGGTTCACTTTGAGTAAAAGTTGAATAATTAAATAAAAGTCCAGACTACACGTATAGGTATTTAATATATGAACTCTCTATTGTCCTCACAACTTACTGTCCTACTACAGAACGGCAAATATTTGCTAGTGTAAAAGCTACTCTTTATATTTCTCACATAAATGCACACCTGTAATAAACATGTACAGTTTTTATTTCTCCTATATCTGTTTTGATGACATTTATTGAAACATAATTTTACATCTGTGGAATTTAACAGTAAAAAATTATGGCTTGTATATTTGTGTTTTTTGTTTTTTCAGTAATTCATCCCCCATTGCATTTTACAAGTGTCAGTTTGTACTGGATTGGAGATTTCTTGGCCGCATAAAAAGAAGCACTGAAGTAGATGTCCCAGCAGAGCTGGAGGACCCAGTGCAACCAGAGCTGGAGGCAAGCTGGGAACAGCTGCTTCAGGAGGCAGATGACAATAACCAACACAGTCCCTTGGTGCTGTGTCTCGATACATAGGCCCTCAGGGTTCACACTAACCCTGAACTCATGGATTCAGTTGGTAAAGTGCACACAATTATAAATACCAAATCCATGAATCATATAAGTTGCAAACTGATTTAAAAAAAAATCCCCTGTAGTCCAGGGGAGGCAAGATTGTTGAGGCTCAAAACCATGGTAGACAAATAAGGCTTAATAGAAATAGAGCTTTTTAGCCTTGAAAAGTTAAAACCTCAAGAACACATCATCACTGTCTTCAGAAGACCTTACGATGACCACGGCAGATCATCGTACAGTTTACAAGCAGAAGGTACAGAAAGGCAGGTAACTGACGCAGAAAAGAATTTCCCAAATATCACAACTGCCCAGAAGTGAAGAAAGCTGCCTCATGCAGGAATGAGCTCGCTGGCCCTCTCACCCTAGTTCTGGAACAGACCAGGGAAGTTTGGGAGCCGAAGAGAGGGTTCCGGTACAGCAGGGAAGAACCTGCATTTTACCGGGTTCTTGGTAAATTTTCCAGGGACTGTGCTAAGCCTTCTGCTTTGTGGTATTTCCATTCTAACCTCAAGGAAAATCTGGGAAGTAGGTATCGTTATCCCCACTTTATAAATAAGAAACCAGAAGCTCAGTGGTTAAATAATACTGACCACAGACACACAGAGATGCCAAGCAAGAGTCTCCGGCTGCTGACTCCACGCTTAACCCAGAACACGACACTGTCACCAACTCTGAAAGCCCACGAGTCTATGTACTCCAAAATCCTGAAATGAGATAAGAAGCTTAAAAAGAGAAGAAATATCTCTGGGATCAAAGTGACCACAGGTTTTTTTTTTTTTCCCACATGTCATAAAGTACCTTTTGGAGTTTGGGGCTTTTAATTCTCTGAAGACTTCCAGAAAGAAGGCAGCATGCAGGCACCCCCCCTCTTCCTTTCCATATGCTTCTTCCTCTTCGTTCCATTACCTTCCTCCTTCTCACTTTCAAGTATCCAGAACTCTCATGCTGCCCAAGACAGAGCACGTCTCATTTGTACCCTGCAGCCATTCTGGTGTCACCCCTTCCCCCAGATGTTGTATTTTAAGAAAGGTGGTGAGAGACAGTAATGTTTAGCCCAAAGGAATGAACAGCAGTAGTGAAATTCCTAGCACAATGAGAAAGATTCTCTTATAGAGACCCTTCCAGCATCTCCAACCATACCACACAGAGCACCACTGAGCTCCCTGTGGCAAAGCTGGTCCTGCTCTTAAGTAATAACAATACAGTTCTTTTCAGCAGTTATTTTCCTGGAAAATACACAGATTCATTTACTCATGCTTTGGAGAAAGATTTACAAGTTCTCTTTTGTAAAGAGAAGTCTGTTAAGTGGCTTGAATAAGACAGATCATCACTTCTTTGATCCTTGCAGAAACAGGAAGAGAGGTCCCAAGATTCTGACTCACTATCCAATGCCCTGACCCTGAGCAACCCAGCCCAGTCCTGGTCCAAGAGCAAGCTGGCGCTCTTCTGTCTGCTCTCTCTCCATTGCTTTTGATTTTACACACCCTGAGTCATCTCTGCAGATTCCACGCGACCAGCTGGGTGGCCAGCATCCAGCTCTGGGTCTCTTGCCTTGATGGATGCGAGTCCTCTCAAGCATCTGCTCAGGGCACCTGCCTCTCCACCCTGAGGAGGACCAGCAATGATTCCATCTCCCTTTACCTGTCTTCAGCACTTGGCCCCTGGGGATGTTACTAGCAAAGCTTTCCTTTTCTCGTAATGGATCTGTCTGATTGTGTAACGGTATCCATTTACTTCTGACAGCACTCTCAGCTTTGTATAATCTCCAAACAGATGAATAATTTTCATTTTGTGCATTTCAATGAGCTTGGAAAACATTCAAGGGTTCAGAGGTACAGCTAGGACTATTTCCAGAAAGATGAGTCAAACAATGTCAGAGGTGACTGGGAAAGAGAAAAAAGGGTCCTGCCACACCTCTCTTGTGAGCCAACAGTCCTGACGTGCACTTCAGGGTCACTGTTTCCAGTCTGCAAATCCTTGGCTGTTGAAATGAAATGTCCGCCTCTTTGTTCTGCCTCCCACTTTCTCCTCTTCTCTTCCTCCTACTTCTTTCTCCTCCAATTTCCCACCTCCATGCAGAACATTGCCTAATCCTCACTGATAACCCACTAAGCCCGGCTAAGTCTATTAAGAGATTCCCTTTCTGTAAGCGCTCAGGATCCCGTATGTTTGCCAGCAGTGTGACTGCTTTCTAAGTAAGGATGAATGACCCTTCCCAAGAATGCAACTGGGAAAGTATCCAGAGGGGACCTTTCACCCTTCTTCTCAGGGCTATTAGAGTGTCTTAAAAGAATACAAAATTTCCAAAATATCCAAAAATATTCCCAGGACACCTCTCCTAACAATACCATCCCAAAGTGTAGTCCAAAATAAAATGGGATTTGCCTGTACAACATCTTCAAGATATCTTGAAGGTGTCAAAAACAGCAGGAAGGATCTGACACTCATCAAAGCATTCAGTTAACCAAACCCAAACCCACAGACTCCAGGGGGCTTTAAAAACTACAAGAAGAGAGGCAAACAGTTCGACTGATCTTGAGTCCAGAGGTGTTGATGACGAGCAGGAGCAGAACCCCTCCTAGACTCGATTACATACTTGGAGCTCTGAAGAGTGGCATTAGCCTTGGATCGGTGCTTTGCACAGTGTTGACCGGCATCAGCCAAGTGCTTTGCAGAGATTTAGCAAGAGGATTCTGAGTGTGAACAAACAGTAGAAACCACCCTTGGAGCAAGCTGGACGGAGCTCACCTGTCTGTGGGGAGGTCTGGTCTGCTCTCTGCTCCTGGAATGACAGCAAGATGCTCATATGTAGTTTTTGTTCACTGGCATCCGAAGCAGCTTCTGCCTTGAGGGCTGCTTCAGCCACCGGACCAGACAGTGAAAGCCAAGATGCCCCAAGCTCTTCCCACCTCCTTGCACCACATACACTCTGCCTCCTTCCTCCTCCTCCTCCCACCAACCTGGCTGCTCTTTCCCAGAGGCCCCCTCCCCTGCCCTTCTTGGACCCCGCCTCTTCTGCACATCCATCACCTTCTTTTATTTTTCAAACTACTCTTTGACCCACTGCTCTTCTCACTCTTTACACCCTTCCTCCATTCTCCTGGCTTCCACCCACACACTGAGTCTTCCAAATCCCCAGCTAAGAGCTCTCTCACCCTGTCTTCAGTATCCCAGCACCCACCCCAGACCTGGCATCCTCACTTCCTGTCGTCTCAGCCCCTTCTGTCAGACTGCTCCACTGCTCCTTCAACCTCTGACCTGGAAGTTTTGCCTAATCAAGAAGGCAGCACAGTGAGGTGAAAAGCGCAAGGACCTTGAAGGCAGGCAGGGTTTAAGTTCTCCTTCTGCCCTTAAAGGGCTGTGTGTCTCTAGTTTACCTGTCCCTTCTTTCAGTTTCCTCGTCTGAACAATGAGACCAAAACTGCAAGGTTGCTATAAAGACTAAGATAATGCATGTGAAGTATTCCACATAAGGCTTCATTTATAATCAGCCATAAACAAGTGATATCATCATCATCATCATCATCATATACAATGATAATAATAATAATAATACAAAAGCCACTGCTGCAGCAACCATAAAAATAAATAACCTCTGGAGATTGCCACGCCCCTCTGCCCACCCTTCTGCCTCCAGCCCCAGCTGGACATGCACTGTCAGGCACCCTCAAAGCCTCTGCATCCTCCTTCTCTTGTCCCCCCCAGGCTCCTCTCCACCTCCTGTGTGCTCTCTTAATTACAGTAAACCTCTTTACTTACGCCCAAGGAACCCAAATATGAGGCAGGAAGTTCCACTAATAACCAAAAATATCAGATGTTCAACAGGCAACAAACCTACTTCTCCACTGGCTTCTCAAAAAGCTCATTTCCGAAACCCCCCTCTGCTCTCAGCTCCCTGGGTAGGTCAGTACAGCTGCCCTGGCTCAGGGCCCTGGGGATGGCTCGTAAAGCAAGGGGCTTCCGTGGGGCTCAAAAGGGGAAAGAGGACACAGCAGAACTGAAGACAGCAGAGATGCCCCCAGAGGCACACACTGCATCCTTGACTACAGAGCCAAGGACTCTTGAAATGGACCTTGCGGTCCACCCGTTATCAACCTCAAAAGGTAAGGGTGGCACCCTAATGCCCCTTAGAAACACAACAGAATAGTTGATCTTGACCCTATAGAAAATTTGGGGGTCTTTATCTTTTCAGTTTGAAGGTATTTTCATTTCTTAGCTTTTAATACCATTAAATAAACTGGATTTCTGAACTTTTCACCAACTTACCTTTCCCAGCTTCAGGTGATACCCTCAACCCCTGAATTCCAGAATTCCACGATTTGGTGAGCAAAGACATGGTATTGCCATCCACACCCCTCATGCCTTCACAGAGACTCATCCCACCCTCCAGCCCTCTTCATCTTCTTGGTAAGAAGAGCCATACCCTGAGAAAGCACTATAGTCCTAATTGAACTGGAGCTTAGCACAGGGTCAGGCACCTGGAGCTTATCAAGTTCCCAGTATGGTAGCTGACTCTGTAGACATCACCTAAAATAGTGCCCCCCAGCCATTTTCTCTTCTTGGTACACAGAAAAAATACCTTTTGCATGGCTCCCCAGGGGTAAATGGACAATACTGCTCACAGCAAGAGGTAACTAAGCCACAGCTCTGGAGGGCCCCAGGACCTGTGTGGCTGCCCCCAGAAATTAAGGCGAGCCACACCCCAGACACATCTGTGATCCATCTGTAGCAACTCAGCATGCCCTGGCACCCCCGCTGAGAAGCACTACCTAAAAAATTGTCTTATTGCCTAAGAGACCGATAGCATGCTCATGCCTTTAAATAAGATCTCCTCTTCAGAAAGCCCCAAGTCTATTTTTCACCTCAGTGTTGGCTTCTCCGCAATATGTTTCCCATTGAGCAGTCAGTACTTCGTCACGCTCAGCAAGGACGGTGGCCTGGTGGCCGCGCTCAGGAATCAGGAGCCCTGTGGACTCTGAATTTATGATTCAGCAGCCACGGCTTCTGACTCACTTGCATTAGATGGCCTGCGGAAAACCACTGGACTCTGACAGGCCCTAATCGGACAGGCCAGCAAATGATACCAGAATAGGTTTCTACTGGAAACCAAACACTGTGTGAAAATGGAGACTTCCTGAGCAGATAAATTAAAAGCAAGCTGTACGGGAGTAGCATGACGAAAGCCATATGTTGAACCTCTGCAGATTCAAGACAGAAAATAACCTGCACTATCACACAGTGTCACAGTCTTGCACGCTATGAACTGCTGAGCTGTGTCCACAAAGGCACCGGGCAACTGCCCTTTCTGTGCCACAGGCATCAAGCTGTAACGTCTGTGGACCCTGAGGCCAGGCAGAGCTGGGGTGGAGTCCAGGTTCTAACACACCCTAGCTGTGTGATGTCAGGCAGGTAATTCCACTTCCTCGAGTCTCCGAGTCTCCGCTGTCTTATCTGTAAAATGGGAATGAATGCATCCTCCTAATTATCTCCATAGATACCAAAACAAAAAAGAATTTTGACAAAAATCAGCAGTGATTCTTGACTTTTTTAAAAAAAAAAAAAGCACCAATTAAGAAAGGAAAAGATCCTAGTTCTTAACAAAAGCTCAGTGGATTAAACACTAGAGACTATCCTTCTGAAGCCAAGAATAATGCAGGATACTGCCCACCCCCATCATTACCACAGTGTCACACTGTAACACAGGTATTCACAGAAAAAACATTAGGTACAAAAATTGGAAGGAAGCAGTTCAGTTTCAGACCAACATGGAGTAAGAGCACTTTTTCCTATTTCTTCTGTTAAAAAAAAAAATCCCTCCTTTTCAGTCCTGCTAAAATGTTTCTCCTATGCCTCCTGCTAAAAACCCTGAGCATTACACATAATAACAAACAAAAGAACTCTGAAAGGTGGAGAGAAGAATTCAGACTGGCTAAGGAACTTGAAACCCAAGGAACACCATGACAGCGAGTCCCCTGGGGTTTCTTTTTGACTCATATACCCCAGCCTGGGTGCCGGAGAAGCCAACAACCCAGAAACATCAATGAGAACAGACCAAAAAATAAAGCCCCCAAAGTCAAGTCTCTCTAGCGAAAGGGACAGGAAAACAACCTAGCAGGACAGAAGTGTGTAGACAATAACCTCCCCACCCCAGAGAAACACCACGGAAAAAAACATGACTGCACCTTCACCCCCAGCAGCAGAGGCTGAGTGGGGAGCCTAGACCTTCACCGGGATGTAACGTGGAGCCCCAATCTTCCCACCAACATGCCCACACTGCAAGTGTGGTATCAGAGAAGGCCAAGTAGGAAGCAGGATTTTCATCCATGCCTGGCTGTAACGAGCCCCTTCCCCAAGGAATCAGTAAGAGCCATGTGGGAATCCTGAACTTCTACCCCAACAAAAGGCAACGAGGTATCCCTTCCCATCCGGCCTAGAGGAGGGTCAGGACTTTCAACACTATCCTGTGAAAACAAGGACTCCTCACCTGTGTGTGGTGTCAGTGGAGGCCACATGGGGAGCAGAAACAAGGAGCCCTTTCCTCCTAACTAGGGTGGTATCAACAGAGGCAGAGCGGAACCTGAATTCCCACTCCTACCCAAGGAGGAATAAGTTGCCCTCCCCTCACCCTCACACTCACCCACATCCCCATTCCAGGGTGTCAGTGGAGGCCAAGTAGGGAGCTAGGACTTCCACATCCACCCGGCAGTAATGAGGCAGGACCCTCACTCCCCTTGTCGTGTAATGTCAAAGTTTTCTAAAATAGACTTAAATAAAATCTAGATCCTCATAAAACCAAAAATGTCCAGGATACAATCAAAAATCATTCAGCAAGTCCCAGAACATCTCTTCTGTGACATTCTATTGGTCAGACAGGTCACTGAGTCCGACCCAGATTCAAAAAGAGAGTAATTTTGACCCTACCTCTTGATATGAAGGGCAGCATATACAGAGAGGAAAGTAATTGGTGGGAGACATCTCTGGATACTATTTACCATGGTTCATCTTCTGGTCACCACAATTTACATCTTTCTCATATGCAAAATGGACTCACCCCGCTCCCAAGATCCCCTACAGTCATATTTTATTACAGAATCCGCTTAAAGTCCAGGACCTCCTTCATTTAAATTACAGCCAACTACAGATGATGTCATTTCCTGGGTATAGGTACATCTCGTTTTACTGCATTTTGCTTTACTGCACTTCACAGATATTGCATTTTTAACAAATTGAAGGTTTGCGGCAACCCTGCAGCAAGCAAGTCTACTGGCCCCATTTTCCCAGCAGCATTTGCTCACTTCATGTTTCTGTGCCACATTTTGGTAATTCTTGCAATATTTTAAACTTTTTCATTATTATATTTGTTAAGGTGATCTGCGATCAGCGATCTTTGATGTTACAACTGTAATTGTTTCGGCATTTTTAGCAATATAATATTTTTAGTTAAAAAAAAATCATTCAGCATACCAAAACCAGAAAAATTTCGACTTGAGTAAGTAAAGACAATCAACAGATGCCAAAACCAAGATGACAAAGATGTTGGAATTATCTAAAAAATATTTTAAAGTAACCATCATGAAAATACTTCAATGAGCACACTCGTAACAAATGAAAAAACAGTAAGTCTCACCAAGAAATAAAATATATAAAATAGGACCAAATGGATATTTTAGAACTGAAGAATATGATAGCCAAAACAAAAACTCAGTGGATGGTCTCAACAGCAGAATGGCAAAAATCAGAGGAAAGAATCAGTGAACTTAAAGACAGAACAGTAGAAATTACCCAATCTAAACGACTAGAGAAACTAGACTGAAAAAATTAACAGAGCCTCAGGAGCATGTGGACAAGAACAGAAGGTCTCATATTTCTATTTTCAGAATCTCAACAGGAAAGGAAAAAGGGGTTTGGTAAAAAGTACTGAAAAAAAAATAATAATGCTGAAAATTTTCCAAATTTGGCAAAAGATGTAAAACTTCCAGATTCCAGATTTTGAGAAACTCCAAATAAGATAAACTCAAAGCAATCCACACCAAGACACATTATAATAAAACTTCTCAAATTAAAGGCAAAGAAAATACTTCAAAAGCAATGAGAGAAAAGCAACACCTTATCTATATGGTAAAACAATTCAATTGACAGTGGATTCCTCATCAGAAATCATGAAGTCCTGAAGAAAGTGAAAAAACATCTTTCAAGTGCTGAAAGGAAAGAACTGTCAACTCCAAATTCTATAGCCTGCAAATTTCTCTCTCAGAAACAAAAGGAAATCAAGACATTCTCAGATAAGTGAGGGAAAACTAAGAGCGTTTGTTACTAGCAGTCTATCCTATAAGAATGGTTAACAGAATTTCTCTAAACAGAAAGAAAATGACTTTAAAAAGGGCATCTTAGAACATCAGGAAGGAAGGAAGAACGAACAATGGAAAGAGCAAAAACATTGGTAAATACCACAGACTTTCTTTCTCTTAAGTTTTCCAAACATTGCCTGATGTGGTTCTCAAAGTATATAGAAGAAACATATAAGATAATGTTAAGTTGGGGGAGAGGTGTGGTAAAGAGACTTAAAGAGAGAAAAGGTGTCTATACTTAACTCAGACTGGTAGATTGTGATGTTATTTATGCATATTTAATGACTTCAACAACCACTAAAAATTTTATTCAAAAAGATATATTCATACACACAATTAAATCAAAATAAAATTCTAAAAATAAGTTTAACCCACAAGAAGGTGAAAAAAACAGAGAAATGAAATATAGAGGAACAAACAGAAGGCAAAAAATATAAAATGTCCAACTTAATCCCTAACATATAATCACATTAAGCATAAATGGTCTAAATGCACCAACTAACAGACAAAGATCAGCAGAGTGGCTAAAAAAACATATCCAATCAGGTAATATCTAAAATAAACTCACTTCACATATAATGATATAGGTAGGTTGAAATTAAAAGGATAGAAAAAGATACACTATGCAAATCTAAGTCAAAAGAAAGCAGGAGTGGCTATATTACCATCAGGTCAAGTAGACATTAGAGCAAAGATAATTACCAGGGACAGAATGGGACAGTGTTTAATAATAAAGGGGTCAGCCCACCAAGAAGACATAGCAATCTTATTTATGAGTAACTGGGATCCTTGTAATTTTGTATCATATCTTGCCATTTGCTCAAGTCTCCTTTTGTCCATTTGTAATGTCACAATTTTTTCATTTAGTCTATGCTCATTTCTTAAATTGTGAGCACCACAGTAAGTTAACAACTATTTTGAGAGATAACTTGAGGTGATGAAAAATGCTGTTTCTCCTTAAAGTTTCATCCACTTTAGCATTAATCTGTATTTTGCCTGCAGCAAATATTACTGTGATGTTCTAAAGGATATGTTCTATTTCCCTTGTTTCTTCTACATGTATTAATTGGAATTTTTCTGCAGATTCTTTTTTATAACTATATAGTAGTCATTTGTAAAGCTGAAACCTAGCTTATATAAACAGTCCTGTATTATGGGCACTTAAAATTGTTTTTGCTATAATAGACAATGCAATAAACCAATTGTATCTTTGCATACTAAAGAATTTATAACTCACACTTAGAAAAGTATATCTTAGCACTTATATCTGCAACCAGAAATTCTGAAATAATGAGAAATGCATTTGTAATTTTATTACATGATGCCAAATTTCCCACCATAAGGACATACCATGAGAAATTTGATCTAACAGATGAATACAGGACATTAAATCCAAGGACTAGAGAATACACAGTATTTCCAAGTACACATACAAGGAACATTTATGAAAACAGACACACATTTGGCCATAAAATAAACCACAATATACTTCACAGTACTGGTGTCACATTCTCTGATCTGCTCAGACTACAATACAATAAAATTAAAAATTCAATAGAAAGATAACTAGAAACACCCATAGGTTTGGGAATTAAGAAATGGGTATCTAATTGAGGGGTCAAAGACAAAATTAGAATATATTCAGAACTGCATGATAAAAAGCAACTAAAATACCATGTGAGACATAGATAAGATGAGGATAAGTCTGGTTTAATAGGAAAACTTCTAGGCCAAAATGCCTTTAAGAGAAAAGGGAAAAGGCTGAATGTTAATGAACTAACCATTCAGTTAAAAACTAAGAGAAAATGATAGGATGAATCTAAAGAAAGTAGGAAAAAGAAAAAAATAAAAATTATGAATAAAAATTAATAAAATATAAAACAAAGCCAGTAGTTAGTTCTTTAAAAAGCCCAGTGAAATCAACAATCTTCTGGTAAGACTGTTTCCCAAAAAAATCAAGGCACCTGGCATAAGTAAACATTAGGAAAGAAAAAATGCAGCATAAATTCAAATGAATACCTTCGTACCAATAACTCTGATAACAGAGAAAATTAACAAGTTCCTAGAAAAATATAACTTGCCAAAATTGACTCAAGAACAAAATAAACTTTAACTGTCAAAAAACTGATAAATAAATGGAATCTGAATTTTAAATACCTCATACTAACATATACACTCACAGAACATAACCCATCACACCAGGCCCAGATGATTTACAAACAAGATCTACTGAACATTTATAGAACAAAGAATTGCAGTCTTAGATAAAATGTTCCAGGGAATAGTAAAATGCAATAGAATGCTTTCTTTCTAGCAAAGTCATTTACATTGAAGGCCTGAGAATTGCGGGAAGAGGTCAGAAGCAGGAAGAGCCCCCTAAAGCATCTGTTAATAAAAACAGATATTAGGGATATTATAGGAGTTAAATGAACAGAATTTAGCAACTGCTTTTGTAATATTCAGTATACTGAGGCAGAAAAAAATCAGGCAGAGCATACCCATCTTAAATAACTATATATCACCATATAGGAAGGAGGAGACATGTCAAAAAAACTCATGGAGAATACCTCACCCTTCATTCCTGGAAGGAGCTAGCACTTTAACCTTATGCAGAAATGTGTACACAAATATAGAAATATCGCCCTATTTCTATATCCTATAGTGGCTTCTATAGCAGTGTGCCTGATGCAAACTCCTGTCTGGTGCAGCTAAAGAGCGAGCCCCTCGTCGGTCCACCCTGGATTCTGCTTGTTTTTATTCAAGTTCCTCTTCTTGTCCCACGGGGTTCTGGTGACCACGGTCCACCACCAGGTTCGGCACTGTACACTCAGCATCTCTCTAAATGAAGCATGCCTCTTCCAGGTGTGTGGCCGCTCAGCTGCCATCAGAGGTCTCCTTGCATTCTCTGCTCTGCTGCTCCCTCAGTGCATGAGGTCACTTTTGTGTCAGCAAGGACAGCCAGGGCCATGCTTCAGGGCCTCGAGAATAGCGGAGTAGAGATGGATTCCTCCTTCACTCCTCCTCCTACTCTTGCAACCTGGACAGGAGTCTAGTGTGGCACTGGGGTAACTCCTCCCCTCACTTCCCATGACCTGGCTTGGGGGAGGAGGACAGAGTTAACTGCCCATGTTTGTAGGCTCATGACCATGGGTTCTGGCTTCAGCTGCTGCTAACCGAGACTGGTTGCTGATGCCCTCTGCATTGCTGGGAGAGACTAGCTAGGATTTCACTGCAATGCCCACAAAGACAATGACCCTGGCCCAGATATCTCATCCCCATCTCCCTCCCCGGTCCTCGGCTTATGAAGTTTAGGGATGGGGTGGGTAAAGGTGTCCGTCATGGAAGTACAGACAGTTTTGCCAACTGTTAGCAAGCTCTGGTCAGGGAGGGGACAGTGGGTGCGCAGGAGTCCGACTGCTTGCTGATAATTGTCTTGAATGGTGCCAGAGGGTTTCCACTGGGAGCCTGAGTGCCTACTCCAGGCTCAGAGCTAAAACCCTATAATATATATACCCAGGAGTCAGGGGGTACAGTCATCTCTCCAAGGATTTAAATTCAAAGAGTCCCATCTTCTGCCATGTGGTTCACGCTGGGCAAGCAGGGCAAATGCTCTGTCAGCCCCAAGGAGCCCTGAGATCTGAAGGGGAGCCCATGCATAGGAGTTAATGCTGGGAAGTTACCGTTCTGAAATTCTTAGTTGTTTTATCTCTGAATATCTGTTTTGATAAGTGGTATGGGTTGAACTGTGTCCCCTGAAATTTCTATGTTAAAGCACTAACTTCCAGCACCTCAGAATGTGACCTTATTTGGAAATAAGGCTGCTGCAGATATAATTAGTTAAATTAAGATGAAGTCATACTGGAATGAGGTGGGACTGAATCCAACATGTCTGATGGCCTTATAAAAAGGGGAAATTTGAACACAGACAGACACATACAGAAAGAAGAGGATGCAAAGGCACAGGGAGACCACCTTCTACAATTCAAAGTCCGTCTAAGACCACCAGGAGCTGGGAGAGGGGCATGGAACAGTTTCTCCCCTACAGTCCGCAAAAGGAACCAACCCTGCAGACACTTGATCTTAGCTGTCTGGCCTCCAGAACTATAAGATAATAAATTCTGTTGTCTAAGCCACACAAATGTGCTACTTGTTACGGCAGTCATAGGAAGCTAATACAGTAACAGAGTCCGATGGGGGGACAATGGGTCATGCATCAGAGGCTTAGCGCCTACTGCCACCTCCCTGACTCCCCTGAATGGATTCTGGGCTGTCCCCTCCCCTGCCCCTACTCAGTGACCCCCTGCTACCCTTCTCTCCAATCCACACAGGGAAAGTTGGGGGTACGTGCATCTCAGGCAAAAGTCACAGTGCCCACACTAAATGAGGGCTGCACTTGCCCTGCTAGTAGCCCCTTGACCTAGAGAGAGGGAAACTAAATAGCAAGTAAAACCCACATTAGGTTTAAAGAAAGACTATGGAAACAAGGAAAATCTTTTTTTCTGCTTTTTGAACAGGGGGCCCGCATTTCCCTTTGCACAGGAACTCCACAAATGGTGCAGCCAGTTTTGCAGGAACAAAAGCAAAATAACAGAAGGAAGAAACACTGGCAGCTTTGAAGTCCCTGGTTCAAGCTGTTTCTGAAGCCCAGGTATGGGGCTCTGAGGT
Source organism: Camelus ferus (assembly GCF_009834535.1). Lineage (NCBI taxonomy): Eukaryota > Metazoa > Chordata > Mammalia > Artiodactyla > Camelidae > Camelus > Camelus ferus. The sequence goes on from NC_045710.1 coordinate 13,014,228, forward strand.
TTCTCTGAGACACTTTAGTATCCTTACAATACATTCCCTCATTTATTTAAGAGATTTTGAGTTAGCTGTTCCATAACCTACAACCCAAAGAATCCTAGATAATAATAGCATGGATGTTATGTGAATCTGAATTCTCCAAATACGAAATAGCACAAAATTTTAAAAATTAACTTTGTACACAAATTTTGAAACAATGTGAATCCTCCAATCTTTTTTGAAAATTCCTCTGGGATCACATCATTTCCAAGCTATCTGGCTGAAGAAATTATAAATCATGTTTCACATTAAAATCACATGTTAGAACCGTTTTAGCCATTAAGCAGAACAGCTCACCATCTTTTAACAATAACCCGTAAATCATGCTGTTGTATTTGCACTCACAACTTGTGTGGGTTCTTCAACATTTACTATTATTATAACTTGAAATCTTTTTTATATCTTAGAACAATATCATCCAAGCACTCATTAAGTGATAACAATGCTAGGAGCAATAATACTTTGGAACAGAAATGAAATGCGATAATATTCTATGAAGAAAACCAGACAACCATCACTGTTAATTTAGCAGGCAGCACTAAGACAATGATCACAGAAAATGCTAGAAAAGTAAAAGCAGCACTAAAGCAGTTGCACCTATAAGTCTGCAAAAAAAAATAGTCATATATAGTCAAGGATAATGGAAATTTTTCTGCTGACATGGCTGCCTAGGAATGTCCTATAATATTCCCCAGACTCCAGAAGTCAAAATTTACACAATTCAAAAATGCATTCTCTCCACTTTATACACTCTAATAATTTTATTTATCAAAGAGTTATTTATAGGAAAATTAGTCTTGAATTATGTAAGATTTGAATTAGGCAAGGCCTTCAGGAATGTGCCCTCATACACAACGTGGCCACTCTGAATCGCCTCCTTCTTGGCTTGGGGGCCAAGCATAAGGCTGTGGCAAGAGTGTGTCTGGGACAGGCTCTCCTAGCTTCTTGGCTTGTCATGAAAGCCTGTCAAAGGGCAGCTTCCTGTCACTAGCCTTGCAAAGGCAAAGCTGAGAAAACATCCTCCCAGGAGCTGAGTGGTGGCCAACACGCCTATCCCCATCTCACACCAGAACAGTTTCCAAGGAGTGAGAGGCTGGCGCAGGACAGGAGAACCAGCTCTCAGCATCCTCACACACACTGAGGATGCCCGGACTCCAGGTCCAATATGGGGCCAGCCCAGCCAGCTCCTCCTGTTTTCCTTCCTCATCATGAGAACGCAGCAGTGTCATCACGTGGGAAGTGTCTTGGAAGAAACCTATCTTCCCCCTACCATGAGCAGATGCCTCACAGATTTGGTGCATCATTTGTAAATGATTTCAAAGTTTATTTGTCTGCTCCAAGGAGATTACTGGAATTTCCAACTGCATTTTAATGTAATTGTTTCCATGCTGCATAGGAAGTTTTTGCAGCCACAGTGATCACCTCTGATGTACAATTAGAGGCTAAGAACCTGCATTCCTGTGGAACGCAGCCTCTGTGTTAGGGCTGCTACCCTTGAAGCCTTCAGACTCCCTCTAGGACTTCATTCAGCAAAAGCTTACTGAGAGTCCACCAGGTGCCAAGCGGGGCTCTGCCTTCAACAAGCTGATATTCCACCATAGAGGCTTTCACACTTCTGCGCCTGCAAAATCCTATCTTCAAATGACTTAATATTATCCCCCATGGACTGCTGTGTGTAAAACAGCAAAATGTACAACTGTGTTGTTGAAACGAGGGGGCAGAGTTCCAGTCATCTCTGCCCTGGCCCCTCAAGCCTCCCTATCAAAGCAGGACCTCCAGAGGACCCCCCTATGAGAACAGTATGCAAATCCAGAGCTCATCAATCTTGAGTAACTCCTGAAAGATGCAAAACCATGGCAATCGTAACAAAAATAAGATGTCCCAAAAGAGTTGGAGCAAAGATCAATTAACTAATAAAACTAATGCCTGAGAAAGTTAAGCAAGATTGTTCAAAGCTCAACAGTTCTGCTTCAGGAACACTCAGGTGGCCTGGAGAAGGTAAGCCACCAGGAGGACCAAAGGAATTCTTTCCCTTCTCTTTCTGGCCAAGCCTCTCATGTACAATCTTCCTCCAAAGATGCCTTACCTTTCTCAGAAAAGGGAGCGGACAGCGTTCTTTTACTCTTCCCAGCTTTCCCTTCCTCCTCGTCCCGAGCTCTGACCCGGCGCCTCTTCTCCTCTGCTGTCCATCTTCACTCACTCCCGCAATGATCACATCTTGCCCACAATTTTAATTTCATCTACCTGCTGATGACTCCAATCCCAGCCCCGCTCTCTCCCCCGAATTTCAGAAGCATGTTTCTAAGTGCCTACTCATCTCCACCTGGTTATCGCCTAGAAACAGTCAACTTAGCAAATCTAACACAGAACTCTAGATTCTCTTTCCCCCTCTAATCTTCCCCTTCTTTCCAAAGGACACCATTATCCACTCAACTCAAAACATAAGCCCAGATGTCATCCCTGATTCCCTTCCCCACGTCCAACCTGTCAGCCAGTCCTGCCCACCCAGCTTCCAGTTGTATCTGGACACAATCCCGCTGGCTCCCAGCCACGCCACCACCATTCCTCACCAGACACTGGGGCAGCCTCCTGACTCCTATCCGGCTTTCACTCCTGCCTTCCTTCACAGCAACTTGGACAACATCAGTTTCTTAAGAGCATCAGTGAAGTCTGCCTGGCCATGTCTCTCCATCCAACCTGGCTGCACAGCCCTCTCCCTCGCCTTAGCGAGCTCCAGCCACAATTTCTGCCTCTCTCATTCTCAAACCTGCAGAGCTCCTCCCTGCCTCGGGACCACTGCACTAGCTGCTCCACCCGCTTGGAACACTCTTCCTACAGGTCTATGGGTGGTGGCTCCTCCTTGGCAAGCAGACCTCAGCTTCTTCCTCAGGTGGCCTACTCAAGAGATGCCTTTTCTGACCACTCCCGAGTCGCCCTCCCAGACATCTCCTTATTTTATATTAAACATAGCACTTATCACATCCAATATTTCCTTTCATTTATTTGTACGCTGTGTGACTCCCCTCACTATCAGCAGGACGTTAAGTTTTGTAAGGGCAGAGAACTCTTCTCTCGCCACTGCTGTAACCACAAGGCTTAGAACTGGGCCTGGCCCATAACAGACAAGTAATCAACATGCAATGAATAAATGGATGAGTGAACCAGTAAAATGCCTCCTGCCTCTTTAGGGAGCTGTTGGTCCGCAGTCCCTGTAATTATGGTGGAGCGGTCAGTCACAGCAACCATCAACCCTGGCTATGGCAACCGGTTCAAGGTCTGGGCATGTGAACCAAGAAGAGCAAATGAGATTCCCCCAGGGACCTGTGTACATGGATGCTGACAAAGGAAAACTTCTTTCCTCTGGGCTGCGATGATGTAACTCTGCAACCATCTAAGGCCATGTCCCTTTCCCCAATCTGTAGAGACAAAACAACGTGATCAAGAGCAAATCTCACACAGTGCTGACCGTGGACCAGGCGCTGCCCTAAAGGTTAAAGTGCTTACTGTGGACCAGGCGCTGCCCTAAAGGTTAACGCACACTCGCCAATGTAAGCTTCACAACAACTCATGAGTGGATTATCATCATCATGGTATTTCTCTAGAAGATGAAACCAAGTCCCAGAGAGGTTAATTAACTTGTTCAAGGTCACACAGCAGTCTGCCTCCAGAGCTATCCTCTTAACCACTGTACTCTACTGTCTCCAACAGCAGAAAAGAATGAAGCCAGCTTAGCAGAAAAGCAGAATTAGGAAAAGGAAGAGAGAGCCCTAGTGGTGTGCCTGTGACCTGTTTCACTTCTGGATCCTCAAGTCACAGGAGCAAATCAATTCTCCTGGGTGTCTGTCACTTGTCAAAAACAGAGTCTCTTTCCTGACAAAAACAGAGGGCATCCCAGAAGGGGCTGGCAGTTTAGAGAAGACTATAGAACTGGCTATACATTGTGTGTTTGCATCTATTTGTTGCAAAGAGAAACTAAGCTTTTTGTTTTCAAATTGGAAAATCATCTGGACTTTCAATCAATCAAATAAGATCTGAATGGCCATTATTCCCAGCCCTGTCCTAGGTCCTGCAAGGTGTGCAAAGACATGTAAGGCATAACGTCAAGCATACTTTCAAGATATGCTGTAGCTTAAATTCCTCCTTCACCCAATTCCCTTCTGAAATGATGAAAGCAGCATCATAAGGAAAGTCTACATTAGAGATGGGAGCCACACATCGATCCAAGTCCTTGGGGCATTTGTGCAGTTTGCTGTGTGGGCAAGAGTAGAGTAAGGTCATTGGGGAAGTGCCTGCCCATCTGCTGCCACCCACCACCCAGGTGCAAAGTCCTGCCATGGAGCCGGAGGACCATCACATAGCCTCTGCCCCCTCCCTGCCTCCAGTCTCCCAAACATCCCCTTGATCAGAGCAAGGACTAGAGATGCAAAGAAGCAACCGAGCAGCTGGTGAGGAGTAGGACTCCTCTAGCTCTGGCCGCTAGGGCTGCCCTCACAGCCTGCTATGTACGGCAGGAGCTGGACCCAGGACACACTACCAGTTGGAGAGGGATTTGCTTACGCAGCCGGCTTCAGACTTTCAAGGTAGCAGACTGGCAGCTACTCCAGAGCAGAAGTGACATTCCCACACTGATGGCCACATCTCTGTCTCCAGTCCTCTTTTACATTAATTATTGGAACTCTCAGAGGACAAGAAAAAACTTCAGCAAGGTCTTCCTGTCTGGAACTGAGTGGAACATGACCTCTACCCGAGAATAATTTCCAGACATATGAAACCACTCAGCAACTCAAAGGAGAAGACCCACTCGGTCAAGACGGCATAGTTACTTCAAAGCCGGCATACCCTCTCTGTTCACAATACAGAGCAATGGTAGAGGAAATGCAAAATGGGGAACAAAAAGGCAGAGTCACTATGGAAACTGTGATATATTCGTGATGGACTCAAAGTGGAACAGAAACATCCCGTGACAAGCTGGCTGAGCTGCAGGCTTGTGGAAGCAGATGTGTCGGGATGGGTGTTACAGGCAGAGTCTCTCCTTAAAGGCAGGGCTGGAACAAGATTCCACACCATCCTCTTGCCAAGAAAAACCTGTTTCTCCCAACCATCTGGGACCACCATTTCATAGGACCCAGGAATGCTACAGAAAGAAGCACCTTAAGACTAGCAACAGAACCAAAGTGCCCACTGGCCTGGTGACTAGGTCTGGAACATCCCCACGCCACTCTGGAGCAGAAACCCCAAACTCTCATTAGATTTCGCTCTGGACTGGGGACAACTGAGGGAAACCCCCTGGATGAGCCACAGAAGAAGAGAAAATAATAAACAAAAACATCACATGCAAAGTGAGACTGCATATCCAAATGCCAAAACGCAGCAAGAAAAGTAATGCTCCAAAGACAGCCAATAAGATCAGAGCAGGAATTCACACCAGATGAAGTTAATTTCATGGAACAGTCTTTTTAGAAGACTTCAAAATAATTGTGTTAAGAATATTCAAAGAGGTAAGAAATAACTTCCATTTTTAAAACTGCAAGAAATTGTGAAACAAAAGCAGCAGGCAAGCAAGAATTAGGGAAGGGAGCTTGAGCAGAGATATCAGTGATGAAAAAGTTTGCCAGAAGAAGGCAAAGAAACTCATTATATGGAAATGTTGTAACACATTCCAGGCACAAAGACTTAAGAACACATTTACATATTCAGTAGCTCAGATTGGCTGTGAGCTGAGTGCAGGGAGAAGGGACCCGAGATAAACCTGAACAGGGAGACGGGGCCCTTCACTGAAGACCCCCAAATCTGCTTGGTGATTCCCAGCTGTGCCCACCTTCTCCCCCCGTGCAGATTGCTTGATCTTTCGTGATCTCCCTTGGCTGCCCTAGAACATTTTGCAACCATTTATATCTAAAACTGATCAGACAGAGAAACGGAGACCTCGGTGGCCCATGTTCTTGGGGTGGGTTGGCATTGCTGATCAAACCAAGCTGCTCTGTATCACCAGACAGCCCCTCCCTTCGCACTGGGAACTCCCAGCATCAGATCAAGGGGGAGCATGCCCAGTGGTTGTTCCCAAGCTCCAGGGAAACTACTTTCCCGAGAGTGCATTTTTTTTGTCTTCTTCTCTGTGTGCTGTCTCAGAACTACTGCTTCAAGTGAATCTGAACTCTTCCTCTCTCATGCGGCAGTTTTAAGATTTATAGCAACCGACAAGAAAGAAAATGAATACATAAATATATGTGTAAGGGGGTACATCTACACAACAGTTACATGAACACTGCTTTTGGGGGGATGCATTTTATATTTGCCAAATTCTTAATTCTAATGTTTAAAAGATTCCTGGTATCTTATTTAAAAAACATAAATTCACAGGGACTAGGACAAAATTGTCACAAGATCCAGCACATAAGAGATGTTTAAAAAGAATTTATTGGTTTTGGCCACTACCATTTTGGAATGCTGAGCTAATGATGCTGGGAGCCACCTGTTACCTACTTAAATTCACCAAATGTGCCTGGCTTTCTCCGTCATCTTAAGACATAACTAAAGTTTCATTTCCTTACTGAAGGCTTTCTCACCTCTTGCCTGCAGTGATTCGAGAAAGTCTGACACCACTAGCCCAGCTCCTGCAATTCACCTAGTCCCTGAGTGCCTTAGAGAGATTTGTGCATCTCCTCCTATTAAACTGATAAAACCTTGAGGAAAATACATCTTTTGTTTTTTTAAAAAAAGGAAATACCTTTCATTTTCCTCTTGCATATTAATGTATGGTTCTAAAAACAATAATTCTCAAAGAAAATAATTACAAATCACTTACCATTTTATTACCCAGAGATAACGCCATACATTTCGGTAAATAGCCTTTTCGGCTTTTTTTCTGTGCATGTGTATTTTACTTTTCCAAAAATGTGATCATACTGGACATAACACTGTATAACTCTCTTTTTACTTCAAGGTTTATCAGGGTATTTTCACCAAGAAATGGTTTTCTACCCCCACCCCCAACCCCAGACAATATTATCATCCTCATTTCACTCATTAGAAACTGAGGCTCAGGAAGGTAACTCTCTCTGCCCAAGGTCACGTGGTCACTACTGAACGGCAGAGCTGAGATTTGAACCCAGATCTCCCAAGATCAAATCCAACACTCTTTCTGCTTCTACAAAGTCACGAGGCTAGTTCTCGGTCAGAAGGCCAAGGATGCTATGGACAAGGGATTGGCAGCTCAGAGTCTTCAGGATTTACGTGACTCTGTCAGAAGACAGGAGTCCAAGAGCCAGCACAACTGCTGAGAAATCTGCTGGGACGCTGGGTACGCTCTTCAACGGCTCAAGCTGCCAAGAGACACAGGGACCCGGGCCCGGAAAGAGAACATGGAGACCTTTTCAAACCAAGCTGGGATTTACGTTTATGAGCAAAGCCCCTTCTGCTGTCTTCAGTGCTCTGGTGTGAGCGGAGCATGCATCCTGCACCGCCTTTCCCAGGCAGCCAGGGCCAGCATCTTTGGTTCCCCTTCAGCCCAGCACCAGAAATAGTGAAGACGAGGTTTTCTTGGAGGGTGACTCTGAGGCCGAGAAGCCATGAGGGCCTAGAGAAGGCAGGAAGTAAGGCTGAAAACTAGGGTTAAGCTTACCAAGCAGCAGTAGCTGCCCATATACCTGACATCCAGAGAATTAGGAAAGGCACCTGGACCCCAGAACCTATCATCAGCCTTAAAGAAACCCTCCTTTAATCTCTCATCTCGATACTCGTCATAATAAAAACTTATTATTATTATTGTTGATAGCATGTTAAGCACTTCCATGCGCTAAGAACTCTACATATTCAATTCTCATTCAATCCTCAAAACAACCAGATGTAAGAATTATTTTTATTCCTATTTCACAAGGGAGGAAACCGTGGCTCAGAGATATGCCCAAGGTCACATACTTGGCGTCTTCAATTAGAATCAGCACCTAGACTGGTTTTTATATCACTATTTGAGGGGAAGACCACCCACCAGCACCACCCCAGCCTTGAATTGTTCTGTTTCCCCCTGACACGTCTGGGGAACACATGCAAAAGTGTTGCCTCCTGCCTTAATCAGCTGCGATATATTAGAACATACATGTCGTGATTATTTCATAGACTGGCTTTTGTACCAGGAAACCAATGGAGTGCTGAAGACTCAAATTCAGGGCCCTCTGGCATGCTTCCTTGGGATTTTCTATTCAAGGATCTTAAAACATTTTTAAAAGATTTTTATGCCTGGTATCATTCAAGATGTTTCTTAAAAGTAAAATTCCAGAGGTAGAAATACGCTTAAAAATCTTGCTAGTTCAACCCTTTTAATTTAACAAATGAGGAGCAGAGCCCCAGCCCTTTCACTGGGAGTGTCAGCAACTGTACTTCTAATGCATGACACCCCAGTAAGGATGAGGCTCAGAGAAACCACCTAAATTTTACCCAGATTCAGCAGACTTTCATCATCCATCACTGGGGGAGTGGATATTATATCTGGAAGACTGCCCTCTGACTTTCTGTTTTCACAAAACAGTACCAAAACACTAATTAATCCCATGTTTGCTTTTTTTCTAGGAGGAGGAATAAAAGCTCTTTAAGCGGGAAGGCAACCGTGAGTATTTAGTAACTAGCAGTGACCCAGAAGTAGGCAGGATGGACAACAACTGAGACCACCAGCTTTCAGGGACATAGAGGAGGTGCTTCCCACCCCTGCAGAGAATCAGAAGAGCTTTAACTCCCAGAGATGAGTGAACTTAAGAGGCCGCAGCAAAGTCACCTCTGAAACAGACCTTGGTGTCCTCACAGTGGTCACCATCAGTCCTGGCAGCCATGAGCCACCTTCAGGTGGTTCTGAAGGCAAAAGGCATAGGATAGAAAAAAAGAACTTGGCAGATGTCACTGGAGTCTGAGAAAAACCGACATGATTTGAGGGGACTTAATCCCCAACTGACAAACTTTGAAAAGGGGGTGAGGATTAGAATTATTCTGATTTGGGCTTAAATGTAGAATGGGACTCTATTTTAATCCATCCATTGCTGAAGACAACACATCATTTATCCAGCTATATATACTGTGGCTTCTCCAGAACACAGCAGTAGGGTCTGGCTTTATACAAGAGCAGCAACACATCTGTTTTTTCTGTATGATTGAGGCCAGCTCATCAGCTTAAAGTAAATGTCTTTTGGAGTTTTTATAGGTAAGAGAAGGTATGAAATTTGAGATCTGTGACCATTAATTTAAAGAGAGTCCAACCAGCACAGTTATCAAGTGGTTTTTTGTTGGTTTTTTTTTTTTTCACTCTAGCACTGTCCAGATGCTCAGGTATGACTCAGTGTAAGTAGACAGCTGGGCTTAACCAGGTTGGGGATTTCTGGGCAAGTATGATATGGAGGAAAATGAGGAAGAGTGGGTATGAACTTTGCAAGGGAGTGGAGATGCCGACAAGGAGCCAGAGAGCTTGGTCAGAAGGGAACTGAGCCATGAGGAAGGTGGGAGTAATGATAACATATGAGTGTTGATGGATTGGGCATCTCAGTGAGGTCAGAGAGTTGCTCAAGTCAGTAGGGGGTGGAATAAGTTAAGTGGAAGTCTGATCACTGTCTCTTATCTGGAGCCAGACATAAGAGCAAGCAGTAAGGAGCGGCAAACTTCAGAACGACGGTCAGTAGAAGGCAGAGAGTCCACAAGGTGTTTAGACATGAAGGTGAAGCATTGAGAGAAAAATCTGTGAAGATAAAACCTTTTTCACAGACTTAAGTGCTGTGCTCTTTGCAGTCTGCCAGACTAGGCTGTAGCTCAAGTCAGTTCTTCCCTACCTGTTCTGATCTGCAGGATCAAAGGCAACATGTCCCCTAGTGCCATAAAATTTCCCAGTGCCCTTTGGTCACAATCAGTAGGAATGAGCCAGTGGAATGGACGAGACTCATTTTCCACCATAAGCTCCAGAAGATCCTTCTGTTTCTTTATAGCCCAACTACACAAATAATGAAGAAACAGAATTCTATGGTGCAGAAATCAAAGGATGCCTATCAAATACCTTCCATATTCCAGCAGCCATACTAGAGGCTTTCCCACTGGGAACTATTGTAATATTCATAGCGACTTGGAAAGGTGGGAATAATTTGCCCTATTTTACAAATGATCAAACCGAGACTTCGAAACCAAGTAACTTATCCAGGATCTCACAGTTAGCATACAAAGGAGCCAAGACTCGAACCTCAGACATTGATTTCCCCAAGCCCATACTCCTTCTGTCATCATAACATGCTGCTTTTGGTGAAGAGGGGGTGGGGGAAAGGAGAAGAGAAATTGTGGTTTCTTTGAACACAGAACACGTAATTTGGGGATGTTCTCCAGTCTGTTCTGCCTGAATCCACATCAAGCAGTTTTGAATGCTTGCAGTTTATGGATTATTCTTGGGCCCTTTCTGATTTGTCCTGCCACAGCGGAGGCAGAGCAGCAGCAATATTTGGTTTAAATGAATGCCAGACCAGGCTGTAACTCAAAGAAATGCATGAAGAATATCAGTTTCACTTTCTGTCTTATGTTTAGAACAAGGCTTTTCCCCCAACAAATATTTGCTGCTGAAGACATCCTTAGTAAGCCCCCAGTCATGATCTTGCAACTCAAGAAAACATGTGGTCTGAGGAATTTTAACTTCACAGGCCTACAAATTGCGGAGTATTTGGGCCTAAATCGTGTGAGAATTAAATACTCAGTTTGAAATTTGCCAACTCTCATCGTGGGTTTGCTCCTTTCTTTTAACTATTTTCAAAATTAAGAAAAGTTCCTATTTCAGAAGATGAATAACCATTAGCTGAGGCATTTTTAGAGTTTTAAGCATTTGGCTTAAATCATTTCCATAATATTGTCTTCCTCCAAAAATCTTTTGTTTTAAGGTTAAATTACCTATCATTTATCATACAATGGACTCGGGACCTTACCGGCATTGCCTGGGGTGGGAAAGCCAGGTCAGCGAAGCCTGGAGCTGGGATGCAGGGCAGTCAAACTTGAGGCCTGAGAACTGCCGAAGTCCGAGCCCTGAAGGATTTCTGTTTTGTGGTGAACGCAGTCATTTGGAGGCTGGGTAACTTTTCAGTTTCAGGGTTTTTAACTTCGTTATTTTCTCGAGCTGCTTGCAGAGGAAATCTGCTCTCAGGAGAAAGGCAGGGGAGGTCTTAGAACGGCGGGCAGACGGTGTCGCGCTCAGATGCTGATGCTCAAGCCGGTATCACAGATTCAGGTATGAGCCCTAGGAAGGGACGGGCCACAGGCTGAAGTTAGAGCTGCCCTTTGAACAAACTTGGGGTTTGGGAAACGTGGGCTCCCGCAGGGGCCTACAGAACATGCGCAGTGGAAGGTGCGCAGTGGGAAATGCGCACAGGAGGTGCGCAGTGGGAGGGGACACTGCGAGAACGTGTAGCCCTGTTGGTATCGACGCCCACGGCCTCTTAGTGACTGCAAATGTAGTTCCCAGTCCTCATCCTTCTCTCTCCCCTCCCTCCGCAGCCCCTCCCTCCTGCAGAAGAGTCTTCATTCACAGGCCGTGAGTTCACATACGATCCCTGGGATCTTCCAGAAATACCTGGAGAAATGAAGGGGTCCTACGTTATAAATTAAGAGCAAAAGCCAGTCACAGTTGGATGGCAGGGGTGTTGTATCTTACTCAGTTGTTATGATGTAAAGCTGGACCCGAAAGGGACAATCAGGTATAGCCAAAATTACTCTTGAATATCCCTTAAATTGCCCATAGAGCACTCCACAGTATATACAGTCATTTGTTTACAAAAAAAAAGAACATTTGAATAGCAAATATACATACAAATATAGAGTTTTTACAGTGGCATTCACTAGATAATAAATAATATGCATGCAAAATATAATTTTGCCGAACTTTTAATTATACAAAAGTAAGCACATCATTGAATGAAAATGAGATGCATACATGAAATAACTGCTGTGGTCCTGATGTGGGGACCCCCATTCAAACACAAGCAGTGAGCTGTGGAAATGCAGATTTCAGGATGGCCAGATCTGGGACTGGAAACCAAGTCCTCTTGCTGTCCTAAATTTTAAACGTGAAAATCCCAACCTGAAAGTTCTCGTGTTTCAGAGATTTAGTGCACGAAGTCCATTCCACTATCTCTTATCTTCCTTCCACACTATTTGAGCATGCAGAGATGAAGGCTTCGGCATTCTGAGATGCGGGAGCAGAAGATTCATGGTGAGTGTCACTGAAATGTTAGCACCTGCACCTTGAAATGAAGCTAAAACTGCAGGAACCTGCAATTTATGCCACATGTCAGTACAAAGGCTCTCCCAAATTCCTGCAAATTGGGGGAGTGGGTGGAGTAAGGGGGGGGCCATATCCTCCTGGTGGGTTCTGGCATGTCAAGATGGAGACTAGGGCAAGCAAAATGCTTTATTCATTTCCAAATTCTAATTTCCCTCCAGAGCCCAATTCATTTCCTTAGATTGTAAAGTCCATGGTGAGGGGAGAGGGGGGAGTAACCTGAAAGGAGAGGAAGAGAAGTTGAGGAGAAGTGGAAAGCAGCAGAGAGAGCTTTCCCATCTAGTGCAGGTGCGGCACTTCCGTCTATGCTGTTCCTCCCCAAACCCACAGTCTTAATCTCATCAGGAGGAAAACGTCAGAGAAATCTAAGGTGAGGAATAGTCTGCAAAGTGCTTGGCCAGAACTCCTCAAAACTGTCACGGTCATGGAAGACAAAGGAAGACTGAGAAACTGTCACAGATGGGATGAGACAGTCCTGGGGGACGCACTGTGGGATCCTGGGAAAGAAAAAGGACGTTAGTGGGAAAAATGGTGAAATCCAAAATAAAATCTGTAATCTGGTCAGCAGTACTGCATAATGTAAATTTATTAGTTTTGACAAATGCACCATAGTTATGTAAGACATATTAACATGAGGGAAGACTGGGGGAAGGGTAAACAAGAATCCTCTATACTATCTTGGCAAGTTTTCTGTAAATCTAAAATTATTCCAAAATAAAAAGTTTATTTAAAAGAGTGTAGCCCTAGGGGAATCAAAGGAAAAGCAAACATGTTCCTGAAACTATATCCCTTGATTTCTTAGGTAAGAAAGATCTGTATAAGACTTGTGTAAGAAGCAACAGCAGTCTTTGCTTTGGAGTCCATTGACAAAGTTACCTATAAGCTGGCAGACTGGCAAAGAGATCTGAGTCGTGTAAATAAAAGTTACCCAAAGTATCTCACACATGAATATTATTCTATATCCATGCGTCATTGGATGCCCTTGGAGATGAGATAGCAGTAGCTCATGTTTATTGTAAGGTTATATGTTTCAGGAACTGTGCTGAGAGCTTTAAAGGTATGATCTCTTTTAAACCTCACCACCACCCCATGAAGTAGAGGCTCTTCTGTCCTCAGGAAGGGTTACTGGGTCACAGACAGTCTAAGTAGCTTACTCAAGGTCTACACAGCTAGGAAGAGGTGGAGCTGAGATTTGAACTAGGCCTGTTGGTACTGGAGTCATATACACCATGATGCTCTTCTGTCTCTCAAAGGGCCATCAACTTCTCCAAGGACCCAAGCCCTTTCTACAGCCCAAGCCCTTAGGGAAGCCCTACAGATACAGTGAGAAGCAAAACAAAAAAGGTGTGTTAGGGATTATAAGTATACAGTCTTTATTTCATTTAATCTTCATAACAATTCTAAGATACAAATGAAATGCTTTTTTCACTCCCATGTTGCAAAAAGAAAAGTGAGACTCAGAACATAAGCATCATCCGGAGGTTGGTGATGGGGAAATGGGCAGGGCCAGCACACACTGAATTCCCTTAGCGCCCAGCTCTCTGCACTTCGCACTTCTTTAGTCTGGCTGATTACTAATGTGTCCCACCCATGCCTACCAAGCACAAGCCCACTCTGCCTTTAAGCCTTAGATATCTCCTAATGAAGAGAGTTCTGAGCAGGACTTGGACCTGCAGAAGAAGCCACCCATAAATGAGTGAAAGCTTGACTTGCAAAGGCAGGTCTGAGGACCAAGGAGACTGAGCTATTAGGGGCTTCGATGTGAGCCTTCCTCAGAGTAGACTGAGGTCCTGAAGACATGATTTGCTGGTAGGACTCTTACATCCTTCCAGTCTGCACAGATAAACCTGCCTCCTAAATCATAGCCATCAAAAGCCTTCCCCGTCTGAACAAATGAGACACTGTACCCACAGTGGTGAAGGTTCCTCCCCTCAGCATCTTTAAAGTTTTGTTTAGCAAAGGGTCACTATTGATTTCCAGAGGTAAGTGACCTGACAGTCTTGGAACAGTCGGTCAGCATCTCTGATTAACACCCTTGGTCAATGTCAGAAAGTCAAGGTAAGTGTAGAACACAGGTCAGGGAATTCTAGTATTAAGGGGGGTCTTTATTTTTCCACTTGATTATTAACCATACAGTTGTAAGCTCGCCCCTTCACTCTCAGAATGCAAAAATTAATTAATTGGATAATATGAAAAAAATTTTAATAATTCCGCTAGTGCAATTACTTTTGCTTCTTTGTGAGTGAAGTACATGTTTAATTCATCCTTGCAACCAATTAGGGCTTGGCTAAATGAATGCCATTCATTCATTCATTCAAAACATTTACTTAACACCTATTACATGCTGGGTACTGAAATGTAGGAAAAGTCAGGGTTATTAAGGCAGTTTTTGCCCTTAAGGAGTTTAGCTATAGAAGAGTTCAGACCTGTAGAGAAAAAAATTGCAATACGGAGAAATAAAGGCAATAATTGTTATGTGCCCACCAGGTAGAGGGGATCTCAAAACAGAGAAGAAACCGCTTAGCATGGACAGATCAGGTAGAGTTTCATAAAGATAGGATGCATGTGTCAATTCTGAAAGAAGAGGGAGTTTTCCAAATGGACGACGGGAGAAAGAGCATTCCAACGCAACATCTTTGTTGAGGACAAAAGGTGCTGCAGAAATACAAGTAAGAATTACCTGTGGATTTAAACACTGGTTCACTAATCTCAAATTCAAGAACAGAGGAGAGCGGGATGTGCAGCTGTGTACGCTGAGTAAGGCTTACATCCCAGAGAAGACAAACATGGCAAATAGGAAGTAGGAGGCAAAGGATGGCATGCTTCTGGAAACGTTAGAGTCTTGGGTGATGCATTAAGCATTATGTAACCTGCTGATACAAGGTCTGGACAATGCCCCGAGCCCTTGACCTCTTACCCCTGAAGGATGCTATCCTTTTCCTTCTTCTTTCACACTTTTCTTGCCTTCCTTTCCTTGTATTGTAATGTCTGACTGTCCTCAAAAATTTTTTTTCTCAACTAATTTTTTCAGGAGAAGAGACAAAGCACTCACCTCTTCACTGACTTCTCTCTGTCAGCCTGAAATTCTGGGACTGAAACTTGCATGATGCTTCTCCCTCCCGCTCCCTGCCAAAGGCACCCACCTCCTGCAGACAAAGGGAGGCCAGAAGTCCACCAAGTCTTAGCCCACTCCTCCAAGGATCAGCACTCCATCTCTAGAAGCATTGGAAAATCCAGATCCCCCATTCTCCTCCAGTATTGCAAACCTGGAGTCGTAGAATAAGCATCCTCTATTAGAGAAGAAAAAAAAAAAGCATTCCTAGTGGCAGTCAGCAGGAGGCAGGGGCTCTTCCAGCTTAATGACTTGCAAATCAAAAGCATAAAAACCAGAATGCACCTTTTGAACCTCTTTCCCATTCTGCCTAGATGTCCTCATAATTTTCTCCCATAGCGTTCCTGTTATTTTTGCTACCAGAGCAATAACCTTCCCTGTGCATTTTGAAAATATTGGAGGAGGACCTGTCCAGTGATCTCAAAGCATGTGTTTTTGATTCGCCTAAGATTATGGATACCAAAGGAATAAAAATGGAAATCACTACTGCCAAGATATGAAAGAAAGTTTGCATAGTAAAATAATTTAAACCTAACATTTGGACCCAATAAGGCAAATGGAACGTTTTTTCCATATTTTTGGAAAATGTGCATTTTCTTCGCATTAAGTGGTACCAATAAAAAATAATGATTCTCACTCAGTTTATTTCTATAAATTAGATTGGCTTATAGTTTTCCAAGACATGGTTTTGTATCAAGCTATATGGCAAACACCTGGGCATAAAATACGCTCGGCTTTTTGCTTCCACGTGGGAGAAACAGGTCACCATTCCTCTCTTTTAAATCTTGAGCAAAGGTCAGCTGAAGCCAGTTAATATATTTAGTCCTCTCTCTCTGCCGAGAATGAGTGTTACGTCAACAATTTGTGGAGGTTCGTGAAGTTCCTCCCAAATAGGCAGGGTGACCATTTCCCGATTAGAAACTGGGTGATTTAGCAATACATGCTGGTAAAGACATTTGACTCATCTTAGAATCAGATAAAGAAAGAAAGAAAAGCAAATAACAAAGAATTGTTCCAAAACACTTCTATACAGAATTCACGTATGAATATACTAATCTAGGGGGTAGTCTACAAATGAGAACTTGGCGTGGGAACATTAGAAATGGTGGACGGATGCAGACAAAGACACGGTGAAATGGAGAAGAGGTGTGACAAGGGGGAATAGGATAGAGAAGGAAGAGAAGAGAGAGAAAAAAATAGGGGACAGTGAAGAGATGAGAGTAAATATTGGATCCAGAATTCATGTTAAACACACACACACACACACACACACACACACACACACACACACACACACACACACACACACACACACACACACAGTGTTAAGTCACATCTCCCTCCAGTTTCAAAGCAGTTGGAAGCCAAACTCAGCCTGGAGTGGTGGCCTGAGCACCGAGTCAGAACTGGGAGTGATGGTTCGGAGCTGGTGATGCTTCAAGCTCCACCACTGCACACAAGATCCAGCCGCTGAGGATCCCATTTCTCAGCAATCAGATGTGACGAATTCCTTCCTTCCCCATCTCCCAGGCCCCTTGGAAGGCTCAAAGAGAGATGAATGTGAATGAACTGTGATAGCTATAAAATATTCCCCACATGGAGTGTGTGAGGTGGAAAGAGGGAAGGTGGTGAATTATTTATTATTCTTTGGCTCAAGCGTCAGCTGTTTGTAAGTCTTCATGTCCTCCAGCAGCTGAGGCACTATCCACTGAGATTGAATAAAATTACCTTGAATCCTTCTTCCACAAACGGTAGGAAACCACGCATCCTTCCCAACATCCCAGAGGATTCTCCGGGGGGTTATGTTTGTCCTGGTTCCCTCTAGCTCCAATTTCCTACTTTTGCTGCATTTTCAACCCCTGCTCCCATTTTCATCTCCTGCAGGTGCTGGACGTTCTTTGTCCATCACTGGGGCCAGCCTAGGATCCATCACCACCCCCTCCACAGTACCATGAACACTAGACTGGGCATGTAAGACTTGCACTGAGGATCTGAAGGTATAGGGTGGTGTTATATTGCAGCACAGCAAACAATCTAAAATTAAATGCCAGTGATTCTTTTGTTAACAGTGCCTGGCTCCTCTAGGCACCCCTCACTGTTCGTCTCTGCACAGACATCCCCAGCCCACCACCATCCAGATCAACTCTTTCCCTTTCTCATCTCCCACCAAGCTACCAGCTGCCCAATTCTTTCTGCTCTCCTCTTGTTTGGGTCTGGCGCTGGGGAATCTCAACGCCAGCTACATGTTAGAATCTCCTGGGGAGTTTTTAAAAAATAGCGATGCCCAGACCCTACCCCAGACCAATTACGTCAGAGGCTCTGGAGCTGGGGCACACATACGCATAATTTTCCAAAGCCCTTTCTGTGCAGCCAGGGTTGAAAACCTCCTCCAGTGTAGCTCATCTGAGCCATGTCCTGGGGCAAGCTCACCTTTCATACTCAAAAAAGCCATCAAGGCAATCTGCTGAACAAAAGACAATTCTCTCACTGAGAAAACCACTGCCAGTTTTTTAACTGAACATTATTTTTCCTGCCACCATTATTATCTTAAGAAATTTGCCAGGAACACACACTTCATTATCCAGAGGTCGGGATCTTTCCCCAGCATCAGCATTTCCGGACGAGTCTCTTGCTCTCTCCTTCCTGGCTCACTTTCCCAGGTCACAGAACAGCAGGGTGGGCAGAGAAGAAACCAAGGAATCCACACAAAGAGGAACCTGTCTTCTCCATTGAGAGACTTTATGGCAGGTAGAAATTCAAAGCTAAAATGGGACGCTGACATTATTTTGGAATCATGTAGACAGAAACATCCTCAACCCTAGTGAGAAAAAAAAAAAAATAGCTCCATGGTGGTATTACAGTTTTGTTGTTTGTTTTAAAAATACACACAGAGTTTTTTCTGAATATTTTCAAAAATATTTCAAAAAAGCATAGGCTATGAAACAATGTTTCATATATACATGCTCTCCTTTGGGCTTCCTGACAGCCCTGTGAGGAAGGGAAGCAGAGCAGGAATTATCAATTTTTCCAGCAGAATAAATTCACCCTTAGAGAAGATAAGAGACTTGTCCAAAACCACACTGCTGGGACATGGCAGGGCTGTTGTTCAAAACCTAGTGCTGATCTTAGTTGTGGCTGCTGTAGCTAAGTACCATAGACTGGGTGGCTTATAAACGTCAGAAATTTATTTCTCACAGTTTTGGAGACTGGAAGTCCCAGATCAGGGTGCCAGCATGGCTGAGATCTGATGAGAACCCTTTTCTGGGTTATAGACTGCTGCCCTCTCAGATCCTCACTTGGCAGCATGTAAGGGCCCAAGTCCCATTCATGAAGGCTCCACCCTCATGACCTCATCTCATCTGAGTCACCTCCCAATGGCCCCACCTCCTAACCCCATCACAGTTGGCAGTGGAGGCGGGGGGGGGGGGGGGGGGGCTTCAACCTAAGAATTTGGAGGGTGAGGGCACCAATATTCAGTCCGTAACAGTCCTCTTACTCCAATGTCGTTACTTTTTCCGCCTCTTTGTGTCTTTGTGTTGCTTTACTACCACTGTGTCTCTATGCACGTGCGTGTGTGCGTGGGCGTGCACACACACACACACACACCCAGTTATGGGCTGGGAGGCCACATTCCACGTAAGAATACCACCTGACAAGGGTCGATCCAGGAAGAAGAGCAGACGCCCAGGAAATCCTACGCCTTGGATGGGAGATGAGACAGCAAGCTTGGCGCCTGTGACCCACCAACCGTTCCCTTCCTACCCATTTCCCCTTTCGTCCCCTGCTGCGCCCCTTTGAGGCTCTGCAGATCCATTCTCAGAAAAGAAGCTGATGTCAGTCCCTGCCTTCGTCCAAATAAGCCTATGTCACTCATCCCTGAGGGAAAGCATTTCAGACTCTGTCTTGGTTGGGGAAAGAAGGGTAACTCATGACCTTACAGAAGTAGGCCTAGCACAGAGCTCCAGGAGTGCTTGTCAACTGACTGATTCCTGGTCTCAGGGCTGGAAGCCCCCCATGGAGGTCCAGCTCATCTCCCAGCCTTCGGGCAGATCAGGCCTGTCGGTAAACAAGCCACTGGTAGCAGAGATTATGATGGAATGGCAGGTCCTGCTGGGCAGCCACCACCTTACCAGTGCACAGATCAGGCCCTGTGTCCTCCCTCAGGGTCTCCCTAAGCGTGTCCAGAAGCGGAGGCACCCAGTCCACTCCCGAGGGAAGCTGAGCCCTACCTCCTTTAAAGCGTGGAGTTACAGCATGAGGATAAGTTTTTTGGGGCTGCCAGGCCAAGGAGGTGACCCCGAGGTGTCAGTCTCCTAGTGTGGAATATGTTTGTGGTTTTGAGCTATTTCTACAAGTTCCTTCAGCTCAAGGCTGTGCAGACAACCTTGGGTGAGAGAGAGGAGGATGATGAGATGTCCTAAAAATGCCTCAGAAAAACTGTTGCTGGACAGGACCTATATCACCACCTCTTGCCGGGAACGTAGGAACAGTCTCTCCTCCTCCAGCCCTCCATCCTCCCCCGTGTGCTCTCTGAAACCCAGGCTTGGGGACTGAACACATATGGGTCTCGTTGGTCCATCCTGTTGTCCTCTGAGGCTGTAAATTCAGACAGCCACAAATCAGCTTCAGAGAAACTTCAGCCCCAGACACGCACACGCCTCCGTTCAAGTCCTGGTGTCCAGGCTGAAATATGGCCGCATGTGTTCCCTCCTGCACCGCCGGTCTGCTGGAGATGCCCTCTGTCAGAGGGGGTTTACGGAGCAGCCGGGAGGCCAGGACGCAGTGGCCAGACACCACCCTAGTCACGGCGCCCGGAGACTTTGATCTCCTGCTGGTAGCGCCGTGTCACCGAGGTCACCACCTGTTCCCACACAGGCCTGAAGTACAGCTCTCCGAAGCACCCTGGGGGGCTCTGGGTTCCTCCTCCACCTTAACACGGCATTGCCAGAGCTGACTGCTTTTCTTCCCCAAACAGCCCTTCGTGACATCTCATTGTCACCAGCTAAATACAGAGCACTTCTGGCCCTTCTCCTTTCCTCGTGCTGACAGCTGACACAGCACCTGCCCACCCTTTGCATGAAAAGGCTCCTTCTTAAAGGCCCTTCTCCAAGAATCTGAGCTTGGGTCTGGGCAGGACATCAACTCAAAGCAAATGTCAAACACTGGGTTTCCTAAGTCCCAAGAGGTACGCTGGCCTAGTCAGTCGGGAACAAATTTGCACCTGTCTCCAAAGTGGTTTCCGCCATCCTCATGCCTTCCTGGACCCAAGGCAAGCCCAAAGGCTGAGCCCATGTGTGTGAGGCTCACTTGGGTAAGCACAGAGCAGAGCCTGGAGCCTGGGACCTGGGGCTCTCCCACAGCCTGAACCAGGCTTCTCAACATCCAGAGTGCGGTGAACTCACGGCAGAGCTTTACAAGAGAACCACTGATGCCTGGTTCCCTCCCCAGAAGTTCACAGTTAGCTCATATGAGGTCTGGTGATTTTCAAAGCTCTTCAAGTGCTTCTTGATGCGCAGCTGAGGTGGAGAAGGACTGAGTGAGGATCAGGGCACGTTGTCCCAGAGGAGAGTTTGGGAAGCATCCCCAGCACTCGTTTCCCACTCATTCACTCCCTCATCCATTCTCTGCCTTTAAGGAGCCCTCACATTGTGTGGGGCAGTGTGTCAGGCTTAGTCTGGGTGCTCCAAAGAAACAGGACCAATCGGATTTTATGGATATCTAAGTGTACAGGCATATCAATATATATAAAGATACTTATTATAAGGAATTTGTTCACAAAATTACAGAGACTGAGAGATCCCAGGATCCACAGTCAGCAAGGTGGAGACCTAGGAGAGCCAATGGTGTTAGGTTCCAGCCCAAGCCCAAGTCCAAAGTCAGGAGAAGACTGATCTCCTAGCTTGAAGACAGTCACAGAGTGAATTCTCCTTTGCTCAGCCTTTTTTTTTTTTTTTTTCTCTTCCTGTGCAGGCCACCAAGGGATGGAATAAAGCTCACCCCCATTGGAGAGGGCAATTTGCTTTACTCAATCAGCTAATTCAGATCTTCATCTCATCGAAAAACACCCACACAGAATCACTCAAAATTATGTTTAACCAAATATCTGGGCACTCTGTGACCCAGTCAAGCTGACAAATAACATTAACCATCACACGCTGCTCTAGGCACCACAGAGAATATTGAAAAGATCTGGACTCTTGCCCTTAAGGAGCTTCCAGTCTCAGGATGAGGCAGTATATGCAAGAAGGGCTAAGGTCTCCACCACGTGGTGCAGCTGCCCAGAGTCAAGACGGCAGGAACTCAGAGGAGAAACAGATCCGACCAGGGACAGTCACCAAAGGCTTGCTGAAGAAGATGGGCTTGATCTGGGCTGGGAGGCTGTTATGGGTTGAATTGTGTCCCGCAAAAGATATGTTTCAGTCCTAACCCCCAGTACGATCCGAATGTGAAAATTAGTTGGTTGCAGATGTCATTAGCTAAGATGGGGTCATGCTAAAGTAGGGTGAGTTAATCCAGAATTACTAGTGTCCCCATAGGAAGAGGAGGGAGACACAGAGAGTGACGGCCACGGGAAGAGAAAGACACAGGGAAACACCAGGAGGAGTTACAGGCGGAAACTGGACTGATGAGTTAGCAAGCCAAGGATTGCCAGCTGCCAGCAGAAGCCAAGCAAGAGGCATGGAACATTTTCTCCCTCAGAGCCCTCAGAGGAACCAACCCTGCAGACACCCCCCAGAACTAATCGCCAGAACTGCTGGAGAATACATTTCTGTTATTTCAAGCCACTTGTTTGTGGTGGTTGGTGGTACCTTGTCATGGCAACCCTAGGAAGAGGCTAAGTCCAAAATGGACACGCAGGATGGGGCGGGGACCCTGGAGACACAGAGGTGGGAATGAATAGTGCAGGGGAGAGACGGCAAACAACCCAACCCAACTAGAACAAAGAATTTCAGAAAGGAATGGCAGGCAACACGCATCAGAGTGGCCACCTCACAGCTCATCTCCCCAGGGAGCCCACCGTATTTCCCCGTCTCAAGGAAGACTTTCCACCCCTCGCCGCACCCTTCCACCTGCAGTGTGCAAATCAGAGCTGCCTTCCTCTTACCTGGGCACTTGTGAGGTGGGCATGTGACCCAAACATCCTACCCCACCCTCTTGGCCACAGTAACAGGCCCAAAAATGGGCACTGAGCCAAGGCAAGCCAATTAGAGACTTTCCCTGGGATGTTTTATTTTTCTTAGTTTTAAAACCGGTAGAAAAGGGCTCTTTTTCTCTGGACACACACCTGTGAAACATGAACTTGAAGCTGCCCCCCAGCTATGTCCTTGTGATGTAAATAAATAAAGAGATAAAATGATCCTTGTATCATTCTGGCCCCTGGTTCTAGACACTAAGGAATTTTTACTTCGTCGGTCCATTCTGAAAGCAATCCCAATAACCTTCCCCCTTAGATAGAAAAACAAAAATAACTTTGTTTAACTCAAATGGATTTCTGTTACTTGCGACTAAAGGAGCCCCAGTTAGTACCTCATGGGAGAAACTGCCTTCACCCTAAAGAGCTTTGATGCCCGGCTGCAGCATTTATTTTTAACCCTATTAGCTAGAGATTGTTAACTGGAGTCTATAGAATCTGACGTCAGGGTTCCCCATGAAACTTCAGAAATAAAGTGCAAAATACACAGAATATACACCCTCCTAGGAAGAGGCAGCATAGACGCTATCAGATTCTCAGTGGAGTTTTTGACCCCAAAATTAAGAACCACTGTTGGGAGCAACGAGAAGGCAAACAAAAGAATCACAGAATGTATTACCCTCCACTAACAATTATTAAACACCCTCAGATATCCATTCATTTATTCAACAAACGAACTGTCAAGCCCAGGGTCAAGAGCTGTTGGGGATGTGACGACGTATGTGGTGTGATTTTATCCTCAAGGAGTTTGAGGTGGCTCGGGGTGGTAATGAGCATATACATAATTTTGACAGAGGCAAGTGAGGGTAATTAATGCAATGGCAGTTCCGAAGCCAGTGCCTAGAACTTCTCCTACAGCCTTAAATGAGCAGTAAATAGAGCCCTGGATGGAGTCCTCCCTTGCGAGTGGACCATAGGTAAGTCAGCATCTCAGAATCTCAAGGTCATCATTTTCTAAATGGATATAAGAATCCTGCTAGACCACCTGACACGGTGTTGTGCAGTGTTAACAAGAAAATATCTATCAACCTTCTGAGAGCCTGGGAACCCTTAGAAAAGGTATATAACACCTGCTTAGGAGATGCCTGCTTCTGGACCTGGCTAGTGCTACTCAAGGTGTGGCCCTGGACTATGATGACCAGCCATGTGGGCATCTCCTGGGAGTTCCTTAGAAATGCAGATCTCAGGCCTCATCCCAGACTTTCTGAATCTGCAAACTCCCCCAGGTGATTTGTATTCAAGTTAAAGTTTGAGACACATTCAACTAGGTATTTCTTAGCATAATGTTATTATAATCTGACAGAGAGGAAAATCCACCAGAGGGCACACATTATCCTAGTGGACAGAGGTGGGGACCAGAGTCGCCCAGGTGTGCTGTGGGCTGGCTGCCACGCAGATCCAGCCCAGCCTCCTTAGAACAAGGGATGTGCATGGGGACCTAAGCTGCCTGGAGCACAGGATGCAGTGAGCCGTGGTGTGTGAGCCAGCCCCAGAACCAGCCTTTGGTCCTGCCAGAAGCTGCTCATGCACCCTAGACTTATGGTCTCCCTGAATCTCTGGTCAGAGCGACACCAGCATACTTCGCATACATCAGCGCACGCAGAGGGGATTAGCAAACATCTGGGGAGCACAGCCTGCTGCTTTCTGCTGGTTTGCGGAGCAAGAGGGCACAAGAAGACTCTTGGAGTGCTGAGCACGAGCCCAGCCTGCCAAGGTGCCAGTGAGATGGGGGGCTTTCTCTCTGTCAGCAGCAAATTGTCCAAATGACCACAGCAGACAAATACACAGTGATGCTGAGGGTCTAGGGCAGCAAGAACTCAGGGTCCAGGGAGCAGTAGCAGTGCTTAGACCAAAAGGATTCCCCTGCTTTGGTTATTTTTAGAAACACCACATTAAACAAAGTTAAATTTGTTCCTTTACAGGAGCACCTTTAATCAGCCATGCGCCTTGTGGATCTTCAAGGAGAGCACACAGGAGGCTTTATCTCCCAAGCATTTTTGATTACAGAACTCCTCCCCTCTGTGTCAGTCAGCCCAGGTGCTGCCATAACAAAATACCTTAGACGGGATGGCCTGAACAACAGGAATTTACCTCTCACAGCTGTGGAGCCTGAGAAGTCCAAGATCAAGGTGCCCACTGGTTTGCTTCCTGGTGAGGGCTCTCTTCCTGGCTTGCAGACAGCCACCTCACGTGGCAGAAGGAGAGCAAGACCTCTAGTGTCTCTTCTTATAAGGGTACAAATCCCATCATGAGGGCCCCAACCTCATGACCTCATCTAAACCTAAT
Organism: Camelus ferus; assembly: GCF_009834535.1. NCBI lineage: Eukaryota > Metazoa > Chordata > Mammalia > Artiodactyla > Camelidae > Camelus > Camelus ferus. Next base: position 13,039,137 of record NC_045710.1, read on the forward strand.
TATACCCTCCCAAGGACCCATTTCCAAATATCATCACATTGGAAGTTAAGGCTTCAGCTTTTGAATGGGGGCAGAGGGTAGGCTGGGATACTCCATTCAGTCTGTAGCACTCTCCTCCCTAAGCTGGAAGTCTTCAGAACAGACTTTGGAAAATACTAGCAAAGATGGAGGTAAAAGAGAGCCATTTGGGGAAAGAAGATAGTCAGTCCACGCATGTCTATAGCAGGAGTTCTAAACGTTTCCTTGTTCAGGGCAATTGGGCAATCAAAGTGTGAACAGTATTTGCTTCAAGCATGTTAAACTCTCCAAGAAGCTCACATTAATAGTAGTTACCACTATCACTTCTGAGTACTCAGCATGAGCTACAGGTCCATGGTGAGCCAGGCTTTGTATACATCATCTCAATGCTCTGAACCACTATTTGAGGAAACTGCTTTTCTCATTCCCATTTTCAGATGATGAGACAAGGCTTAAAAAAGCCATTGCCTTGCCTTAAATCTTACAGCTAGTTAATGGCAGTTGGTTAGTGCTAAATCTCTCTGACTTTAGGCACTTATTAAAATGCTGTAAAAATTCCAAAGTCTTTGGCACATAGGAAACATTGTGCCCAGGACCTGCAGTTAGACTTGTAGTGTCATCTTTCACATAGAGAACCATTCCTGGTGACTCTAGAGAGGACACAAATAAAGTCCCAAGGCAGGAGGATATAGCTCAGTGGTAGAGTGCATGAGGTCCTGGGTTCAATCCCCAGTACCTCCGTTTATAAATAAATACACACATACACACACACACATACATACAAACATACCTAATTGGCTCCCCTTCACCAAAAAAATAATTAAAAAAAAATTTTTTTTAAGTCCCAACTTGAAGTGCAGGGTCCACTTCTCCTTAGTTTTATGTTTTAGGTTATCACCTCTATCTTGTCACCATATTTTCATATACTGGTTTCTTCAAACTCACCAGATGGTGAATTTAAAGAAGAAGGGATTCTGGAAGAGTAAGCCTGGAGCTTGTGTTGATTTCCTGACATTAATCCCCACCCCTCTACCTCTGTAATTAGCTATTTAGTTGAGTAAAATGAATAACTTCTGTGCCTTATACGTCCATCTGTCAAGGCAATATTTTCATATTTTTGAATTTCAAAGAGGAAAACAACTTGTCACTCTCAACCAAAAAACCTGGCTTCTTGCAAAGGGACTGCTAAAAAGTTTTCCTCTGCATAAAACACTTCCAAGGACTCGCCTCTAGCAAACGGGGCAGTGTGCCTTGCCATGAATGAATCCATGGATTTCGTGGGAATTTCTTCCTCTGAGCATAAGAACCACCTGTTCATATGCCACTTTCATTTCCAGTGGAAACAGAAAGAGTGGGGGAAAAAAACCTAAAGTCAGGAATTTTTAGATGCAAAAGAGTATGGCTAAAAAGAGTAAGGCCTGAGAGCTGCTACTAACAAGCTGGGTGACCTCCCCACTGTCCACATGCTACCCTCTCCCTGCCTCCTCACTTGTAAAAGAAGAGGGGCTTCCCAACTGACACTGCAGACCCCCAGCTCACGATCCCATGGGTGATGGATCTCATAGTGACATTTGTACACCAGCCCCAGCTCAGATTCCTGGGAAATGCAGAACCCGCCTAATTCACTCCAGGGGAGCTCCACAATTTTGATCAGAAGGATCTCAAAATAAGAAGCTTTAACCTAAACTATTCCAGACAGATGGAAATTCACTCTCTCTTTCAAGTTCTTTTAAAATGATGTACAGAACACTGCACAGTAGTCAGTGTTAGTGTCTGAACTGCATTCGTGATCCATAAGTTCTTCTTTATCTCTGGCCTAAATGATCACAATTGAAATGAAAAATAAAGACCAGCTTTCCATCATATTCCAGGTCATGAAATTATTTCTATTTGGTGATAGCAATTAAATTGCTCTCCAATCTGTTCCTTTCCTATTTTATTTCCATTATTAATTTTAAAGTTACTCATTACTTAAACATGTGAAAAAGCATTGAAAATAATATAACAGCAACCTTTGCTTTTTGCTAAAGTTAAAAAAGCAATCATTTGGAATATTACTCCACCATAAAAAAGAATGAAATAATGCCATTTGCAGCAACATGGATGGACCTAGAGATTATTATATTAAGTAAAGTAAGTCAGAGAAAGACAAATATTATATGATATCACTTACATGTGGAATCTAAAAAAAAAAATGTTACAAATGAACCTATTTATAAACCAGAAATAGATTCACAGACATAGAAAACCAACTATGATTACCAAAGGGGAAAGAGGCAGGGGAGGGATAAATTAGAAGTTTGGGGTTAACATATACACACTACTATATATAAAATAGATAAACAACAAGGACCTACTACTGTATAGCACTGGGAGCTATATTCGATATCTTCATCTATAATGGAAATAATCTGAAAAAGACTATGTATAAATATGTGTATGTAGGTATAACTGAATCGCTTTGCTATACATCTGAAACTAATACAACTTTGTAAATCAACTATACTTCAACAACAACAAAAAAGCAATTGTTTATAAAAGACATAAGCCACTACAGATATGGTCAGTCACCTCCCTTTCCCAATCTACTGCTTTCCTCTGCAGACGTAACCACCATTAGAAATTGATGTGTCTGCCTCTTATGCAGACACATATGCATACACACATAATGATTTATACCACTTTTCATGAATTTTCAATTATATATCAATGGTATCATATTGACTATACCATTTTAAAAATTGCTTTTTTCCCCTCAACAAATATTTTTAAGACTCATTCATATGTCATTTATTTTATCTGCTGTATATATATATATATACCATAAATGGATAATTAAGTTGATCCCAAGTTTTTGCTATAATACACAATGCTTCAATGAGGATCCTTGTTAATATTTCCTTGTACACATTTAGCAAATTTCCTTTGGGGCGTATATACCTAGAAGTGCTTGCACCAAGTTACAGTTTCGCCAGCAGTGGATAATCTCCCCGTCTTCTGTGTCTTCACTACTAACACTTAATTGTGCCAGTTTTCCATTTTTGCCAAATGGATGAGTGTGAAATGGCATTTAATGTTTCCCTTCACTCTAGTGTGTTTGATCATCCTTTTACTGGACATTTATGTTCTCCTTTTTGCAACTGGCTAAATAAAAACCTTTGACTATTTTGTATACTGGGCTACTTTTTCTCCCTTACTTGATGTGTAGGGAGTTTTATATGTTCCAGATTCTAATTCTTTACTGATGCATGTGCTGAAAATGTCCTCTACCCTGGGGCTTATCTTTTCACTTGGGCCATGGTTTCTTTTGTCATGCAGGAGTTTGTAATTTTAATGGAGGCAAATGTATCAATCATTTGCTCTATGGTTGGCTTTTTCTGGGTTTTGTTGGAGTAGTCCTTCCCTCTCCTGGGGTCATAAGTATATTCTTCTGGCCAATCTCACATAGACTAATATCTCAGTGTCCCAGTGCCTACCGTCTCTCCTCCTCAGTTCTTTTAAAAAGTATTGTAAAGATTATTTGTTGCTATTTTGAAAGTAACATGTGATTATTACAAAAGATCTAGGAAAAAGCAGAAAGAAAACAAATCAGTACATTATTAGGTCACTTTAAAAATAATTCTTATGCTCCTTGAAGGATAACCCTATTTATGGCCCTCTCTACACTACTGAAAGGAATGTGTTAGTGAACAGGATTGAGCTTTGGAGAAAGGTCTGGATTTGCATCTTATCTTTACTACCTTCTAGCTAATTTGTCTTGCACATGATATTTAGTTCCTCTGAACTCCAGTTTCCTCATCTATAATGTAAGGACAACAACTCCTGCACTGGGTTGTTATGTGTCCCAATTTATATCAGATTTCACATGGCAGACCTACAGCTGGTAACATCTCTTCTTAAAGAATCCTGTGAGCCGCTTCCCTGTTTCATACCTGTGTGCAAAGGTCCCTGGAGAAAAGTGGGGACAGAGCCATGGACATATTTATTATCTCAAGTCTGGGTGGTGGGCAGGATCCCTGGAAAGATAAATTCCATGGGTCGGTGAAGCTGCTACCAAGCCACGGTGGTATCCATTCCAGAGTCTGCTCCAACAGTCACTAGACTCCTTCCTCCGTTTATAAAACGCACTGCACAGACAGTGCCTAAAACGGCATGGAAACTAGCTGGAGAACAAACGCCACCAGCTGATCTCATCCTCAGTACTTCCCTGCTCAAAGGAGTTAATTAGCCAAGGGGAAAACAATTGACTTTTTTGGTATTATATAATTCCATTGTATTTTTGCCAGGTATTGGATTTCACCACCCACTGCCATGATGTCACGTCATGAAAGGACTTATTGTTACATACACAAAACAAGACGCGCTCATAACTCTGCAAGAAGTAAAATTCCACATTCTTTGTCTCACTGCAGTTGGAATCTTCAGGTTAATAGATAACTACATTCCGTGAATTTAAACATGCCGTGCTTCGAATGAACGTAGCTCATGTTGAGCTGGTCCTTGCCTGAAGAAAGACTATTTTTAGAAAGCTTGGCAAAGGAAATTAACGTTTTCAGCCCAAGCATGCACGGCCAAATAACTAACTCCACCAAATTCTTTATTACCAAAAGGAAAAAAAAAAAAAAGCAACAAAATAATGAAATCTTTCTTTTTCACCATTTTGGGAATTATCTTTCCATGTCTAATTCCCTTCAGCTTTCAGAATCTCCTTTACAGATTTGTGAGACTAGCTTCCAGGTAGAATGGTTGTCTTTGAAAGTCGAGCTGGAGATCTTCTGATTAGAATCTCCTGTCTTTCCATGTCTTGGAGAAATCGTAGAGCCTTTTTGTTTAAAGTGGAAATCTAATTTGAGCTGGACCAGGTTCACTTTCAAGGACTCCAAGGCTGTGGACTTCAGATAAAGAATTTCATACCATTCTCTGAGAAAGTAAAAATCCCTTAAAATATAAAACTAAATCCCTACATGTATTCTTGATAGTTGTATGAATTCAAACTATTTTGTTTGCTAATAAAGACTGAGCTTTAAATAAAGTGTGTGCTTGTTGGGCCAGGATTCTCCCTATTGAAACAACGGAGTTAAAAGAGCCTGAAGATATGGGGTCCAGTCTTAGCTCTGAGACCACTCTGAGCAGCAGTTTCGTGGTGCAGTTAGACCAGCATCCTTTCTGATGTGGACAACTGCCTCCTGACTGGTCTCCCTAGCTCCAGTTTCTCACCTCTTCTAATGCACCCTCTACATCAGACGGACTCAAAGTGTGGTCCCCAGACCAGGAGCATCAGTACCACCAAAGACTGTGTTAGAAACACAGGCTTTTGGGCTCCCCCTCTAGACCTACTAAACCATGAACTCTGGGGTGGGGCTCAGCGTCCATGTTTTAAGGAGCTCTCCAGGTGAGGCAGATGCACACCAACACTGGACAGCTGTGGTCCACACTGATTCCTTACAGTACAAGTCGAAGCTCATTAGCACAGCTCTAAAGACCATCATGATCTGGCTCCTTAGGTCTCCAGACTCACCTTCTGATTATCCTCCTCCAACTCCCCACTCCACTCCTGCAAGGGACCATACAACAGAGTGATACTTACGGAGGGGCCACCTCCTCCACTAAACTTTTCCTTCCTTTATTCCCATCCAGTTAGTCACTTTGTCTTCTGGTTTCTGCACATCCTCATTTTTAGGAGTACTTTGTGAAATATTTGGTTACACTGTTCTACTCCTCTAGCCTGTGAGGCCTTTGGAGACGTACAATCATTCACCCTTTCTTTCATCAACTAGTTACTGAGCACCAGGCACACAGGTGGGTGCTCAGGATGCAATGTCACAGGTGGAACTTCTGTTCTCTGATCTTTGAATCCTTATCACTAGCACAGTAATGTTGTGACACTTTCTTTTAATGAGAATGAGGAGCCCAGGGTTTATTAAGCATCTACTCAAACTATTCCATATCCTTAGGTTGCTTTTCAAGACCCTCTATAATTTGACCCTGCCCTATTTTTCAATACTTAAGCTCCACATGTCTCCATTCCATTATCTGTCTGGTCCTCAGTGGCCTTTTCCCTTTCCTCTGCACAGCCAGAGCACATTAATCTTTCAAAGCCCAGATCAAGTCTCAGGTCATCCAGGAAACCATCTCTGACAACCTTAGCCTCTTTGCTTATCATCAGTACTTCTTAACTATGTCTTCCCACCAACTATTATTAGCTTCTAATATTAGTTATCGTATATGCATCTCTGTTTTTTATCTCCAATTTTATCCCAATTTTAAATTTATCTCAAGGAGGACTGGACCTAATTCTTCTCCCTTCCCCAAATGGCAGAACAGCAGAATGGTTAAGAGTAAGGACGCTGGAGTCAGAAAGTCCCTGTTCTAATCCTGGCTCAAAAGAAGCAACATTGAGTTCCAAAAGTCCTCAACATCTAAACCTTGTGGAGTCATATAATAAAGGGTAAAGCCTTCTTGCCTCAGCTTCCCCAGGAGCTTCCTTGTGTTATTGTTCCTACAACTGCCCATATGATAAGGGATGACGTAATGTGATTCCTAACTGAGTTTCCACAAAGAAAATGGCCACAGGAGTAAAAATAAACAAACGGTGATTCTTAAAGATCCTTTGCGAAGCATAGATGTTGTTATTCTACACAAATGCAAGCAAATACCCAATCTTCAAAGTTAAAACTATAAAAATGTTCACCTCTTTAGTCTAATAGAGGAAGCAAGCAACTAACTTTCAAATATTTATCCTGATTTTCATGAGAAAACCAGACATTTGAGAACAGTCAATGAATGACTTTTAGTTTTGCAAAGCATTTTGGCTTGATTGATTTATTTAGCTTTAGGAAGCAAAGTTAAGCATCTTGCCATTAACTGTTTTAAGAGTCACTAATACCCAATAAAAGATTGTGAAAGCACATGATTTCTAGGAAAGTGCCATACCTGTGGGCAGGCCTTCCCTTTGTGTCTTTTCTCTATCCAGGAGAGCTATTGTCCTGGAAACTGGTCCCAGGGATCTAGCAGAGAGATCGAAGCACCGGGAACTCTGTAGTGTCAAAAAAGAGTGTGGGAGATGAGGACATGGGGGCTGATACTTGAAATTTTTCCACCTCCGTTTGTTTTCTTAGCTGCTCAGAGGTGCCAGGAGACCCGGGATGGGGAGAGGATGCCTGTTTGGTGCACCCCAATTGAAAAGTCTGATTAGTAACGGCCAGGGCTGAGAGCAGCTTTCCACAGGAAGTTCGCTTTGCTTCGGCACTAGAAATCAGTGTGACGTCTAGCATAGCCAAGTGTCCCTGCAGGACCCCACTGGGAAATCACTAGAGTTTTACGAGGTTAGCTGCAGTTTTTGTGTAAACAACATAACGTTTTATGATGGGAAACCTAGCCCTTTGCTTTTTATGTAAAAGCATCGATTAAGGCTTTTTTAATGTTTGAGATGTAAAGAAGTGTGAAAAATGAATGCTGTTTCAGAAATGGGCCAGGGGAAGAAGATAACGCAGTAGCTGCTCGTTTAATGAACTATCTCATAAAATTATGTAGGGGATTTGTGATAAGTGTGGCAATAAAAATGGTTTTGTTGCCTCTAATTTTCCCAGCTGTGGGTTAAATGTTTTCTAACGGATAACACCACTACTCTCTATGTTCCTTTTTTATTTCATCACTGATTTAAAATATTTCCCAGAGGAACAGCAATAAATTCACATATTAGATTCTTTAATGAAAATATTTTAAATAGCAAGATTTATTTATTTTTGTGATTTGGGGGGAGGGGAGGGAGGGTGTTGCCAAAATTACCTCTTGTAGATAATAACCAAATTTAAGTAATAGCTAAATTCAAATGGTGGATACGTGTCCTTACACGTTTGTCAAAACTCACAGAATAAACTCCAAGAGTGAACCCTAATATAAACTATGGACTTTTGGTGACAATAACATGTCAATGTATATACTCAGCGATGGCAACAAAATACCAATTTGGTGAGAAATGTTGATAGTTGAGGAGGAGGCAGGTTGAGGAGACAGGGGGTATATTGGAACTCTGTACTTTTGCTCAAGTTTGCTATGAAACTAAAACTGCTCTTAAAAAGTAATAAAGTCTATTTTTAAAAACTTTCTGGGGTGTGTGTGTGTCTTAGGACAAGGGGTTAATTTCCTCTTCTGGCTATCTGTCCTAAGCCTAAACCTTTTTCTGTTTCACCCTTCACGACACACTGGAAACCTTTCTAAAATCCATCGGCCCTGGTTGGTGCTAGGTGTGGCGGCTTCCACACTTGCCGGGGTACAAGACACCCATCTCCCCAGACTCCCACAGACAAGACCAGAAGCAAGGAAGGAGGTTAGCCTGACTGTGGACCGCCCCCAAAGCATCCCCTGGAAGTTGTTCTCCAGACTAAATCTTAGGCATGAGAGGACTATGCCGCTCTTTCTCTTATTTTTGTCAAAGTGAAGGGTGGAGGCAAAAAGGAGAAACCTCCACACTGACCTTTTCTGAGAGCTGATCCTCAGGTAGTCAGCCCTGCCCAGGGCTTAGCGCCATGTGATAACAGGTGACCATTATCAAATTAATCCACTTATGTCCTCAGGTCTTCATAAGAGAACACAACATTTGGAAAGCCAGAGCAATTACTGAGATTTGCAGAACCCTCCTTGTCCAAGGCCCCTGAGCGTGTTGGGGCAGAACGCGATTGTCTGGGATACTTTGGGCAGCCCCGATCAGCAGAGAAAATGACGTGCCAAAGGGGAGGTACCCAGCAGGGAGGACATCACACAGAGAAAATGCCTATTTCTTCCAAAATGGGCAGAGAGCATAGGGAGGATCCAGCAATCAGACAGGTCAGGGTGGACCCTGCAGTAGCAACCCAAGCCCCCCATCCCCACACACACACCCTGGCACACACCCTTTTCCCCCAAGGAATGCTCAGGGTTCAGCCCATGGCTAACAGAAGCTTCCTGATTTGTGCCTTTCCACCACCAGCTCAAGATGTCAGAGCAGTGAGGTGATGCTGCAACACTCAGTACAGAAATTCACAAACTCATTCACTTCTTCAGGGCGCCCGTGCTGAGTTAGGCTGGGGGAACAAATGCACACAGAGCATAGACCCCGAGCTCCATCAGCTTCTGTCTTTGTACATCTTCCCCCTTGAGAGAAGCAGAAAGAAAGCAGACCAATCTCCCTGCTATTCAGTGTCTGAAAAGTCAGCCCAGCCCTTCGCCAGGGCCAGACCCCCGGCTCTGCCAGAACTCACAGCTGCTGCCCATCCGCCCTGCTGCCCTGCGTCCGACCCGGGGCTGACCTGCCGAGACCACACTTACTAAAAGAGGGAGGTCATTTACTCCCGTTCTTACGGACGTTGGCCTGTTATGGGCCGAAACTGCTGAATTACATGTGGTGTTTTACGAGACGATCAAGTGTCAAGGAGCAATGGGATGAAGGCTGCCACACAGATTCGGACGCAGGCCCAAAGGAGGGGCCTTGGCAGCCTTCCTGGTGAGGCTACTCCGGCTGCTGCCCAGGGCACCCTCACTCAAGGCCAAATGTTAGTCCCTGTGTTTTCACTGTGGTCTCCCCAGAATTTTACCCCCCAGGAGAACAATTTCTCTATTTATCACTTTTTATTTCATTATAGGAAAAATCGCTCCCTTAAAAAAATTACAAACTGAAAAACTTAAATTTCATTTTTAAATAAAAGGGGAGACTTTTTTCAAATAAAAGGGGGGGATGCGTAGTGAGAGAGAGATTCTCTCTTACATCTTGAGCTAAGAGTAAGACCTGGGACTTCCAAAAAGGTATGACTCTTAGAAACTGATTAATTTTTAGATCTTAAAAAGCCATACGGTCTCTTTAAAGAGCAATGAAAGCCTGATTCAAGTTGTTAAATTTTATGTTGTGTGTAATGTTGTAATTGATGTCAAACCTTTCACATTTTCTTACTACTGACATTGGACAGTCTACTCCACTCAAGGGTTCAGTTACCGGAGTCGAGATTAAGTAACCTAACCAGGAAATAAGGGCAGAATGGAATTTTATTACGTGGAATGGAGAAGTTCAAATGCAAAATAATTAAGCCTGAGCCAAATATAGCCATTCTCTCGCCCATCCGTTTATTTTGGTGGATAATTGGCTGTATTAGGTATTTCACTGAGCTGCATATAAAACTTTATTGCCCTTGTAAAGTGCATGCTGTGAATTCTGATGCTTCTGTGTGTTTGGGGGAACATAATTGTTCCCTTTGCAGAACAGCACTGCTTACCTAGATCCTGAAACCAAAATAGGCTTCCAGGACGCCTGCAGCTGAAACGCCCCGGCGCCGGGATGTGTTTAAGGAGCTCAGATCGCAGCTGAGGAGAGAGCGCCACGTAGCAGTTAGGAAAAGAGCTCCCTGATCTCAGAGCATGTGAAATGCAAAGAGTGAGACACCTGCCCATTTGATATGGGCTCTGCCAAGTCACTGCTGGGCTCATGGTGTTTGTGCTCCAGTGCTTAGGCATTAAGAAGTCAGCCCTGAATGTGGTTCACCAGATCTCCGTGCGCGTGACAAATGGGTCTTTTCCGAGGTGGTCTCGCCACTCCCCCTCCATCCTTCTCAGAAATGCAGTTTGTATAATGCCGGGGGCCCCCTTTTACTGTGCATCCAATGCCATAAGAACAATATGGAATTGACCTAATTAGAATCGTTTTCTGGGAAAAACAGTATGTGGCTACATACGGCTTCAGTTAGGTTCCAAAAGCTTTCCTATTCTTTTCATTCCAACAATATGCCTGAACCCCCATCTCAGATTGTTTTTACAAGCAGATTTCACAATGTATTCCCCCAGGTAACCCACTATGGCCTTGCTCCTCTGCCTGTACCCTTCCTTGCCCTTCCAGCTCTTTCTCAGCCTAGTTTCTAAGACCTCTAATGCCCTGAGCAGTTAGAATCCTCAGGCCTCAGAGCTCACGGCCACGGTGGAGCTAAGTCACCTGCAGAAAAAGCATACCTTCATTTTGCAACTTACAATGCTATGCAGCATTTCATATCCTGGTTCTGTGGACCCCAGGAGTCTCTGAACTTCCATAAGTGATATATTTGTATATTTGTGTACTTTTCTAGGCAGAGGGGCTGGAACTTTCACCAGATTCTCAAAGGGCTCTGTGGCCCTTGAAAAAGAAGTTAGAAACCACTGGCTGAGCAGGAGAAGCAGATTATTCAATAGTAATAACAGCATATATGAAGAGCTTTATAAGAGAAGTGTGTCCCTAGCACAGTTCCAAGCTCCCGCATCAACACCGGTTGAATTTGTACCAAGTGCAGGGGAAGCTGGGAGAAAAGAAGAATGATTACTGATGCCAGGGGCAGGGTGGGGAGGGGAGTATTAATGTTTTCAAAGGAGGTCACCCTTGGATGAGTTTTTGAGAGATGAGTGAGAGTGCACCAGGAGGGGAAGGTGATCTGGGCAGAACCAATCCTGCCCTGGAGACAGTGTGACAAGTTCCAGGAAGGGTGAAAGTTCGAGGTGTAGGGCATGAGATGAGGGCTCCTGGGAAGGTGGGTCCCAGATCACGGAAGGATCCAGCCTTCCCTGAGCAGCTGTACGAGGCTCATGGGCAACCGGAACTAAGGAAGTTGTTCAGCAGGGATCTGACTTACTCCCATAGAGGGATAACTTGTAGCCGTCAGAGTTCTGAGTCCAGTTAAACAATCCTGGCCCCCAACCTATAGGCTGAGAAGCATCAGGAAGGTTCCCTGCCTTCCAGATAACCTGGGACATCCCAGTTTTCCCACTAAAAATCCTCCATCCCAAGGCGGTCCTGGGCAAGCCAGGAGGTAGATCATTCTGCCTCCAGCAACATCATAAGAAGCAGGCAGACATGGGCATTCCAAGGGCTGGAAACACACATCTCATCCTGGGAGGAGAGAGTTGGAGGGGAGACTTGTCTGGGGGCCCTGGCTTGGGATTTGGACCTTTGAGGAAGAGATGTGTGAAAAGGATGTCTCACGAGAACATGTTACCAAGCCTGAAGAGCTCCCGAGGACTGCGGGCAAGGGCAGCTGGCGTGTTCCTTCCAGCACAGTGCAGTTGGCAGTGGGGAGCGTGGTCCGAGGCTGCTGCTATGATGGCCCAGACGGGGACAGGGAGTGGGGACAGGGCAGCAGTGGAGCGGGTGGTGCAGGCCCAGGCCCCGTGCGGCTGAAAGACCACGGAGCCTCCAGGTCTGGAACTGGCCGAGTCCACCCCTAACACTTGCCAGGCCCCAGGCTAGCGTACAAACGGAGGCCCACTTACCACAGTGTACACACTTAATGGTACTGAATCACGCCAACAAACTGCTGAAAAACTAAATTCTCTCCTTCTGCCTTGACAAGGATCCCCTCAAAACAACCTGGAAGGCCAGTTGGAATTCCAACTCCTCGGAGCTCTGCCCCAGAACATGGCAGTGTGAGGACCGCTAGCCCTTGGCCCATTCACCTTGCCTGCTGCCTCCGGTCAGTCCCCATGGTCACTGGCCCACGTGTTCAAGCTCCGTGTGCTCCCCGCAAGCAGCCACCGCTCAGCCCTCCCTGGAGTATAGGGGTTCACATCTTGGCAGCCAGGCCTGCCCTCCCAAAGAGAGGCCTGCCAGGACCTGGAGACAGGCTCAGGGCCATGGGGCGGGGAGTTCTGATGTCTCAGGAAGCAGGACACGTGTTTGGGACAGACACGTGCCATCGATCTAGCTGACTCACGGACTGGGAGGCGCAGACTCAAAGGCCAAGTAGAGTCATCTAAAATGCATTTCCCAGGACACGGTGGTACCAACTGGAGCTGCCCTGGTTTGGGTCACCCTGAGCTCCTTCCAAGGCCCCAGAGGAGGGATTGGCAGCCCTGGCTTTCAGCCTTTGGCTCCTGTTCTTCACCAGCTGTGCAGCCTTGGGTAAAGCATTTGTCCTCTCTGAGCCTATTTCCTTAGCTGTGACAGTATTTATCCACCTACCTCACAGAGATGGCATGAGGCCACAGGAGGGAACAGTGCGGCAGGGTCATCCAGGGCCCTACAAATAGGATGCTCTCTGCCTGGTTGGATAGATGGAGCAGGGGGAATACAACGCTCCCTTTCTCACTTGCACTGCTCACAGTGGGACAGGGAGGGGAAATCAGGCTGTACTGAGTTACAACCTGAGCTTGTGGCTGCAAAGGTCCCAAGAAAATGCCACACCCTTGAGAGTCTTCCCTGCTCACTTGCCAGGCACCTGTCATCCTTCCAGTCTAATCCCTGGTGGAGTTTTCTCCACCACAGTGAAAGCCTCAGGGCGATGAGCACAGGGGTCCCAGACCCCGCACTTTGGATTTTCCCTTAGGAACTGACGAGGCACGCACCCCAGGCAGAGCGGGGCCCAGCTCTAATCTGCTCACCTGCAAACCTCTCTAAAGCAGCAGGACCAGCTCTTCTCCTTTATACCTTGAATTTCACCCTGAGTGTATCACCTGCTACAGGAGATAACCCTTCCAGTTACCCTGTTTGGAGGAGACAGTGGTCCTAGTGGGAGAAGTAAACCCTGGGGTGCAGGTCTCCTGGGGACCATCAGCCCCGGCAGGAGTGCAAGTACTTAGAGTGGGTCAACGCATCCCACGCTGCCTGTGTTCTCTCTGAGGCACTCCATGGAGACAGAGCCCAATCCCTGGAGCTGGGCACCTGGATAGGGTGGAAGGGGTGAGGGGTTCCAGGAGGCTGGTGGGCAAGGCACAAAGCCAAACAATGGATTCTGAGTCCAGGAGATTTCATGAGTAACCTGGGGACAGCGAAGCACAGTAAGGACCTGACGTCTGGCCAGAAAATCCAACCCAGAGCTGAGAGTGCAAGACAGTGTCCCCACTCTTCTCCATGGACTCTTCAGAGGTCACAGAAGGCCATGGAATTAACTGACACAGAACTACGCTTTCTGTCCTTTTCTAAGGGTTGAAATGTCAGTGAATTCTTTAACCTCCAGGGATCCCCCTGGGAAGGCCACCTTCTGAGCGCAGGTGCAGGCCCTTTTATACAGAACCTCCTGGCAGCAGGAAGTCTCAGCTCCTTAGAACAGGGCATCTCAGTCTCAGCACTACGTTTGGGGCCAATAATCCTTTGTTGTAGGGCTGTCATTGTAGGATGTCTCACAGCATCTCTGGTCGCTACCCACTACCTGCTCACAACTCCCCCTCCCCAAGCTGTGATAATCAAAAATGTCTCCAGACACGGCCAGATATCCCCTGGGGGACAAAATAGTCCCTGGATGAGAGCCACCTCCTTAGACAAGAGCAGGGAAAAGTGAAAAGTGGGGGATGACACTAAAAAGGAGGGTTTGTGCCCTCAGCACCTCCTCTGACCTCAGCAAAGTTGCTCAGGGCCTCACAGCCAGCAGATGCTCATGGCAGCAAACTCTAAGGCTAAGGGGCCGGGGTGGGGGCGGGGGGGAAGGGCCATGAAGACTTATCCACTGACAACAAAGCAACTAACACTCACCAAAGGCTCTCGTGCTCCCAGCTAAGAGCTGGGCTCTTTGCACACATCACCTCTGGACCCTCATAAGCACTCTCTGAAGTAGGGATGAAGGATATCCCCATCCTGGAGGAGGGAAACCCGAGACTTAAGACAGACTGACAACTTACTTAGATCAAAGAGCTGGCACCGTAGCCAAGTTTGGCACTCAAGCCAACTCAGTCCAAAGCCTGCATTCTTAATCATAATAGTAAAAATGATAATAACACCCCCCCCAGCTGTGAACTTAGGGAAGATGCTGATCAGAATGGAAAGTGACTTCATGTAGGTGATTTCATCTGATCCTCACCACCCCTCTGCAAGGCTCTCCAGGGATCCCTGGGGAGACAAAACCCAGTCTTCCTTGACCTTCGCCAGCCCAGTAGGGAAAACAGTCCGAATGCAGGTTCTACTCAGTCAACCCCATCAAGAGACACAGCTTCATCCAAGACCCCAGCCTTTGGACTGTGTGGGCAGAGAGAGCAGCTTACTCAGAAAGTCTTTGCTCAGGTGTTTGAACGTGAGATCCCAGACTAGGAGGAGCCCTTAGTCCCTTCTGAGTTCACCATCCCCTTGGTGCCTGGAGATTCCAAGCAAGGAAAACAAATACTGAGCGTGGGGGGAGGGTTGGTTTTTTTTTCTCCTGTCTTTGAAAAACAAAATGTCAGCAGCTCAGCCCTGGATCCCAAGAAGGCTTCAGTCACGTTCCAGGACTCGTCCATCAGGGCTCAGGGACGGAATTTGGGGAGGAATCTGTTTTTCCCTTTCCCGTTGCTTAAAGGATCTGAAGAGTTATTAAAAACAAACCATGATGAAGTTTCTAAAGCACACGGACAGCGTCCCTTTAAAAACACACCCAAGCCCATGATGAATGCTCGAAGGACAAGATACTGTACTGATTAGTTATTAAGAACACATTTCGTGCGGTTTGACAGCTATGCCAGAGCAATCTGCTTCAGAGTGATTAAACCTCAATAAATGTGGTTCTAATAATGAGCTGGTATTGAATTATCAGACAATGGCAGCCTTAGTAAATCTTCATTAGTTTTGTCTTTTGAGAACTTCATTTAAATTCTGAGTAATACAAATGCCGTTCGGAGCTGAGTGAGGGAGGCAGGGCTGCCCCGCCGGGGGTGCCACCCTAGGCTTGCGACCCCTCCCCAGCTCCACCAACACTCAGAGTTTGCCAGCCTAAAGGAGGGTTGGGGAGGAACCAAGGATGGAATGGGGTGGGGGTGGGGCAGCTTTTGTGGATAGTCTGCATTCCAACAAAGAGAGTCAGCCCTTTTTCAAACACCTCTGAGGTAGGAAAGCCTCATTAGGCCAAACAGCAAGACTTTAGGGTGAAAACAATCTTTTCTAAAATGTGGAGCTCTGGGAACAACAAGGGGAAAAAAGGGAGAGAGGGAGGAAAGGGAAGGAAGGAGAAGGGGGGAGGGGGCTCCTGTGAGCCTGAAGCCAGGAAGGGGAGCTGGAAGAACGGGCAGATGGATGACTGGGTGATGGGGCCAGCCACCGGTCCGACTGAAGGCCTTTCAGGGTAAATAAACTGGCCAGGGCGCACAGCCTTGCTTCAAAAGACCTACAATTACTCGTTTTATTGCTCAGAGTTACAAGATGATGGTATCTCAAAAGAAGGTGACAGCAAGTTAACAGATCCGTCCCTGAGGGTGCCTGGCCCAGACGCAGAGACTCCCTTCTCCAAACAGAGATGCAGGCACAATTAGACGCTTTCAAAATGAGACGTTTCTCTGCTTTGGGACCCACTGGAAGGCCAGTCAAGGCACTCCTCCGCCTCCACACACATTTTGGTACTAATTAACTCCTAATTTGGGAAGGGGGAGAAAGGGGTGTCTCTTTCAAGAATTTCTCCCTCCGGAGATGGCATCTCTGAGCAGCAGCATTTGGCGGTAAAAACACAACAAATGTCAGAGCGGAGTGGCTGCAGGGCTGGGGATTTACGACTCGGTTCTGGAATGCTGTCAGAGCCGTGGCCAGAGACTCTGATTCCACGTTGGGACGGATTTGGGTAATTACGCAAAGCCAGCGAGCCCTGTTCTGGAAGGCAAGAAGCCTGGGTCCCATTTCTGCTGTTAACTTGTTGTGTGACCTTGGGCAAGTTCCTTCCCCTCCCTGGGCCTCAAGTCTACCACGAGTCAGTATCTGTGAATTTGAATATGCTGAGCTGACTCTGAGAAAAAAAAGACACTTCTTTTACAGATGTGTAATTCAGTTTTTTTCTACTCTTTGCCTTTTTCTCTGTCATAAAGAGTAACACTTGTCCCTCCTTCAACAGTTCCTGTCCCCTGGGAGTTACGACACAAATACTATACCATATGATATCACTCATATGTGGAATCTAAAAAAAAAAGAGAAAAGGACACTATGAACTCATCTACAAAACAGAAATAGATTCAAAGACACAGTAAATAATCTTATGGTTACTGGGGAAAAGGGGTGGGAAGGGATAAATTTGAGAGTTTGAGATTTGCAAATGTTAGCCATTATGTATAAAAATAGATTTTTTTTAAGTTTCTTCTCTATAACACAGGGAACTATAGTCAATATCTTGTAATAACCTTTAATGAAAACGAAAATATATATATGTATATGTATGCCTAGAACATTGTGCTGTACACCAGAGACAGACACATTGTAATTGACTGTACTTCAATTTCAAAAAAAAAACTAAGATAAATAAATACTATACAAATGCAAATGCCCTTCCCTTCTACAATTGTATTTTTTTTATTATTATTATTGAGTATCTCTGTTCCCTACAGCAGCAAGAAGATGTCTGTCTTGGTTAATACTCTCTCCCCCAGCCCTGGTTCAGTTCCAGTTATATGGTGCTTAAAGAAGAGTGTTGGATGAATTGCCATGTTCCAGGATCCAGGCTGTTGGTGCTAAGCTCTTAGAAGCTATGGTGAGAACAGAAAAGTCAAGGAAAGCATTCTGGGAGGGGGCCTGGGGATGGACTTTAAAAACCAGCATTTGGAGAGGCAGAGGAGGGTCTTGCCTTCCTCTCTCCCTTCCCCCATGCCTCTCCCATGAGGGTGCCAGTGTGATTGCCTGGCCCACTGGGCAGTCAGCTGGAAGATGCCACCCATGGGAGCGTGTAGAGAGAGGAGGTCTGTCCAAGCCAGCCTGAAAAAAGTTTAGTCCTTTGAGTGAAATGGTGCTCACTGATGGATCTGCTTGGAGCCCAGATTTCCGATTTCCACTAAAATCTCTGATGCACATCCCCCTTTCTCTCTCCTGGCCACACCAGCTCACTCTTCACTAAGCAGCATTTTCCCCCCAAACCTCTAAATAAAACTTGCAGTCTTGCCAAATGTTTTCACCATCAGGCAGTATTTAGCAACACGAGTGCTACAAATGGATCACAAACAGATCAAATATCATACGTTTGTTTTCAAATCCTGGAAATATTTTCCAAATCATGTCTTTTTTTTTTTTTTTTCCTTTTCAGACACATCATCAACCTCCTGACAATTTTGGCCCAGCCCGCCAGCAGGCAGTCTTAACTGCCCAGGCTCTGGCAGAAGGCTGGGAGTCCAAGTGTGATGTAGAGGGTTTGTGAAAGGGTGAGGTTTGCTTGTGCTCTGTGATCTGTGAGATACGAAGGACTGTGCAATGTGTGTGTGTGTGAGTGTGCGTGTGGTGACCATGGGGCATACTGGGTGAGATCTATTAGTGTGGTAGTGCTGGGTGACCTGAGGCTTGGTGTGGTGTGGGCACTGGGGAGGGCAGGGAGGTTGCTGGGAAAGTAAGTATCAAAATGGTACCTTAGTCACCAGAAAACAGCTCTGGGGTTGGCCAGACGTGGACTCTGAGACCATCTCCAGGAACAGGACAACTGCTCAGGTCCAGCCTCAAATCTACAGACCTGGACCCTGTGGTTGCAGAAGCTCAGTGGCTCACCTGATGCCTGTACCCAAGGCGACTGAAGCAAAGCCAAAGAGGCAAAATTGTTTCATGGCTGGTAAGCAGCTCCTGGTCTAGATCACGGGCCTGAGGAAGACGCTGGAGCCCTTGGCCCGAGAAGCAAGTCTGCGGCTGCGTCGTGTGTAACTTCAGTCCCTGGGGCCACATTATCGCTAATAATGACCTCAGCCCGAGGGAGACACAGTCGACTTTCCCAAGCGACAGACGGCCTTTCCGCGAGGCCAGCGAAGAAGGCGCCGTGGCAATCTGCCCGGGATCCGCTCAGAGGCCAGGGCTCCGGCCCCAGGGGCTGTCCCAGAGGAGGGGCGGGGCTCCCCCATCTCTTCCCTCGCAGACATAGGACTCCCATCATCTTTAAGATTCAAACCTCGTGGCCCGGCCCCCAAGGCCCTAGGGAACCTCGTCCCACTCTCCTGTGGGACTCACTGTGTCCTCTCTGTGTCCCCCGACTCCAGCCAACCTAAGCTGAGAGAGCAGCCCTCTATGTTCACGGCTGAGGGTGCCGTTCAGGGAGTCCCTGCCTGGGAGATGGGTGAGGGAGATGCCCCTTGAGACTGAGCCCAGAGGATGAGGGGCAGGACGCAGAGTCTCAAAGAACTTCCTGGGTGACCCTCAATTTTGAATTCCTGATCTAATGTTTTCAGATGTTCAAGAAGGCTGTTCATGACTGCTTCTGAAGAAGAAGGAATGCCTTCCTCTTGTCATTTCAAACTCCACCATGACAAATTGCTGCTTCAAATGGCTTACCACCTAAGACAACCTCAGAGTAGGAGTCATGGAGAGGAGAAGACCTCTGAAAAATTACTGCTAAAAGCAAACAACCCAAGAAACTGACCCTCTGGCAAGGGGCTGCGGGGGCCAGAGCAAGGAGCCAGCCCTGTGCCAGGTAAACTGCAGGCCACCGATCTGCACGGAGCAACATGGAAATACCTGGAAAGGCCAGTAATGACACAACTGAGTCCTGCTCACATCTCCTACCAGCACCCTCCTCTCTCCCTCCTCAAATCCATTGTTCTTTGCACTTGTATCTGCTCCAGTGGCCTGAAGTCCCATCCAAGAAACAGAATCAGAAAAAAAATCCACTGTTGTCCTCCCTCTTCTCATCTCTTTTCTTCTCTCTTTCTCTAAAAGTGGACGCCCACCCCTTTTCCTGAATGCAAAGACTTAGTCCACTTCTTAGCAGGCAATTAGAGTTAATCCATCTTTTAAATACATGTGGGAATACTCAGCCTTGGAATTTACCCAAAAATCAGCTGAGACAGGAACAGAGAGTCAAAATACTCCCAGCGAGAGAGATGAGCCCTCCAGATTGTCTTCAGAGACTTTCGCAACTGCCTCTGACCCAGTCTCCACACCTCTAGCATGCCATCGTCCCCCATGCTAAAGCCCAAGTGATCTTTCTGAAACACAGCATTGTTCCCTGTTCAAAACCTTCCGATGGCAGCCCAAGTCCCAGCTCTTTAACATGGCCCCCTGAGCACTCTCTCAGACCTGACACTCCCACTCTCTCTATCCACCCAAAATCTGTACCCTGAGTCATTCCTTATGCTTTCTCAATTACATCATGCTTTTTCTTATTTCTGAACAATTTGCACATGGGGTTCCTTCTGTATAGAAAGCCCTTCCCTCTTTTAGCTGTCTAGTTAACTACCATATCCCCTCCTTCCACAGTCTGCTCAACCATCAGTCTGCTCCTCTGGGGACATTCTCTGCCCCAAAACATCACTTCCCCTGGAATTCTCTCAACTAGAAGCCACTATTCTCTCACAGGCCTATAGGATCTGGAAGAGAGATAGGTGTCCTCTCTGCCCCTCATTGCTTCTTCCAAGTCATTTCTCCTTCCTTCTTCAAAGCCCTTGGTTCTTTGAAGTGCAAGTCATGAGACTTCACCACCCACCACTCCGCCTTGTGTTGACTTCCCTGTCATTCCCCGCTTCACTGATGACTTCAGCACTTGGCTCACTGTCCTCCTCATCACCACCACTCCTATCATTCTTGGCAGCTTTACATCCATATAAATGACCTATTCCCCAGCACTCGGGTCTCTCTTTTCCTTGGTCCCAGGAGATTCAACGAGCTTTCCCTCCATCCCACCTCAGCCACCACCTCCCATGGTTGTACTTTATAGATTTGCAAAGTTATTTCAACCAATAACTGCATCACCTGGGAAATATCAAGCAGCTCACTCTTTGGCCACCTCTTCCCTTAATCTAGAGCAGTCACTCCAGCAACTCTGATCCCACTGAGACGTTCAATCCATCGTGCCTTCCTCTTTATCACCACCATCACCCTCTCCCCCAAATGCACACACCGTCTCACCCTCCTCCGTATCCAGCTCAGCTTCTCTGAGCAGCATTGTATCCACTCTCTTGCACGTTTGTCAATTGTGTCCCTTTTTTTTCTCTATATCACACCAGCCTGGAAATACCTGAACCTCAGTTAACCAAGTTCTCTGCTGACTCTGAGTCTGTAACCAACCAACCACCTCCGCAGGAAAACATCACATCATAGTTGTGCTGATTGGATGTGCTGTAAATTTGTAAGCACAAATCACACTGCCAATAATCTTATTTTCTTGTCTATTCATTTTACTTTCCAAGTCCCCAAGACAACTATATCATGTCTTCTCTTATCCCCTCAAGCATCTAAAATCCCCTCACTCTCAGCAAGTGGCCCTCTTCAGTCTCTTGCCACAGGGATATGGAGAAAGCATGTTATTTCCTCTCCAAGCCTAGCAAACCATTCTCTTTGCATTGAATCCTTCTCTCTCAGCTTCTCAGGACCTTACCCCTGCAATTACCTCCATATCTCCCATTGTCCCTTCAACTCACCCCGCTGGGCTTCCCTCACTACCACCCAACAAAAATGGCTCTGATCAAGGTTACCAAGGACTTGCGTTTGACGAGGATCACCGACGTTTTCTGTCTTCAGCATGCTGAACCTCTCAGTAGCAGGTGACTGCTCCGTCTCCTTTGCTATAGACTCGTGCTGTGCCCCACCTAGAGCTCTGTCTGCAGCCACCATCTCTTCCCAACTGCTGGGTGATAGCAAACACTCTCATGGTCCTAAACAGCATCATTGTTTTGATGATCCCAAAGCTCCACATGATTATAGGCATTTCAGATCTAAATCTAACATGGCCCCAAAAGAGCTACTAATCTTTTCCCTCTCTCTGTCTCTATCTCTCTTTCTTTTTTACACACACACACAACACACATGCACACACACTCACTTACCAAGTCTGCTATTCCTTAAGTCCTCATCTTAGTCAATGACAGACTCTCTCATGCAATTGTTGAGACCAGTGACCTTACAGCCACCCCTGATTACTCTTTCCCTCATCTTCCATATTTAATTCATCAGCAAGTGCTGGCAATATTACCTCCAAATATATCTAAAATTTGACTACTTCTTCCCCTGCTTATCATCAAAATATTAGTCTAAACCACTGACATCTCTTATCTAGTTTACTGTAAATTCTTTCTAACTTGCTTCCGTTCCTCCTCTCTTGACCCCACACAATCCACTCTTCACACGGCTCCACGGATTAATTTTTCAAAGAAGTTTTAGGTTCACAGCAAAATTAGGCAGAAAGTATAGGGAGTTTCCATATACCCCTGCCCTCATGTTCACATAGTGTCCTCCACTATCAACATCCCACACCACAGTTGTGCGTTTGTTACAACTGATGAAACTACACTGACATGTCATTATCACCCAAAGTCCATAGTTTACCTTATGGGTCACTCTTGGCTTTGAAAAATGTATAATGACATGTACCCACCATTACAGTATCATACAGAATAGTTTTACTTCCCTAAAAGTCCACTGTGCTCCACCTAGTCATCCTTTCCTCCCCTCTCAACTCCTGATATTTTTGCCATCTCTATGGTTTTTACCTTGTCCAGAACACCACATAGTTAGAATCACGGATTGTGTAGCCTTTTCAGACTGGCTTCTTTCACTCAGCAATATGCATTTAAGTTTCCTCCATGTCTTTATCATGGCTTGATTGCTCATTTCTTTTTAGTACTGAATACTATCCCATTTTCTGGATGTACCACAGTTTATTTACCCACTCACCTCCTGAAGGACATCTTGGTTGCTGCCAAGTTTTGGCAATTATGAATAAAGCTGCTATAAACATCTTTGTGCAGGTTTTTGTGTGGACATAAGTTTTTAACTCATTTGAGTAGATACCAAGGAACATAACTGCTGAGTCATATAAGAGTACGTTTAGTTTTGTAAGAAATTGCCCAACTGTCTTCTATACCGTTTTGCATTTCCACCAGCAATGAATGAGGTTCCTGTTACTCCACATCCTTGCCAGCATTTGGTGTTGTCAGTATTTTGGATTTTGGGCATTCTAACAGGTGTAGCAAGATGTCGTTGTTATTTTGTAGAGTTGTCTTTTTAAATCTTAAATCTGATTTGTGGCTCCTCTTTGTAAAGCTTTCCAATGATTTCCCATTACAACAACTGTAAATTCCAAAGTCCTTGAGATGATCCACAAAGTCCCATGTAATTTGGCCTCTTTTCAGCCAGTCTGTTCTGACTGGTCAACACCTATGTCATCCTGGATGTGCCTAACATTTTGATTACCACCCACTTCTCCACCTCGCTGTGTGCCATCCTCCTCATGGCCACCAGTCTCCAGCCCACGTGGCCCTCTTTCATTCTTCGAACATGCCAGGCTCGTTTCTGTCTTAGGGCTTTGTACTTGCCATTTCTTTTTCTTGAGGTATTTTTCTGCCAGATCTGCACATAACTGCCTCATCAATCAGATCTTGGCTTAAATACTAATCTCTAAGAGAGGACTTTCCTAATTTCAGGCACTTCTGGGTTGGCTGGATAGAATGTGGATCCTAAAAGAAGTGAATGAAAACTTGTTTGCTGTGAGCTAGAAGGCCAACATATCAAAGGAAGGAGCAATTCCAGGAGTCAGTGGGAGCACCCCTTCCATGCTGCTGTCAGACAAAAGGACAAAACAGGAGAGAGAGCACAGAATGGGATGAGAGTTGGCAACATCAAGTGAATTAGCACAAGCTTTTGGAGGACTGTTGGAGGGTCCTACAGTCATGTTCCTAGGAACATACATAGCCTCAGACCTTAATTACACAACAGCATATAGATTGAGTGCCTGATGTGTACAAGTTGGTAAATTCCCAAAGCCTTGGGCTAGAGGCAGTATGCCTGGGTTAGGGAGAGGACAGCTCTGAGCCTGCTGCCTTGTGGCTATAACAACCACTCCCATCTGTATCTTTGGCTACATCTGGTTAGTTCAGATATCCAGGCAGAGAATAAAACCCAGCATCACACATCACCAGGAGCATCACAGATCAGCTGTGGGCTGGAGAGGATCCAAGCCTGTGTCATTTGATTTTTTCACGTATGCAATTCCTTTTTTGATGCTGTGAAACTCAAAGCTTACTATTTTCACATTTATGACCAAAGATAATTGGCAACTTTACATCGCCTCTGTAATGACTTTTTTCTCAAACCATGTCTGATTAAGACATTGTTTAGGTCATGGTGTCTCAAACTGCGGGTCGTGAACCATTCATTTGTCGTGAAATTGATTTGGATGGTTCACAACCAGCATATTTTTACTAAAATAGAATAGAGTGGATGAGAGTAGAAAATATCAAAGTATATCACACATAGTAAGGATAAATATTACTTCAGAAAACATATGTTTCAGTTATAATGTGTGAATGTGTGTGTGTGTGTGTGTGTGTGTGTGTGTGTATGTATCTATATACACACATATACATACATATATGTATAATGAGATATAATGTAAAATATAGGGTCATGGCCGAAAAAGCAGAAGCTGTTGCTCCAGGTTTCACTTGGCTGTATAAATCTGCTATGAATAATGTATAAATATATTCTAAAATAATTTCAAAATTCATGTAGAATTTATTCATGTCAGTGGAGAGCTGTCAAAGATAATAACCATCAAAAATAGTACACAACAGGTGTGGCAATCTGGAACGTCCTGTTTTAAGGCTGGGATCCTGACATTCCACTAGACCACAAGTCTAGAGAACTAGGTTCTGATTTCTTCTCTTTTATCCTCCAGCATGACGGCTTCAGGAAATTCCTCCTCCTGCCTTTTCTGGGCCCCAGATTCCTTATCTCTAAACTGAGAGACTTGGGTTCTTTCACTTCTGAGAAGCCCTGCATGGGACTCAAGCCTTCGGAGTCTCCTAGAAGCTGCATGAAATGCTCAAGAACTTCAAAATCAAATAAGCCTGACTCAGATCCCAGCTCCCACTCACCACTGAGTCATACTGCCAGTTTCCTTAGTCAGAAATTGGGGTGGTGAGGCATCCTCTGCGGGCAGAGATGAGGACTAGAGTCGTTCATTCAAAGCCCCTAACACAGGAGGGGACTCCATAAAAATGGCTGTTGTTACCCTGCCCTACTCTGCCTCTGTGTCTGCACCCATGTCTGTGCACCTGCAACCACTGCCCAGCACCCCTCTCCTCAGTATCCCTCTAGTCTCACTCACGGGAAGGGGTCCTTTCTTTCCACGGCTGGCATTTCTCATGAATGCCCATCAGCAGCATTCCGGGTTTGCATGACTGAGGTCTCTTCCCATCTCAGAAGCATGCCTTCCCTCCACTCTTCTCACACCCTGTCTTCTATTTCATGGCTTCTCCAGGGTCCAGGTCTGAACTCTAGGTCAGCCCTAAGCCCATCAGAGAAAGTCGCTGTTCACCCCCTCAGCTAAATGCCACCTCCTAAGTGCCTTTCTTTATGACCATCAGTGCTGCATCTGAAGGTAAGAGAAAGTGCTCCCCAGACCACCCCCTAAAACATATAAATGTTAGCAAGTGCACATGAAGTCAACTACATAAATTGTGAAATACGGCCCAAGACTTTTTATCTGTGACGGTATAAAAATCGTAACACGTCCCTCAAAGAGAAAAGAGAAACGCATGGCAATTCATCCAGGCCGCCTAGTGGTGAGGGGCCCGGGACCACCCGAACACGTTCATTCTTCTCTGCTTGGACTTCTGTCCCCAGCCTCATCCCTCTGCCCCTCATTGGCCTGTGACAGTCAGGAGGAGGAGGGAGCTGCATGAGGTGTGAAGGGGCCGAGTCAGCTTGGATCCTGCTGCTCCTGTGCCACCCCAATCCTCTCCGTGTTATCTCAGTCCTTCCAGAAACTTCTACATCAGCTCTGCCCAGCACCGTGGCTGACAAGACAATAGCTCTCAAGGAAATGAGGCTGAAGAACCTTTGGGGCCTGGGCTCCTCCCTCCTCGCTCAGCCTACTGGGCTGATGGGACTCAGCCTGGAGGCAGGCTGTGCTGGATTTCCCAAAGGCCCACTGTGTTCTGAACCGCAGGGTGTGGGATTTTGCAGCCAAACTGGGGAGATGGAAGGAAGGGGGCAGAGTCTGTGACTCCAGGTTCATTTCCCATTGCAGAGAGCCCTGGATTTCCCTCTACTGAGCATGGCACCCACACACTGATCTCTTCCTTAGACACGCTCCTTGGGGCTCCAGCCGCCTGACCACACTCTGGAAAGGGCATGAGACCCAAACTGCAAGGAAGATCCCCACCAGGTGTGGCATGGCCTTGCTGGAGCCCAGGGACCCCTGAGCCCCTGGTTGGCAGACACCCCTCTGTCCTAGAGAGGGGTAGCAAGGGGCAGGGGTAGGGGAGATGCGAGGTGGAGCAGTGGGGCAAGACCAAAAAGGAAAAGTGGGCTGAAAAAGAAGTTTTGGTTCCCCAGGTAATCACTTAGCTGCAGGAAGCATGGAGCTGAATCGAAGCTGTGTGTGGGAAACAAGTGGGAAACTCCCTCACGTCTCAGCTTTTGGAGACGCTGATTGAGGAGACAGAGAATCCTGACCTAGACTCTTACAGCTGAGCAAGCTGCTTCCTGGAGGGAGCTGGACCAACCCAGCAGGCCGGTGCCATCTGCCTCTCCCCACTCCTAGCCTGCCTCCCTGACCCCACAAGAGCCCCGGGAGAAGGTCTCCCCAAGGCGCTGCCATGGGGAAAGAGGGTCCCCAGGCTGCTGGCCAGGACTATGACCAGAGGCCCAGGCTTGGTGCAGGGTGGGAGGACCCCTGAAAGCAGCTGGAGACGCAGAGCACAGACCAGTGCTACCTTGCAGTTATGCGTGCCTGCAGCTCTGACTCAGAGAGCCCTGTCCCCAAGGGGACAACAAAGAGGAAGGAAAGAAGGAAGAAAAGGAGGGAGGGAAGGAGGGAGGAAGGATCTCCAGCCTCTATGCTGCAGGCTAAACATAAAATCTCTGTGGGAGGGGTGAAGGCTCAGAGGAAGAGGTGTGACCAGCTGTCGGTCACCTGCACCTCATCCCAGCCAAGTGGTCAATCAGCCTATGACTGCCCAGCTACCCACGAGGACAGTGGACAGCTCCACACGAGGAAGTCAGTCCTCCCAGTGAGCTGAAATTGGCCACACCATAATGGCAACCCACTGATTCTAGTTCAACCCGCTGGAGCCACACAGAGGTGGTCACAAGATGGCCCGTGGGACACTGAAGACACTTTTTCTGCAACCCCAGGATTCTCCAGGCAACACCCACCTGAGACCCTTCACCTTGACCTAGCCTGCCTAGATTTCAGGGGAACTTATTATCCCACCAGACGTACCTGAAAGAGTTTTAGAAGGGTGCCGCCCCCACCACTGACCTCACCCTCTCCCAGGCTTGCTGCTGGCCTCTGCTCCTCCCATCAAGACCGACGAAGTGCTCATTTCCACGAAATTTGGTTGGAGTGGGGGTGGGTGGACATGTTAGTGACTTTTTCTCCCTGAAAAGAACACTAATGCTTATGGTTCATTAAATAAATGCACACTTGCTCTCAAACACACCACCCTTGCAAAGGAGATAAAACAAGTTAGCGTCATTGCCTGTCCCTAGAAAAGACAGAGCGGGAGAGGGAAAAACAAAAAAGTTCAAACAAATGTTTGTAAAAGCCAAACAAATGTTTTGGGTTGTTTCATTCTCATTCACACCCAAGCACTCTTGCTGATGGATGGGGGTTACAGGAACTCCCCCAGCTGGGAGTCAGTCTGCAGTCAAACAGCCGTGGCTGCCAAAGTTGTCTCTGTACAGTGAAAATGATCAAGACCCCTCTGCCCCCACCCACAGATGATGTCACCCAGACACCACCAACGCCAGGCAGAGGGCACGGGCTTTGCATTCAGGCAAGACACACCAGGGCAGGGCATCTTCCTCTGGGTTCACAGCACCTGTGATGTGGCTGAGAGAGAGAAGGAACCGTGTCTTTGCTCCAGTAGCCTGGGCCAGTGGGCACACAGTGAGGTGGAAAAAAAGCAGGGACTGCCGACAGGGCTGAACACGACCCACTTTCCTAAAGCAGAGTCTGGATGACGCTGGAAGCTACCAGTCTGCAAGTCCACAGGGCCTGAGACGTGGGAGCGTGATTCCAACGGAAACAATGGGACAAGACCCAGGTCTAGACATTCCCTCCACCTGGGCAGCTGCCTCGACAGCGCTGGGCCCCTACTTGTCTGAAAGGGGGCAGACTGCAGGAGCACGGAGCCTCCTTCCCTGGGTGGGGGTGGCCATCGGCTCCCAGGTGGGGAAGCCCCAGTGCAGATCGCTGAAGCGTCGTGTCCCCTGCACAGGCAGGGGGACAAGCGGGAGACGGCTGACCTGAGAACAGCCTGCTTCCCAGGCCCATGTCTGGGAATTTTCTCTTTCCAAATATGAAGGAAATAAAAATAGGTAGGCAGGAAGGCCAAAATATGTCTGCAAAAAAACTGAAGTCTGGTTTTGAAATGCCTGCTCCCACCATTTCAAGGCTAAGAATAACGGAAGGAGTCGGGAATTCTGGCTCTGCCCCAGGGTGTGAGAACACTTGGATGCAAGAGCACATGGGTGTCTAGGCCACACCCAGCGCTCTGGAGCTAGTCAGAAGTGTCAGGGGCCTTTAGAGAAACGAATGAGCAGCTGATGAAGAAATGTGGCTGCTGACAAGCAGGAATTAGCTCTATAAAACATTTCAAAATGTCAGCGATAGAAATGCAGTCCATGGCTGCCCAGTCAAGAGGGCAGAGCTGCCCACACGTGGCTGAGCTCCTCTGGCAGGGGCCCAGGCCCACGTCACACAGCTTCCATCCAGCTGGACCTTGGGACAGGACCACAGGGCAAGGCAACAAAGAACTAACAAAAATGGATTGTGTCCAGCTTGTCACTTCAACTCAACTATCTTAAACATCTGGGTTTTTCTGTGACATCTTGTTATAGGCTGAATTGTGCCCCACCACCTCCCCAACCCCAAAATTCATACGTTAAAGTCTTAACCATTAGACCTTAAAATGTGACTGTATTTAGAGATAGGTCTTTAAAGAGGTAATGAAGTTACAGTGAGGTCGTTAGGGTGGGCCATAGTCCAATATGACTGGTGTCCTCATACGGAGAGGAAATTAGGCCCCAGAAACGTACAGAGGGAAGATCACGTGGAGACGCAGGGAGAAGATGGTTGTCTACAAGCCAAGGAGAGAGGTCTCGGAAGACATCAACCTTGCTGACACCCTGATCTTGGACTTCTAGCCTGTGGAATTGTGAGAAAATAAAAGTTTAAGCCCCCTAGTCTGTGGTGCTTTGTTATGGCAGCCCAAGCAGACACACACACACCTGCTCCACTTGTTCAGTGTGTTTAATAAAAGTGGACTGAAGCTTTCGTTTGTTAGAAGGAAACAGAGGGGATGTGACAGCTAATTTCACATATCTGAAGCACAGCCTCACAGACGAGGAGGAGGTCACCTGGCTCTCGGGAGCCTGAGGGCACTGAGGAAAGGGCAGATCCTGGCTGACAAGCCAGGCCTTAGGAAAGCTCTTCACACTCATTGTAAGCCCTACAACAACTCTGAGAAGCTGGCTTTGTTACCCCATTTCACAGATGGGTAAGATGGTTCTTAGAGACAGTCAGTATCTTGACAAGGATGTACATGCCTTCAACGGCAGAAGGGAGGTAAGAACCGGGTTTGTCTGACTCCAAAGCTCATGCTCCAACCAGAACCAAAGATATAAATTCTGGGAGGCAGGTGTCCCCTCTAACAATCTAGCTCTCCAACAACCAGAAGGGATAACATGAGTGGCAGGCAGTCCGCTAAGCAGAGGCATCCAGGCAGGGGCTGGAAGACAGGGGGTGCAGAGGGCCATGGTTTCCAGTCCTGTGTCTGCTCCAACACAACCTGTATCCTACCCCCCCCACACACACACACACAGGCACATGCACCTAGGGAGGAGACGATCTGAATCGCCGAGGGGAGTACAATTTGAAACTGCGCCTCCGAGTGATTCTAGTCTGTGATTCCTAGAGGTGTCCCAGTTGGGAATCCTCATGGAAGGAAGTTGGGTTGGATGCTCCCAAAGACTTTTCTAAGCCCTGAAAGTCCACACTGGTTTTTTTTTTTTCAAACTTTTTTTTATTGAGTTATAGTCATTTTACAATGTTGTGTCAAATTCCAGTGTAGAGCACAATTTTTCAGTTATACATGAACATACACATATTCATTGTCACATTTTTTTTCTCTGTGAGCTACCACAAGATCTTGTATATATTTCCCTGTGCTACACAGTATAATCTTGTTTATCTATTCTACATATGCCTGTCAGTATCTACAAATTTTGAACTCCCAGTCTATCCCTTCCCAACCTACCCCCTCACTTGGCAACCACAAGTTTGTATTCTATGTCTATGAGTCTATTTCTGTTTTGTATTTATGTTTTCTTTTTTTTTTAGATTCCACATATGAGCGAACTCATATGGTATTTTTCTTTCTCTTTCCGGCTTACTTCACTTAGAATGACATTCTCCAGGAGCATCCATGTTGCTGCAAATGGCATTATATTGCCGGTTTTTATGGCTGAGTAGTACTCCATTGTATAAATATACCACATCTTCTTTATCCAGTCATCTGTTGATGGACTTTTAGGCTGTCTCCATGTCTTGGCTATTGTAAATAGTGCTGCTATGAACATTGGGGTGCAGGTGTCTTTTTGAAGTAGGGTTCCTTCTGGATACATGCCCAGGAGTGGGATTCCTGGGTCATATGGTAAGTCTATTCCTAGTCTTTCGAGGAATATCCATACTGTTTTCCACAGTGGCTGCACCAAACTGCATTCCCACCAGCAGTGTAGGAGGGTTCCCTTTTCTCTACAGCATCTCCAGCATTTGTCATTTGTGGTGAAAGTCCACACTCTTGAACATCCCTGGAGCCTCGGCAGGACACACAGCACTCTGGCTCAGCACCTCCAGGACACTCCCCAGAGCCAACACCCTGGACCGACCTTCAGTGACCTCAACCTCTTTTTGCCCAAACACAGTGATCTGGCTGAAGAGAGCAGCAGAGAGTGCCCAGGAATGCCCTTGGCAGGTCAAGACCAAAGCCCCACGAGGCAGGACTCAAAGGGCGCTGTGTTTATTCTCACTTGGTCAGATCCAGGCAGGAGAGCGAGGAGCGGCTGGGCTGATGGGTCGGCACAGCCCCCATTCCACTCTGGCTGAGGCAGGACAAGTCGTTCTGCCACCATGGCCCTGCCAAAGAGCTGATGACGAAGGCCAGGCTGATGGCCCAGGCCCTGCAGTCCTCTGGTTCCAGCCAGGGTCACTCAGGCCCCCAGGGAAGCCCAGCGTCGGCCTGAGGCAAAAGAAGAAAGGGCGGGAGCCCGGCCAGCAGGACAGGGGCTCAGTGCCCAGGCAGCCCGGCCCACCGGTCCTGTTCTGATCCGGGCCTTGGTGCTGGGAACTGCACCTCACCTTCATCCACCTCTCTTTCCTGTTTCCTCTTTCCCTCCTTCCCACTTCCTCCGAGCCTGGGGCCCTTCATCCTTTTCGGTTCTCTCTAGCACCTGCTCCGGGGGAGAGAGACTTGAGTCTGAACTGGCACCCGGGTGACAGAGAAGTTTCACTCCAGGTCTCAGCTGTAACTTCTGCAGGGAAGCATTTCCTGACTCACCAAGACTGGGTTACAGGCTAGTCTCCTGTGCTCCTAAAACCTCTTAGATAATATTTATGACACAGTCTTAAAATTATCTGCTTACTTTCCTTCTGTTCTACTAGACTATAAGCACCTTGAGGGTAGCAATTGTCTTTTTTACAGCTGTATTCTTAATGCCTGGCATGAGACAGACACTCAGATGGTGTTGGTTAAATAAGTGGTTGAAGACAGAAGGAAATTTTAAGGGATACTGAAGACCTCTCCACCCAAGCCAAAGCCCATCCTCTTGAAGTCCTACCTCGGGCACTTCACTTTTCCCTCTGGGAAAGTCGGGAAAATTCTGATTCACAAGAATTACAGGAGGGAATTCATCTATGAATGCAAAGGATGCGCTGGCCTACCAAGAGGAGAGAGGACTAGCAGCTTGGGGGTCTCCTGGCTGGCAGGGACAAGTCAGCAGCTCACAGGCACCTGACGAGAGAGGGAGGGAAGGGGGCCCAACAAGGGAGGGAGGGAGGTGAGTCCACATAAGTCCAGGGGTAAGAGGGAAGTCCCAAAGCCAAACACCACTAATCAAACACCTCAGCCCTCTGACCCCAGCCTCTGCCCATGCGAAGCTCCCAGGAGCACAAGTGACTCTCGATCAAGAACACGTGTAGCTGCCACAGTCCCCCCCAACCCCAGCCAGGACCCACAGCCCTGGGAAAGCAGGGATGTGGGATGACCTTGTCCTGTCCTGTCCTGTCTCCTCTCAGGAGCTCCCACTTTAAACTCTGCAAGAGCCTAAACTGCACGGGGTAACTGATGAGATACAGACAGACAGCACTTGAGGGACTCAGACAGCCCTGTGGTCTGGGGGCCAAGTGAGGCTCCCTCAAAGATGGGCCTGGGTCTGGACCTTGTTGGAGGGGTAGGAATGGAGATGGGTGGGGAACCCCAGGCAGGGTTAAGAATGTGACAGGTGTGGTACACTCAGGGAGTTGGATGAGCAGCAGGGCTGTGGAGAGGCAGGGAGATGCTGAGAGAAGAGGCCAGAGGGGATCTGAAATGCTTGGAAGGATGGTGGTCGCAAATGCACTTGGGTTGGACTTTGGTACCAGGACTACCGGAGGCCCTAGGATATACTTTCATCATCTGAAAGGAACTTATCGCTGTTGATGTTGACCTTGATCACCCGGCTAATGTCATGCTTGTCAAGTTTCTCCAGGAGAAGTTTTCCCCTTTCCCAATGTCACCCTTTGCAAGGAAGTTACTATGCCGAGCCCACACTTAAGGGACGTGCAGTTATGCACCACCTCCTTGAGGGTGGGGTATCTACATAAGTTATGTGGAATTCTTCTGCACAGAAGATTTGCCTGCACTTTCCTATTTATTTTTGTATTCAATCACTTATATCGGTAGGAATTCATACTTATTTTATACTTTGGGTTATAATCCAAGACTACTTTATTTTCTTGCTCCAATTGTTCCAGCTTTGGGAGCCCTTTCAGTTAACTCCAGTGTTCCTTTGATACCCTAAAAGATGCTCTCCTGCCCCTGGCTCCCTTTCCCTGAGTACATTGACAGGAAGATAGGACAGTTGACATTGAGACTGAACCACAGAGATCAAAACCCTTGCTCCTTCAGCCTCCACAAGCCATTTTATCATGATGCTCCCCCCCCTTAGAGCTGCTGTGTGTGTTTGCTGGAAATGATGTATCTGAAATGCTTAGCACAGTGCCCTGCTCATAGGAAGTTTTCCCTAAACAGGGCTGCATTGTCTCTGAGCACTTAACTCTCTAGAACCTGGCCCTGAGTTCTAAAGAAGCCAGAGAGAAAAACCTCTTTCTCCAAGCATTAGAGCTTGGGCAAGCTCTACATCCCTCATGCTAGAAAAGATCCCCAGTTAAAAATTACCTTTGCAACATCCATACCTCAAATAAGGTTGTTTCCAAATATTCACCACATAAGTGAACTGTCCAAAAGACAGCTAACTGAACCGACTTAGCCCCGCAGCTTTTTCTGCAGTGGGCCAGGGTGGGTGGATGTGCAGTGCGCACAGACCTCCACCAGGCAGATTCTGGACCGTGAAACTGGTTGCACAGCACATCATGTGACCCTGCAAACGAAAGGGTGTTTCCTCGCCTCCACTACTTTTCAGCTCCCTGGAAGTCCAAGCCCTGAGAATAGTGACTTCCTAGCCACAGAAGGACTCTGAATCAAGGTCAGGTGTCACCCTCAGGCCCGAACACCTGCTCACACCTTCTGAGACTGGGGCTCAGCCCAGCCCACCCAGAGCCTGGCCTTTTCCAGAAGGAACATGAGGGATATCTTTCTACAGAAAGGGATAAAAACTTCCCCCACTCCTTCCTTCTCCCCGCCATGAGGTAGCCCTGGGGTGTGGAAACAAAGGAGCCAGCTGGTGGCCGCCGGGCAGGAGGAGGGGACCTCTTCATCCTGGCCCCGCTGGTGGGAGTCTTCCCTCAGGCAGGCTCTCTCGGGCTGCAGGTCCATGCACAGGGACTGGTCAGGGGCTGCACTTGGTGCTCTGCTGGGAAAGCTTGCTTTGCCTCACTGATCTCTATTCACCCACCAGGCTTTTACTGAGTGTCTACTCCATGCCAGATCTTGAGCTGGGTGCTGGGTGCTGGGTTCAAGGGAAGCACCAAGTCTAAGTGGATTATGGGCTTTAGGTAGCCGTAGCTGATTTTTTTGAGTACTTATGTGGCAGAAACCAAACTAAGCACGTAACATGTAATTAACATGTAACTAATCTTCACTATTAACCTATGAAATCATTACTACTACTGTGCCCATTTTATAGATAAGGAAACTGAAGCACAGACCAGCTAAGAAGCTTTTCTAAGGTCATAGAGTGTCAGGTGGTGCTCTGGGAAGCAGATGCCAAGATAAGTTAGAAATGCAAGAGATTTATTGGAATAAACCCCTGTGAAAGATAAATGGAGCATGGGGGAGGGGAACAGAAGCATCAGGGAAGTCCTCAAACTGCAATGCAGTCTTGACACTTGTGAAAGGAGGAGGAGGAAGAAAGATTGGGTAGAAGCACCTCAGACTACAGTGCATATCTGAGAAAATCTCAGTAGCCCAATAGTACAAGGACTGCCCACAGAGGGTCCCACGATGAGCAGAGGTGTCCAGGCCCCAGCATCCCCGCTGTACTCAGCCACTGGCTGGGAGATGCCCAGGCTGAGAGCAGCCTGGGCTCAAACACCATGAAAGACCCCAGAGGTGTGGCAGCTGGAGGGCGTCAGCTAACTGCCCTCCTTGCAGCTCTTCTGCAAGTGCTTTCTTGACCAGAAGTCTGAGCAGCCGGCCTCCATGGCTGCCACACCAAGAAGCCATGGCTCAAACCAGGTCTTTTGCTGACTCCAGAACCCACATTCTTTTCCATTATGCTAGACTGATAAGCTCATAGATGATTAGGTCTCTGAATGCTCTCTGCAAAACTTATGAGTCAGTCAGTCAGTCAGTCAACAAGCTTTGGAGCCCAAATGTGCACTCATCCTCATGTGTGTAAAGACAAAGCCTGGCCCCTGCCTAAAGGAGATTCTAGGCTGGGGAGGGTCACAGACTGACAAAAACAGGTGCTGAGATGAGCTGAACACAGTCCCTGCCTTCAGAGAGGTCACCTTCTAGACGGAAACAGCAACCAGACAATTCTAAGAGTGAAACAATGTGTGAGAAGTGGAGGCACAAGGAAAGGAGAGCCTTAGCCCAGTTCTGGAGGTGGTACGGAAGGCCTCCTGGAGGAAGAGGCTTCTTAATGGACACCTGGAAGGTGACGAGGCACTGGGTGGAGGAAGAGGGGTGAATGTGGGAGAGGAGCGTGTGTGTTTCTCAGTGGGGCAGGGGGAGAAAAGGAGAGGGAAAAGCTGAAGAAACAGCTTTTCTGGAGGGAGGAACAGCATCAGCAAGGGCCCACGGAAAGGTATGGTGTAGTCTCAGAGCCACCAGTTGTTCTGGAAGGCTGCGGGGAAGGAAGGCAGGCAGGAAAAGCAGGGCAAGATAGCGAGCAGCCCACTAAGGCCTCGTCCCGAGGCGGCAGAGGGCGGTGCTGCAGCAAAGGGCTAAGACGTGTGGGGTGGATGCTCCCTGCAGCGAGGGCGACCAGTGAGAACAGGGCAATTCGGGAAGGTCCCCGAGGGGTTGGGAAAACTTGACAGGTTTTCAGCGAAAATGACTCCAATCAAGAGGAGTCCCCATGAGGGTTCACACAGCTATACTCCCCACAAGCAAGACCTCGACTTCATCAGAAGATGTGGGAAACGGAACTGGCGACTCTATTCCTTCATCTCCACCCTCTGAAGGGAAGTTTCTAAGGAATATTGGCTCTTTCTGGCAACGTTAATAATACTGTTGGTTAAAATGTCCCACCACTTCTGTTACTCCACCTCAAATACCCAACCACCTGTTTAATCCCTACATGGACTTCTTAATTAACTCCACATACAAGGCAGCCTCCTTCCAACCTGAACTGTAGTTCTCCAAGTGTATTTTGTTTTATTTTTTTCTCCCTTTTAAAAATTTAAAAAAAAATTTTTTTTAATTTTTGCAGGGCAAGGGGAGGTAATTAGGTTTACTGATTTATTTATTTTTTAATGGAGGTACTGGGGACCGAACCCAGGACCTTGTATATGCTAAGCAAGCACTTTACCACTTACTTATACCCTCCCTGCTCCAAGCATATTTTAGAGTTTAAGTAGCCACAGAACAAGCTCATCTCAAGGTTGTGGATGCTTAAGATTCCTCTGTGATCTTCATATTAACCATTCTCATCATTTATTGTTATGTAAAAAACACTCCAAACTTTGTGACATGAAACACTTATTACTACTACAACTACTACTTTTTATTATTATTATTATTATTATTATTATTATTATTATTATTATTATTATTAATTACTATAATCATCTCCTACAGTTTTGGAGGTTGGCAGACAGTTCTTTCATGCAGTTATAGTGAGATGGGGGCTGAAGCTGGAGACTAATGCCTTCATCACTCAGATACTGGTGATTGGTGCTGGGGCTATTGCCCAAAACACCTGTATGTGGCCTCTCCACATGACCCGCGCTTCCCTGAAGCAAGTGTCCTAAAAAAGGAAGAACCAATCTGAACGTTTAACCACCTTGACAACCTAGCCTTGGAAGCCCAGAGCACCACTCCCCCACACTCTACTGGCTGAAGCAGCGGCAAAGGCCCACCCAGGTTCAGGGAGATGGGACAAAGATTCTGCCTCTTAATGGTGGACTGACAGGTCACACTGCAAAAAGAACATATAGATGGAAGAGATGTTGAAAATACACTCTGCTATAGCTGTAACAATCCTGCCAAAACAGTTGACATTCCTCAGCATGCAAAATGCCCCCGTGCTCTCCCCAAGATCCCCAGGGCTCACTCCATTATGGCATCAGCTTGACCTCTGGGTCCTTTTCATCTAAAGCAGGTCCAGACACCAGTGAGACTCCGTAGGTATGGTTCCTCTTCTACGGTGTCCCCACTAAAGACCTGGAACCACAGTGACACGTTATCTGCCACTCACACACCCAACATACAATGGTGGGACAGGCCCAAGATAACTGCTCTACACACTACTGTTCAAAAAAGGAGAAAACAGAAGGCATCCAGAAGTAACTGGATCAGGGCAAATTCTCAGCTGTACATACAGCAGATCTGAAATGCAAAAATTTACATTTGTCCTTATAAATTTTCATTTTCTCATTCTAAACCCCAAATTAGTAGCTCTTTGACCTGGGGAGTAGTAAGTGGAGGAGAGATGAGCCTCAGGAGTGGGTGAAGGAGGAAATGGAGTATCATCTTGACTCACGTTATGGCCATTTGACTGCACGTGGTCAAGAAGGTTGATGGATTGGGGTGTCTTCACCGCCACGCCCTCCAGGCCCAGCCCACTGGCAAATGACCACACAGCACTAGACTTACGTCTTCTCTAAATAAGCTGGGACATAGACGTCGCTTTGATCCAGTGTTAGTGCCAAGCAGGGAGCACGTGGGTCTAAGGCTGTCAGCAGCCATCTTCTCCATCCCCAGGGGGAAGCCATCTGCAGAATAAAGCCAGCGCAGCGGCGGGCAGAGCCAAGGCCTTGAGTGAACAGAGCCCCAGTGATGCCATTTCAGCCAGACTTCTACCCCAGGACCTTAAGCCGATAATGAATTCTCTACTTCGCTTAAGATATTTTGGGTTAGATTTTTATCACTTGCATCAGAAAGTGTCCTCATACACACCCTTTTCCTCCCCAAGTTCTCTGTTTTCAGCCATGCCTGACCCCCCTGGACTCTCTCCATCCTCCTACAAGAAGGAGGCCCCCTGAAGTGTATACATCCAGCCTCTCATCATGGGCCATTCCTCCAGTTTTTCCAGGCTCTGGAAACAATTGGAAAGAAATCACAGCTCACACATGGCAACTGTCTCTACTCAGACTCAAGCCTGCCCCACCCCCCAACACTGACCACGACAGTGAGCAATCCCCCAAGTGCACACTCACTGCAGAGAAAAGTGCTAGGACGGCCTCACAAGATAGCTGCACGCTCGGCGCAGACCACCCCGGATGCTGCCCTGCCCACGACCAGCCACCCTCTGCCTGTCAGCTCCTCTTCTTTATGACTTGGAAGCTGCTGGTACTGCCAATGTCAGCAGGAAATGGCTCTTTAATCACTGCAAAGTCCCTCCTGATTGTAAAGATTAGATCAACCTCAGACTGTAGGGCCTCCTCTTCCAAGATAACTGGGATTGTGTACGAGAGCGATGAGCAGCAATGAGCAGCGGCCTGCACTCACAGCTTGGTTGGATTACAAGCATTCTAGGCCCATGTGGAACCCAGGGCCTCAGACGGTAGGGGTCTGAGAACAGAAGACTTTAGGCACTAAAGGCTGGGGGTGTGAAGGAGGGTCAAAGATGCTGGATGCAGCAGAAAAGGCTGAGTGGCTGCCATCTACAAGCAAGCAATTTGGGGACATGCTCTCTGATGCCCACCAAACTCCATGGCTTTCCCATTCTGCACTTTGAACCCAGAGCAGCCTACCTATGAGGCATGACCCAGGGGAGAGGCAAGGTATCTCCTTTCAGTCCCTAAATATAAGCCACTCATGTGCATGGACACTCTAGTGGGCTGCAGGCTGCAGCACAGCTGGGATTCACTACAGCCATACCAGCTCCCAGTGTGAAGCTAGAGCTCCACCTCCTCCCTTCTACCCAAGAAAGCCACTGTCCGCTTCAGCTTATTAACTGTTGTCATTAACAAGCCACCTGTGGCACAGCTCACACCAGATTCAGACACCCAATATGGCAGCCATCACCATCTGAGAGGGTGACTCAACCAGCCAATGGTGTGGGCCTGTGTCACGCGTTCATTCCGGCGAGGCCTCCCCTCTGGTGCTGCCTTCAGAGTTTCTTCAATCAACATCACCTCCCTGATGGTAGGTCTTCAGCCTCTGAGAGTGAGCTTGAAGAACAGTGGATCCTCATATATTGGAAATCCTGTTTCCAGGCAGTACCCAGAAGATTCTCTACTGCCCCAGGAGGTGGGGTTAACTGCCTCTTATGACACACTCATTTACTTTTTAAGCCCCTACTGTGCACCAGACACTCTTCTAGTAGTGACCAGCACAAAGTTCCTTGTCTCAGGGAACTTACACTCTGGTGGAGAAAGAAAGACATTAAAAAATAAGCCTAACATGTATGTATATGTATGGCTGAAACATGCTGCACACCAGAAACTGACAAATTGTAACTAACTATATTTAAGTAAAAAATTAATTAATTGACCAATTAAAGAAAATAAACAATAAGGTCCTATGGTATAGCACAGGGAACTATATTCAATATCTTGTAATAATCTATAATAAAAAGAATATGAAAAAGAAAAAAGCCGAATAAATGTGCCCATTAACACAGTACATTATTAGGTAATAAGTGCTATGGAAAAAGACAAAAAGAGCAGGGTAAGCGGGTCAGGCTGCAGAATTAAACAGGGTGGACAGGTTTTGCTTCATTGAAAAGGTAAGATTTGAGTAAGCACTCAAAGAAAGTAAAGAGTTTTTGCCAAAGGGACAAAGAGGGAACAGTGTTCTGGGCAAAGGGAATAGCCAGAGCAAAGGCCCTGAGGCAGAACATGCGTGGCACCCGTGAGAAGCAGCGGCAGCCACTGGGACCGGGACAGAATGAGCAAAGGGCGGGGGGTGGTCAGTGGGGAGGAGACTGGAGAGGAACAAACTGTTCCAACCAGAGGGAACAGGTCCCACCCAAGGCCCAAGATGCAGGACCCTCACATAAGTCAGGCAGAACACAAGTCCCTCATCTGGAGCCCCAGCTACTACCCCTGCAGATTCAAGGCACAAGGGCCTTCTGCTCCTGGTAGCCCTCCCCCTGCCTTTGGTCCCCATCATTCAGCCAGCAGACCCAGGATCCATCCAACACACAGCAGAACAGGATGCTCTCTCTGGCTCCCCATGGAAACCATCCTGCCACACCCCTCCCCCTGGCCCCGCAGCCAATAGGAGGGCTGACAGCTGTGAAGAACTGAAGTACAAAACTCATCAAGTTGAAGTCCTTCCCTCCAACCCAAGCCCAGAAATCTCAGATTACAGATCCAAGCTCCTGGGATCTCCCAGTCAAAAGCTGGCACCCAGGAGGTAGGGGCCAGCCAGGCCCAGGAGGTGGAGTTCTCACCTCCCAAGCAGCCAGGACCCAGCGGCCATCTGGCCAGCCCTCTTGTGGCCAATCAGCGGCAGGCAGGCTCACACCAGGACTGCCAGGGCATCGGGGCTGCAGGAGGCATCTGAGGCAATGCTCCCCAACTGCTCAGGCAAAACTGAACCAGGCCTTCGCAAAGGGGGAAAGAGCACATTACCAAGCCCCAGCTGTGCCAAGAGCTCCTTGGATCCATCTTCTTCCCAAGCCTCACCCTCTCCTTGGTCTCAGCCTGTTACAGCTAATGGCTCTGTTGCCATCCAAGTTTTTTTGCTTGGCAGGGCCCAGTGGTTGGCTGACCTAAACCAGCAGTGACAAGTGGCACTCAGTCTGCAAGTGTCAAGCTCACTGCCACCTTTCAGCAAACCCTTCCTCCTCCTCTTCTCACACACACAGACGGCTTCCATGCCATGGGCAAATCGGAGCCTTGAAACCACTCTCAGAGGCAAGAGGACTAGTGGAAGATGCTTAGATGAGTCACTGGGACGAGGGCAAAGTCACTGGTTCTCTCTGGACCTCAGTTCTCCTTCTTATAAAATGATAGGGTCCAGAAGTCACCATTGGAGGGACTGTTACAGCAATGAGATTACAGATACAGTTTAGTGCTCTGACTCGAGAACAAGGAAGGACTCTAACTGCAGGAGAGAGCTGAGGGAGTCAGAGGCCTGGATCTGAACTGCTACTCAGAGGTTGCTCAAGAAATAAGAGGGAGTGAGAAAAAGAAAGAGAAACCCTCCCGAGAATTACCCTTTGGCTCAGACTCCCAGTGGAGGTAGAGTATGGGACTGAAATAAAGTTCTGAGATGGGGTTTGGAAGCGGAGCGGCACC
Source organism: Camelus ferus (assembly GCF_009834535.1). Lineage (NCBI taxonomy): Eukaryota > Metazoa > Chordata > Mammalia > Artiodactyla > Camelidae > Camelus > Camelus ferus. The sequence goes on from NC_045710.1 coordinate 13,080,065, forward strand.
CTCATTCACTGGGGTCAACTTCAGCAGATTTGGGGGTTCTAGAACTCTGATCGTCAGGAGCACCAGGGGCACAGCTGTGAGTAGAGAGGGTAAAATCAGGGAGTCTCCTCCCTGCGGTAGAAGGTTGATGAGAAGGTAGCTGCAAGAGAGAGGCGAGTCTGAGCCTCCAGCATCTCTGCAGTAGGAAAGCAGGTGGAAGGGACTGACTTTGGATGAGAAGGGTAAAGAGTCTGGTTTTGTACCTGTCTGAAGTTTAGACTGGAAGTCAGGAAAGAGATCAGGGTGATATGTGTTTGGGAGATGTCTGCAAAAAAAGATATAGAAAATGAAATGGAGTGGATGAAAGAGAAAAACATCTAGAAGGCATTTTGGAATATACTGGAGAATGTTGCATTAAAGAGTTGAGAGTTGAAAGAAGGCCAAAGAATGAGAAAAGGAGGCAAAGAAGGGGCATCCAGGGAGGAAGGAAGGGTCAGGGTGACACTGAAGCAGGGCAGCCATGAGTGCTGCTCATCAGACAGTCCTGCCTCCCTTCCAGGAGCCTGGCAGGACTGGCATTCCTGACTCTCCTTTGCAGCTAGTGGACACATATGACTTTTTTTGGCCAACGAGCTGTAAGTGAAAGCAATTGTCACTTTCAGCCAGACAGTTAAAGCTGATGTGAGGCACGCAAGAGCTCCCTCTCCTCGGCTGCAACGACCATGTATGTTCCGGTAGAGGCTGCTCTGCGGGTCCAGGAGCGAGAGGACATGGAGCAGAACCAGAGTTCATCAGGAGTGAGAAGTCAACTTCTTTGCTTTAAGCCACTGGGATCGTTGGTAACCGCAGCACAACTCAGCCTTTGCTGACTGATATGCCAATGGAGGAGTTTCTAGAAGGAAGATGGTGGCCAACAGTGCTGAATGGAGCAGGACCATGAGGACTAGGAAAAGTTGTGGGGTCTGGCAAACAAGTGGACATCAGTGACCCTCATGCTTGGGCTGTGGACACAAAAACCAGACTGCAAGGTGTTAAGGAATGAAGTCTTGAAGGCAGAAGATGTAGACTTATAAATAGTTGGCGGGATGTCAGAATAGAAATGGGATAGCATGAGGGCCAGCAAGGTAAGGGGAAGGCTGACACTTTTATTCCTAAGAGAAGCCAGTGAAGAAGTGAAGGGATAATATGAATGATGGTCTGGTTTGCCCAAGCTCATTACTTCTCTGTCTGGTTGGGAAGCAGAAGAAGGAAGGAACTAGATCTCCTGCACCTGCGATGTTTTCCTTTCCTGATTGCACACTCACTCCAGGAGCTGACCAAGGGTCAAGGGGACTGAGCTGAAATTGGTGGGGGTGGGAGGGCACAGAACAAGAGAGGAGGCTCCTAGAAAAATCCTGGTAGTAGAAGGATGGTGGGGAGAGAGAGGAAATTGATGGAAAGATGATCAATCTCCAGGAAACTGGGAGGTTCAGGAGCCCCTAAGGACTGACCTCCAGGATGTGAGTTTCCACATCCATAAAATGGGGCTAACCCATGTGACACAGGGTCACAGGGAAGGTAAGAGGATGATGCCTGCATACCAGCACCTTATGATCTGAAATGCTCCAGGCTCGTGGAATGGAATCAAGGCTGGTCATCGCTGTTTGGGGTATTTTTACCCAGAGACTTCATCACCTCTAGTTGCTGCCAAGGGGGCTGAACTCCCAAATCAGCCACCAAGGCTTGCCAAGAGGACAATCTCAGGTCTACAGTGGCTGCACACAGAGCTCTCGCATACCCCAGGGTAGGCAGAGGTGGGAGACCCAAGTCCTATTGGTAGCTTCACCTAGTGATTCTGGGCTAGTCAGCTCTCCTTTCTGTGCCCCAAATCCTGACACATCAAATGGGGAAATGGGATCAGACAACTTCTGAGAGAACTCCCAGCTCTGACATTTTAAGGTGTGGTGATTCGATCAGCCCTCCTGCTGTACTACTTAGATAAATAAAACATAAAACTATTTGTAATCAATTAAACCAGAAACAGCTACCATACTATTAAGTAGATGAACAGACATGAAAAAATAACAAAAGAACTAATAACTGTCAAGTGATATTTTGGACCTTTAATCCCTTTGACTCAGTTCTTAGCCCGATGACACACACACTTTGGCCACGTTAAAGCCCCTTTACTGCCAACGAAGGCTCCAGTTGGGCCAGCCAGCCAACAACGTGCCCTCTTGCTGGCCAGTTCAGAGCACCTCTGCCCTGAGTCTGCCTCCAACAAATGGGCTCCAGCTGTCAGATGCCTGCGACAGGCGGTGTGCACATGTCCGCGCCTGCCTGGAACTGCAGCCCACCCCGTCATGGAGGGAGTGGGTCACTGAAGCAGAACACATAAAATTAGCACTTGGGTCTGTGCTCACCCTGAACTTCATCACTGTTACCAAAGACACATGCTGAAACGCAGGAAGAGAAGTCCTAAGCTCTGACCTGCTTTAGCCCTTAGCCCAGTCCCTGTCAATCCACTCAGCTGAAAAGTCAATTCTGAGATATCTCGGGGAAGCTGATACCCAGGGAAATGTCCCCCAACCTCTCCCATCAGTGTGTCATCCAATCTTTCTCTCTCTCTCTCTCTCACACACACACATACACACATACCCCTACTTCAGCAGTGGCCACTAGGAAGTATTAGCCATGGTTCTTGGAGCTGATCCCTTGCCTGGGTTTGATTTTTGTCTTTTCTCTCAGTAGCCTAAATGGGGTCAGTCAAGCTGGAAGACTTGGTCATGAATTAGCCCATACCCATGATAGTGGAACCAATTTCCACTGAAGGCAGCATCCAGGCCCCACCACCTGTCATGGGCCAGCTCAGCTTCTCAGCCCAGTGAAGATAGGATGCGTCTGTCCCCAGGCAGCCCTGTGTCCTTTCCACATCCAGCCCGAGTCAGCTATGGTCTTCCAAGAAAAGTAGAATTCAGGGCCAAGCACACCCCAGCACCCCATGTGCCCACCCGGTCCCCTGTGCAACCCCAGTGGTATGGAGATGAGCCTCATTTAACCCTTGGGTGGGATGAGTGAGGCCTGGGGACAGGGAGGGGTCCTTAAGAAGTCACTAGCCCTAAGGTAGCTCTGCCTGTCCTGATAGGCTGCCCTGAGAGGACCAAGTACTCTGCCTGCATTTACTGAGGAGGTGTGGGGCTGGCAGCTCGCCAGGGGTTCTGCAGACTGAGCTCCGTGAGTCTGCCGCCTGGTGCTCCACACTTAGCAGCACGAGGACGCCGCACAGGCTGGACGAAGGGGTGCCTCGCCGATTTCAGCCACCACAGCATCATCCTGCATCCCACAGGGCCCTGCCTTAGCCAGCCTCCCTCTGCTCATTACACCTGTGCTCCTGGTATGGCAGCGCAGAAGCCACGCACTAGGAGGAGTGCGTGGAGGCCTGGGCGCTCATCCGAGTTCCTTCATACCTGCACAGCCTAAACGAACATCACCCTTCCCCTAAGATGAGATGTTTGGACTGGTCCATCTTTAGGGTCCCAGCTCCCAGACAGACACTTTCCCGTATAAACTCACTTCAGGGGCCAAATTTTACAGACAGGCATAGAGAGATTGTAAATGCAGGGGAGCCCTGGAAGCCCCCGGCCTTCAGCATTATCCTGGCCCCCACCAGAGATCTAGAAATGCCACTAGAAGAGGCTCAAGTCCCGGGGCAGGGCACTCGCCCGGACTCTGCCCTTAAAGGCACCTCCACCAGAAAAGGAAACATCTGGGCAACTTCTATTCACTCATCTCTGCGTCTCTTACTGAAGAAAGCCACACTCCTTCACCTACGATTCAAGGCCTTCAGAATAATCTCATTCTGAAGATTTTGACTCATTTCACTTTTTCATCCTTTTGCCCCAACCTGCCCTACATGTGTCTTCAGCCCAGACTCAGGGGCCAACTGACTCTTCCCTGAGCTTCCTTTCCATCCTCCTAACGTATCTTTTCTCAACGTGAATATCATACGCCCCTTACAGACCAACCTGCTACCCACTAAAGACGGTCCTAAGGGCTCCCATGTGGCATCCCCTCCTGTAAGTGTAAGGGGCTGTTCTCCCCTACAGGGAGGGGTGTCCTCACACTGAAGGGCAGAAGGGAGGAAAGGAGGGCCAAGGAGAGGCAAATGTGGCCTCCACCACAAGAATGTTAAGATGTCTAGGAGGGAATTCCTCTATTAAGATGGAATCCTCTGGTTGGAGTCCGCCTAGAACAAGAAACTGAAAAAACTTAGGCAAGATGTCTGAGAAACTGCCAGCCCCTTGGAACTAGAAGGCAGATGACAGAGATCAGAAGCTATGAACTTCGATAATGTGCTGTAAGAGCCGTGGCTTCTGGAGTCCTCTGTGCCACTGTTCCCTGTTGTTTTCTGTCAGTAATCAATGACTGTCTTCTGAAGTTTCTAGTCTACCTCAGCTTCTCCAAGGAAAATCAGGGTAAACTGAATTCAGGTCGATCCCAGGTCCAGGATGCTCTGGAAGGACAGCTGTGTTTATTACCATGAACAGATCCCATCAACCATGAAATAAGTTGAAAAAAAAATGTAGAAGAATTATCTCTATAAAAGATGATGAGCTGAGTTTTATGGATGAGATCTAGAGCACAGAAAAAAAAATGGAAAATATCTCAATTCCGTTTATGAGGCTAACATAATTTTATGAGGAACCTGGTAAAGATAATATACATATACACATATAATGTTACATACGTAACACTGTATATGTGTATACACATACATACACACACACACATACACACAGGCATACATATCCAGACCAATCTTACTTAAGGGTATAAATGCAAAAATCCTAGATAAAAAAACCAATAAATCAAATCCAGGAGCTATTAAAGGAATAATTCAATATGACTAATGCTATATTTATTCCTGGAATGTAATGATGATTTAAGATTTGTAAGTATATACCAGTCCACATCAATATGTCACAGGATAAAAAAAAGCTGTAAGAGAGTCTAAGGATACATTTTTTGATATAATACTTTTTGTGAATTAAAAAAAAATAACCTTACCAAACTAGGAGGCATGAATTTACACCTGTAATCAACATCCTGTTCATGGTGAAACAATAGGTGCATTTGCATTAAAAATAGAAAAAAGGCAAGTATGACTTCCATCACTATTATGATTATATATTTTCTATTTCTAGCCAATAGCATGAAGCAGAAACATGGTATTTTTAAAAATCCAGGAGATCAAATTATTATTTGCAGAAGATACTACAGCCTACAAAAAAATAAAGCCCAAGAGAAAAACTACCAAAACTAGTAACACTTTAGTATGGCAAATAATTACAAATTAAAAGTACACAAATCTATAGGTTACCTATATGCCGGAAATAGGTAGTTTAAACTTAATAGAAAATACAATGGGGGGGAATGATTTTATTTAAATGAGCAGGGAAATTAATAATAATAATAATAATAATAATAATAATAATAATAATAATAATAATAATAATAAATATAAAATAATTTTAATGAGAAAACATGGAAGGTCTATTAAAAACATTTTAAAAAACTTTACTGTGAAACAGAAGCAGACTTGAAGAAATGCCACGTTTCCGAGGGAAAGCTGAATTTTTTTTTTAAATGCTTTCCCAACCAGTTTTCAAGGTTTGTCACACACAACAAGAGGGGAAGAGTGAGGCTTGCTGGCTGTTTTCTCATGGAGACTCACATCCTCACGAAGGCGGTGTGAGAGAACATGGGAGAACTGGCCCCACTAGCCACGTCCACGTGTAAAAATTTAATTCCCCAGAAAGAGGAAAATTCGTAAGCTTCAGAAACATGATAGAACATAAAACATGATGATAATACTTGAAATCAGCTTCGGAAATTGTGAACCATAAGTTCTCTTTGTTCTGTGACTGTTCAAAAATCACTAGTGATTCATTAAGGTAGAAAATTAAACAAATAAGACTGTGAGTGCCATCTCATGGAGAAAGCAACCAATACGGTGTCCAAGTTATCGTGGTCGCAATCTTTTCCAATCAAGTATAAAGCCTATGCTAGCTCATGTGGCATAAAGCCCCAACAATAAAAAAAGAAAATAGTACGGCGCTACAGTATAAGTTGTTAGCTCAATCACTCAGACAGAATCTACAGCCCTAATATAAACATCTATGAACATATTCCATGATAAAAGTAGCATAGTGCATCCATCAGTGAGGAGAGGAAGGATGAATTAATTAGTAGTAAGGGCAACTGGTTTACTTTTGTGGGGGAGAATAAATTCTCAATTCACTTTTATGTGGAAATAATTTCAGATGAATAAACAGTTTATCTGGAATTAAGTTCATGAAAAACGAATTAGAAGAGAATATAGAAAAAAAGCGGAGAACATTGAAACTCCATGAAAGCAGAGTTTGTTTTGTTTACTGCTGTATCTCTAGTATCCAGAACAGGGCTTGCCACAGAGTAAGTACTCTACAGATTTATTGGAATGAATGAATGAATAAATAAATTAATAAATAAATCTTTTATCCTTTGTAAATTTTCTGGTTATCTACCTTGTCACATTTTCTGCTAGGGCTTTTTTCCCCTTAGTACTATAACTTGTTGTTTTAACTCCCTACATCTCTTTACATACTAAAGATAATAACTCTCTGTCCATTATATTTATTGCAAATAATTTCCCACATTTGTCTTTTACCTTTTCGTTTATTTGAGTTCTTTACATACTAAAAAAAAATTATTTTATAACTTCTTCTGATTGTCATTATCTATAGAAAATCCTTCCCAATCCCAAGTTGCTGAGGACACAGAGCCCACCCTCAGTGGTCTGGTCCAAGTTACTTCAGCTGTGGGGCTACTCCATCCTCTCCCAGGGCCTGGAGACTGGCTTCAGAGGCATCTGATCCGAGGGTTTCCTATCGCAGCCAGACTCTTCCAACCCCGAAAGCTCCCTTTCCAGCTCACTCTTTTGCATAACCACACGGTGAGGTCATCTGTTTAGGACACCATTGTTCCATCACCATGGAGATGATGAGATGTCAAAGCACTGGCAAGAAGCCTCCTGTGCAGGATGAAGCCAAGGAAGAAGATGGAGAGAAGACAGGAAGGACCGGCCCATTAGCCAAAGGATCGAAAACATCCCAAGTAGCTCATGAAGTCATCCTCAGGCACAGTTTCCCAGGTGTCACATCTGTATGGGAAGCAAACCTTCCAGCCCAGCCCAGCACGCAGCGACAGCTCACGGGCAGCACCTAACCTCCGAAGAGGAGGTTCCCGTCCCTTTTAACCTCTGGGGCTTGCAGCTTGACTGTGCTGGCTGACAACCTCCTCTGGAATTCTCAAATTAGTTCTCCTGTTTCTCTCAGAATATAATTCCCTGTTCCCACTCACTTCGCTACATCATCCTTCCCCTCCAGATTCGACTCCTAATCTACTTTCCCCTCTGCTTCCAGGACAACCACTCTAAGGCAAGAATCTGATCGCCTTACTCATCTTCTAAAATTAATGCAGTGATTAACCGTTGTCCTAAGGGAAAAAAATCTAAATTCCTTAGGAGACTATTCAGACCCTTCATAATTTGGCTCCAGCCCCTGTCTCCAGCCAAGCTCTTCACACTTCCCTGCACCCCTCCAACGGTATTCCGCCTGGCACTGGAAAATGCTGCCTCTTCCACCTAAATAACTACCTCTCACTGGCACCAACAGGCTAGACAGAGTCCTGTGAAGGTGGCATATACACCTTCATGTTTTAGATAATGAAGTTTGGGTCCACAGTGGTTACTTAACCCAGGGTCACACCGGTTTTAAGTAGCAGAGCTGGGATTCAAACCCAGGGCTTTCCAACTTTAAAACCACCTGGTCTTCCACTCCTATGGTGACCGCCCATCCCAGTTTGCTCAGAACTGTCCTCATTTAGCACTGGAGTCCCACGTCTTAGGAGACCCTCATTCCCCAGCAGACAGGAATAGCTGACTGCCCTGCCACTACCCCGTGCTGCTGCCTTTTCCTGTTGATGCCGGTTCACCTTTCACTCATGAGTTCCTCCTCTGCCTCCTCCAGGAAGCCTTCCAAGACCACCTTGCACCCAGAGAAGTATACTTCCCCACTCCTGCCACATTCCTGGACCTGCCTCTAGCCTGCAAAGTCACCTATATCAAAATGACGTGTGTACTTATTAGTCTCTCTTGCTGGAGGATGAATTTCTGGCTGTTCAAACCAAGGCCCAGTCATGTCTGTGGTCCCAGGGCATGACATGTAGTAGGAGCTCAATTTGTATTTGTGCAATGAGTGGGCAAATCTGATCAGGGCTATTCTATGGGTAACAAGGAGGCCAGGATCTCCTGAGAAAAGTGGTTTCCAGAAAAAAAATCTGCAGTTAAAAAATTCTGTAGTCTGCTAGTCAGCAAGCATAACCAAAGCATTTGCTCTGCCTGGAACTCACGGACCCTGTTAGATCTGTAGGTACAAATCTGCAGCTGATTTTTAAGCCCAGTGGCATGTTCAATGCCCTCCCTACAAATTGCAGTGAATGGTAGGTCACGGAACAAATTTACACAATTCCCCTGGGAGAGGAGGAGTCAGGGAAGGAGATATGCAGAGTTTACAGCTTTCCAAATGGTTCCTGCTCTGAAGTCACAGATGTGACAGTGTTGCCCCATCACCCCCAGAAGGAAGTGCATCTCCGCCCGCACTGACACAAAACCTCTCCCACCCGCACTGCCCTCTGAGGAGACCTGTCGCCCGAAGAGAAGGAGAATGCAGGTGGCTTTGCTCTAACCTGGACGCTCTGGCCCTGATGAGAAGGTAGACCTGAAACCAGAAGTGACAAAAGAGATGCCCTGTTGTTCGGTTTAAGGAAGAGTCTAGATTCAGGCAAGTTCTGATTTATCCAAACTTGCCCCACTGCTCTGCTGTGCACCTTTCAGAATCAAAACCACCTAACGTGTCAAGACACCAGCATCACTGCCCACTGTAGCATGAGATCTCTCTGTGCAGAAGGGACCGATACTCCCGCCACCGCCTTCCCCTCCCTGCCTTTGCCCCACGATGCTCTCCTCCCACAGCGACCCTCTGGAAGGGCCTGAAGAAGGGAGAGCAAATCACTGTAATTCTAACTCTTGGGAGAAACACAGAAGGGAAAAAGTCAGGGATGAGAAGAGATGATGGAATGGGAAGAAACTGATGCCAAGAAAATTCAGCAGTGAGGCCCACAGCTGAGTGGGCCACCCATATGTTTACATCGATAATCATCAAAAAAAGAATCTGTTTACTGTCCTTCAACATGCACAGCATTTAAGAGTCACAAGTGTTCATGAGCTCATGTTGAGCTCAGCACCCGACTTTTGGGGTCGGGAGGGTCATGATGATTAATCCCACCATGTAGATGGCAAATTTAAGGTGCAGAAAGGTTAAGTGATGTACCAGGTCCACCACTGATAAGAATGGAGCTCACACTTAAACCCAATTCTGTCTTACTCCAGGTTTTATTTATTTAACCAACACTCTCACAGCCGTTATTGCGGTCCAGGTGGTGTTCTCCTGTTCTCTCATTTAATCCTTCTCGTGGCCCCGGGCTCCCCTCTTTGCTCCACTGGCACCTCCTTCAACCCCCTCCCCCGTCTCCTTCCTGCACAACAAATGTCCTGACGGGCATCTTACGCCCAGTGACCATTCCCTGATTTACTGCACAGCCTCCCTGGGAACCAGGTGCAGGTCAGGGGGGCTCTGTATGTCCCAGTTGGGCTTCCGAAGTCCATTTCACCTACTGGAGCAAGTGTGTATTCTGAACACCCTCCGTGGGCCAGGCCTGGGGCCGGGGACCACGGATCCCAAGTCTCAGACCCACCCCCTCTCCCCCACGACCTCGCCCAGTTCACACCCACGTGCCATCTGAATGCCAGCAACCCAGTGAGCCAAGCTGGAACTTCGCGGGAGGGAAACGCGGGAAAGTTCAGGATGCTGGGAGAGCCTGACAGGGAAGAGGGGGGATTCTGAGGTCAAACACAAGACAGGCTCAAAGGATTACATCCAGTACCTTGGTTGGCAGGAAACTGAGGTACCCACCAGACAAGGAAGTGGTTTGGGCATTTGTGATGGCATTTCTCGTTCACAGCACAAGATGTAAACATCCATTCGGCAAGACGAACAACCTCTCGCCACATTTGGAAGAGTTCTTTTCACTGAATCCCATTGGCTTTTAAAACTTTTTAAAACACATTATGACTTTCCAGCTCCTTTAAAAGAGGTTAAAGCAGATGGGCACACAGACAGGACAATGGTGTCTCTCCTGTAACAGCAGAGCAAGGAAACTTCTACAGCGACTCTTGCCCACCTGTGGGGGCTGAACTCCCCTTCTGCCAGGGCTCTGTCAATTCCCCTTCCCCCTTTAAAGCTTCCTTGGAAAAGCTAACACTAAGCCAGGCACTGGGATGGCAGAGTTAGTGATGGCTACCAGGCTAGGGCCAGCCAATCCTTGGCAGGCACAGGGTGCATGCTCGTTTGGAGGGCAGCCCCCCTCCAATCTGGTCCTAGGACTCGGCTCACCATAGACACAGCACTGAGTGAGCCTCATGGTCCCCCAAGCTTCCTTGGTTCAAAGAAATACAATCTCCCTTGCTCCAGGGGAACTCTCCGCTCAAACAGGGGGAGAGTTCAGTCATGGGTGGGGAAAGCTCGCCAGGCTTCATTTCTTCCCCACAGACCCCCCTCCCCAGATAGCCACCGTCTCCCAGGGAAGCCCACATGGAGGGGCTGGACCTTTTGAAAGGACTCTCAGGCTGTCCAGAGTCTGAGAAACATTCTGCTACTCTTCTGGCTCTGCCATAATCCCTTTCTGATTTCTCCAGCTGCTGGAGATGGGGGTATAATGATTACCCCCACCCCAGCAGCCAGGCCCTAGGGCACAATGGTCACAATCACTCTCCAAGCACTTGTGCCTTAGAGAGCTAAATTTTTAAAAAGTAAAAATCATGTAGAGAAAGTATTCATCTGCAAATAAACTATCCACCCACTCCCACGGGTGGGCATTTGCATGGCTGTGGATTACCCACAGGCTGGTGAAGGACCCCGGAGCTGCCCTGTCCTGGCATCATCAGGGGAAGGGTAGAAGGTGAGTCTGGTTAGTCTCAGAAGGCTGCTCCTTTCTCTGGAGCCTCCCTCCGGGTGACTGGAGAGCAGGTTCCTGGAAATGGAGGACCACACCCCTCGGGAAGAAGCAGCAGGAGCACCACGGGGGATGCTCCAGGGCGGGGCACCTTCTGCCTGCAGGTGAGGAAGGGAGGGCTGGTGTCTGTGCAAACCGGGCCTCAGACATGCTGCCTGCTGGGACACTGATGTGATTTCTGAAGCACGAGAGAGGCTACAAGACTCCGCCACGCCCACCAGCATTGATGATGGAGAATTCCCCAAAGAGGACTGTGGCTTCCTGCTGCCGGGAAAGAGGCAAGGCAACTTACGCTTTTCCTAAAGGAGAATGAGTGGCTTCTCAGATTCTCAGAAAGCAGATTTTATTCATTAGGAAGTGGAAAACTCCAGAATAATGTCAAAGAGGACCATAAAGTAGACAAAAGAAAAGCCGGGACAATCTCTTTACCCATGGGATGTCCAGTGTGATCTGGAAGTGGAAGCTGGAATGGTTACAAAAGGGGGACAGAGTGGGTCTCTGTCCCAAGGACAGTCTCTGGCATTTTGTAGGCAAGTCACAGAGATCCAGTGTAAGCTAGTTCTAACTGAGAAATGATAGGACAGCAGAATTCTAAGGATTTCTTGAAAACCCTAATGCCTCCTTCTACTGGCCCCCTACTTAGACATGAAATTAGCAATACAATTCTTCAAGACAGGACAAGACTGGGCCCCAAACCCAAAAACACTACCCCAAATTGGCACCCAGTGGTATTATTCCCAAACTCCCAGTCCCCCAGACTTTGGAATTAAAAGTCACTGACTATTTGGCTATAAAAATAAAACAAAATACTGATATATGCTATAATGTGGATGGATCTTGAAAACATGGTAAGTAAGCCAGTAACAGAAGACCTCACATTACATGATTCCATTTATATGAAATGTCCAGAACAGTAAAATCTGTAGAGACTGAAAGTAAATTAGTGGTTGTCGAGAGCTGGGGTTTGGGGTGGGGAGAACGGAGAGTAACTGTTAATAGATACAGGGTTTCATTTGGGGAGGGTGAAAATGTCCTAAAATTAGATTACGGTTGCATAACCCTGTGACTACACTAAAAAATATGGTAGTAAACAATTTAGACAGATGACCTGTATGGTATATGAATTATATCTTAATAAAACTATTAAATTTTTTAAAAGATAAAAGTCACTGATAATACCATTTCACATTAAGTGTTCCTCTGCTGCTTTTATTTGGCCAATAATTTCCTCTTGGTGTTTAATTGTCTTAAACAGCTTGTATTAGAGCTTGAGAGAGGCACCGGAGAGAAGAGAGCCGGCTCTGACCAGCTCTGCCACCCTGGGGGCCACGTGCCTTCTGGGCCTTCCCCTCCACTAAGCCTGCTCCTGTCGGGACACCCAACCAGGACTTCATTGTCTTCACTTCACTTGATGCTTCTGTAAGACTTGTCACATTACTCCTTCCTGAAACACCTTGTTACGGGTTGGATTGGGTGCTCTCTCCCAAATTCTTATGTTGACATCCTCACTTCCAGTGTCTCAGAATGTGATTTTCTTTGGAAATGGGGTCATGGCAGATGTAATAAATTAGGATGAGGTCACACTGGAGCAGGGTGGGCCCTAATCCAAGATGACTGGTGTCCTTATAAAGAGGGGAAATTCAGAGATAAGCACACACAGGGAGAAGGCCACCTGAAGATGAAGGCAGAGTTCCCGGGGATGCTCTGCAAGCTGAGGAACACCAGACTTGGCCAGCAAACCACCAGAAGCTAGGCAAGAGACGTGGAACACGTGGTCCCCTACAGCCCTCAGAAGGAAGCACCCCTGCCGACATCTTGATCTCGGATTTCTGGCCTCCAGAACTGGGGGACAGGAACCTGCTGTCGTCTAAGCTAGCCAGTGTGCCATGCTTTGTTATGCAAAGCCCTTTCTCACCACACTCTCCTGGTTTCTCTTCTGCCCCACAAACCCTCCTTGGGATCCTAGCGGGCCCTTCCCATTTCCGGCTCATTTCTCCATACAGGAGTATCCTCAGTTCAGCAACTCAGCCCCTTATTTTCTCCCCCTACACTTCCCTAGGTGATTTAAAATGGTCCCATGGGGCTGCAGAAACCATGTCTACACCAATTTTAAATCTATGGTGCCTAGACTTATAGATCCAACTGCCTGCTGCATCTCACCAGGAATGCCCAGCAGCAAGCTCAGAGTAAGAATTCTAAAAGCTGCTCCCCAGAGTTGAGTGGTCCCAGGGTCCCCAAAGGAAGGAGCACATTTCAGTCCAAGTATAGGGACAAAGGGAGCTGCCCCCTGGGGGGAGAGTCACATGTTCTCCTGGCATTGATTCAACACGACCTGAGTCCCAACATGCACTGGATATTTGGGATACAACGAACAAGGCAGATGCTGTTCCTGGAGCCCACATTCCAGGCTGCCCCCGAAACATTTCCACCAGTCCATGAGATAAGCTTATACAGGGTGGCTGGCAGAAAACCTCTTGGAATTATTAATATATAACACTAAATCTGCCAATGAAAAGGACAGCAACCATTACTTTTATCTTTCAAAACCAATTAACCAGAACTTGGCGGAAGAGGGTGGATAAAGCATTACCAGCATACATGGGTGATGTAGGGGGTGGGGGTCAGCCTGGAGAACAGAGGGTCTGTTTACTGAGCAGACTGAACCGTGCTAATTAGCAGATCCACTGTCTGTACGAGTGTAGACAGAGCCTTCCAAAGTGTATCCTTATTCGTCCAAAGGTAGATTCAAATTCAAACTTTGCACAGTGGGCACAGAAATGACTTCATGTACTATTTTTTTATGCATAAACAAGCCAGCAAACAATATTCAATAACAAAGAAAATTAGTATTTTCAAGCCTGCACAAACATGTGCAAAGTATATACTTTAAATTCTTTTTATGTCATGAAAGCTGAGCCCCCTCCTCGGTCAGCCTCCTCCTGTGTTGAGGAAGCAACCCTTGGGCCCACAGCAAGGGGCAAAACATACACATCCAAACTGCAGCTTTTCAGACGCCCGCCCATCAGCCATAGCCCTAGACAATTTGCCCCCACCCGCCACGCCCCGATCACCTCTGAACTCACCTCCTGCCCCTGCCCTTCTAGCGACATCCACTTCTTTGCTGCTCCATCAACACACCAGGCATGTCCTGCCATCAGGCCTGTGCACCTGCGGCTCTCTCTTCCTAGGCCATCTCTGAGGCCCACACTCTCTCTTCCTTTAGGTCTTCACTGGAATGTCAACTTGTCGGCACAGCCATTTCTGGCCCTCCTATCTAAAATTGAACACCATACACACACCCAACACTCCCCAGTCACCACCTTATTTTATTTTCGATCAGAGTCCATACTGACATTCAATAGACAGTACACATTGCTTATATATCTTATTATTCCTCCAACTAAAACACAGGCCCCCAGAGGACTGGCGGCGTTGTCTCTGCTGTTACTGCTCTATCCTCAGGGCCTAGGCAGCGCCTAGCAGGTAGCAGACAATCCACAGACACGTGCTTAACAAGTGAATAAATAAACAAATGGACCGGCTACATGCCATCCTTATGAGATGGAGTCTCTTCGTTTCTGCTCCTCAGACCAGCATTTCATTTTCCAAACCCGTGTGGGCCACATTCAGCTTCCTCCCAAGCCCCAGAGGCGGGGCGAGCTCCAGGGCTGGACTGAGCCTTCCCTTCCGAGTTCCATGCTTGGCCGGGAGCCTAATCAAAGCTCCAAGTGTCGCACACACTAATAATTAGCATCTTGGAAAAAACTCTTCCCCGGGCCTCCTTCCTAATCTCTGGGATGTTCTGAGCATTCAGCTGGTAATGCTGAATACCAAACGGTTGACTGGGGTTTTAAAAACAAAGTGATGATGACAATATGTTCTCTTCACAGCTCCCCACCTCCCGACTCCCCCCACCCCACCTCCTTGAGCAGCCGCTGAATTGCAAGGCCCTCTAAACTCCCAACTCCCTGGAGAACAGGTCTTCCCTCCACATGCATTCTATGTGGGAAAAAGAAATCACAAGTTTTTCTAAATCTCGGGGGCAAGCTTATTTTTAAATTGCCTTATTCTCTGAGGCAGGAGACACAGAGATAGCCCGAGGCTGAAGAAAACAGCCAGGACCTGGAAGAAACATCACAGACAGAATTTTAATTAATTTTAAGCCAAAGTCCAAATTGTTCCGTTTTATTCTGTGCTGATAATTAACTTTTCCTGTGCTTCCCCTGTTGCCATGATAACCCATCAACAAACAAGTGCTGTGGGAGGAATTGTTGGGCTCTGGGGCAGAGGCTGGGCCTTCAGGCCCAGGAGAGCCGGTCCTCCTGCCCCACCAGCCTGTCCGTCACACCTGCACCTGCTCCCTGGGCACCTGAGTCATGGACTCAGACAGCAGCATCCTGCCTGGGTTCTGGACACTCCCTCTGTGCCCCCCCAGGCCTGGGTATTGAATCCTCTCCCAACTGGTATGGTCATGCCCTCAGATCTTCACTGACCCTCAGTCTCTGTTCTAGTCACTCATCCTCAGAGAGGCCTCCCTGGCCATCTTCTAGACGCGTCTAATCCACCTGCCCAACCACTGGGCTGTCTCTGCTTAGCATCTCCCGTTTTCCTTGTTGCAATCATCACTATCTGAAACGATCTCGCTTCTTTCTTTGCTTAACTATTGTCAATCCCCTCTGGTGTTTCAGCGAACGGGCTCTTCAGTTTAACCCCATACCACATCCAGTACCAGCATCTAATTGTATTGAAAGTGTGAACTAATGATTGCACTAAAGAGAATGAAGGCCCCAGGAACAGGACTCTGGCCTGCCCGCGGCACACAGAGCACTGGACAGTAAGGCACAAACCCAGAGTCGCTGCTGCGGTGACACCAAGGAGAGGGGGAGGGCTCTGTGCACCCCTGCCCTCAGCCTGCCCTTCTGGCCCCATATCATATCTTTGTTTGGTGCCTGTCGAGTGCCACTCCTGACCTGTACCAGCCAGTCCAGTCACCAGCCACGTGTGGCTAGGAAGCCCCTGAATCGTGGCTGCTGTCACTGAGGAGCTGGTCTTCTAATTTTATTTTATTTTTAAAAATCAAGATTTAAAAATTGATACTTAAGTTAGTTATCAGAAAACTCTTAATTATATTTGGAACAATCTGGGTATGTGAATCTACTTTTTCAATGCTCAATTTTATGAACTTTAAATACAGATCAAACATTGCCAAGAAAAACTTTGTATCTAAATTGAAAAGTGCTCTAAGTGTAAAATACACACTGGATTTTGAAGGCTGAGTACAAAAAAAAAAAAAGGATGTAAAATATCTAGTTAATGTTTTTATACGGATTACATGTCGACATGATAATATTTTGGATATATTGGGTTAAATAAAATATATTATTAAAATTAATTTCACCTGTTTCTTTTTACTTTTTAATGGGGCTACTAGAAAAATTTTAATTATATATGTGGCTCACATTATATTTCTATTGGACAGGGCTGCTGTCCAATAGAACTGAACTTCTGACTTAAAAATAGGCCCAGTTTGAGACTTAGCAGGAGCAAAACTGCAGAATTGTTAGAGAAAAGAGCATTGCATTCATCAAGTTTGTCCCTGGGATAATAGAGAGAAAGCCAGGGATGCTAAGGGCATTGGGACATCCTTGGTCCAACAACCACACCACGGACACAACCCACACCGGCAAACGGATCAGAAGATTCAAGTTCAAAGCTCAAAGACCCTTGGGGTCAGGTCAAGAATCTGCCCCTCTGCCTCCCACAATCATACTGTTTCATTTCTTCTCCTAAAAAGAAATATTTTTCCCCACTGCAAGATGACATGTAGTATGTTTTATTTAGGTTAAAAGGAACTCTCAAATTAATCTAGCTATATAAAATAAAGACAGGCTTCCACCTATAGCCAAGAGTTCTGTGGAGGATGTTTGACCCTTTTACTAAAAGCACTGTGTAAAGCCAGTGGAAAAGAAAACCAGACTTGTGAGGTAGAGCCCAGCCTCGATGGGGACACTTGGTCACCACCTCCTCCCACATCACTGGTGGGTGACATTCCTCCCACTCTTACTGGCTCAGGGCTTCTGGGACTTGAGAGGAAGAAGCCACCAACCCCTTAGGAATATCCGATACTTTCATTAGGCAAAGAGAAAATAATTAAAAAGAAAGAGAAAGAGGAAGCCAAATTACTACACAAACTCGTTGAAGCTCCTATTTATATGAAGCTCCGATTGTACCACGAAGCTCCAAAAATAATGGGCCGTGCAGAAGAAAAAGCAAGCAAACAAAAACCGAAAGTGAAATTCTTATGGAAAGGACTAGAAAAGAGGCTTGAGAGGCAAGAGAGGTCCAGAATCTGGGAAACCATTTATGATATCTCTCAGACAATAAATTTTGCTGAGGAAAAATCCCTAGTAAGCAAATCACAGCCCCTTGTTTTGAGATGTTGATGCTTTAAAGGGAGTTAAGCTTCACTCGGCAGGGAAAGAGTTAACAGACATCAACGGGTCCATTAATGAGCCTGTCTTTGTGGAATGAATGAACAGGTTCACCTGCAGTTTGGACCTCCTCACCACTGCTTTCTCATTCCCACTTCTGGACAAAAAAAAAAAAAAAAAAGGTAATGGATGAATGAAAGCTCTCCTTCAGCCTGGGAAAGTTTGCTTTCCAGGCATCAGCAAGTCTGGGCCCCCACAAAAACGTGGGGAGTTCAACAGTGCAGTGGGAGGCCTTCTTGTGGGAGGGAGAGATCCTGGAGAAGGCACCTGGCCCGCGTCTGGGTGAGGAGAGTGCCCTCAACTCAGAAGACTGCCAGGAACCAACTTCGGGGAACGAAGCCACTTTTGCAGGGGCCCAGCATTGCTCTTTGCAAACTGGTATCTGTGGTAGACAAAATATTAGCTTCCTGATGACGCTCACATCCCAATTCCTGGAAACTGTTCCCATGTTACACTGTGTGGCAAAGAGGCACTGAGGTAGCAGATAGATTAATCAACTGACCTTAAAACAGGGAGAGTAGGCTGGATTATCAGGTGGGCCCAATGTGATCACAAGCATTCTTGAACATGGAACAGGGAGGCAGAAGAGTCAGTGTCAGAGTGACACTGTGTGACGCCTCCCTTGGCCACTGCCTTGGAGGAAGGGGCCATGAGCCAAGGGACCTGGGCAGCCTCTACAAACCAAAAAAGGCAAGGAAACGGATCCTCCCCTGGGGTCTCCCAAAGGAACACAGCCCTGCAAACCCCTTGATTTTAGCCAGTAAGACCCATCTTGGACTTCCATCCTCCACAATTGTAAGGTAACAAAATCTGTGTTATTTTCAGCCACTAAGTTGGTGGTTATTTGTCACAGCAGCAACAGGAAACTAATACACCTTTCCTTCCTATGAAGGAAATGCCCACCTTCCTCCTTGAGCAGATTATGGAAGATGAGGAAGGGTTTCTCTGCATGAAGCAAAACCTGAATGAATTTCTTTCGAGGGGCTTGTCCTCTCCCTCCCCCTGGAGTCTTACTGCTGAAAGCCAGTAAGCCTGCATGGCCCCAGCCCTAACCATTCAGCTTTACACCCATGTCTTCCTATGTCTCTCGTTTCAAACTTACCTCCACCTGTGAAGCCAGGGGAGAGGGGAGCATTATGATCAAAGAGAAAAAAGATACCAGTTCCACTCTCTCTACTGCAGTGGTGTAGGCCAGGAGCCAGCCTTTTGCAATGGGTCCCTAAGAACACTCATGCCCCTCCTTGGTTCTACAGATGAGGCCACAAGGCCCAGAAATGGCAGGAACTTCATCAAGGTCACACAGCCAGTTAATGGCAGGGCTGAGTTAGAACCCAGGGCTTCTGACTTCCAGGCCAGGGCTCTGCATTCCCCTATCCTGT
Source organism: Camelus ferus (assembly GCF_009834535.1). Taxonomy (NCBI): domain Eukaryota; kingdom Metazoa; phylum Chordata; class Mammalia; order Artiodactyla; family Camelidae; genus Camelus; species Camelus ferus. The sequence continues at coordinate 13,099,065 of NC_045710.1, forward strand.
TTTCAAGCATTCTTCAAACCATAGATTTCTGGAATCTTCTGAGCCCCACACCAGGCAGCAGCTCACAAGGATAATGTTCCCCTTGCCCCTCCCGTCTACTCCTTTACCTGTTCATCCGTCCCCCAGGGCTCCCTCTCCAGCTCTCAGGCCCTCGCCCCACAGTTCAGGAGCCTGACTGTCTTGGCTCCAGCAGGCGGCACAAAAGACTTAGGACACATTTGCTCCCAGCAGGAAAGAGCTGTTGTGACCACAGCCTTCAAGAGAGCTGTTTGCCGGCCTCCTGAATCCCACCTCGCAGCTGGTCCAGCAGAGAACCCTTAAACCCTCAGTGCCCTGGTGCCCTGACCCCCACCAGGTTCCTGGTCAGGGCTGAGCACGCCCTGCCTTACCTCCCACGCTCCGCTACCTCCCAGCAGCAGTGAATTTCCCTGAAACATCATCAGATCATCAGAGGCCATGGGAGGCCCATCCTGTACTGGGGCAGATGGAAGATTCCAGTCTGTGGCCTGAGCTGGGGAGCAAAGCTCATTCTTTTCCAAAACTAAACCCACCTTAGGGCAAGTGGGGCAGGAATCCTATAAAGCTACCCACACTTGCCTCAGGCAGGACCACTTTCTCCGTCTCCAGGCCTTCCCCCTGCCAGCCTCCTGCCTGTGTCTTTTGTGTCCAGAGCTGAAGGTCTGACCTTGGCCACTGTTGCCCAATGTTCCTCAGAAGTATTTCAGCTATTTGCATCTGGCCTTCCCTTTGCCTCGCTCCCCACCAAGGCTGCTCCCCCTTCCTCATAATTATGCAGTAACCAACAACAGTGCTAACCGAAATTGGGGTGGCTACTTGCCTCTAAAAGTCCATAATTAGCCCCACGGGAACAACAAATACTTGCACAGCTCCCCCCTCCCCTCACTGCCGCTGGAAGCAGGCCGCCTCTCGGAGCCCAGCTCTGTGGGTCCAATCTGGAATGCATATGTTTCCCTTCCATCATTCACTCCATCAAACGCAGGGCAGGCCTGAGGGGGCGGGGAGGCCGCTCAGCTTCTCTGAAAGTCTCCGTGAGGCTGAGCATCCTCGTTATAAAGGGATGTTGTGTTCGCAGGTAACCAACAGCCCCCTGCGCATCTGGGAACACTTTGAGTGATTGCTGGGGAGAGAAGAAATTTGGGTCATAACTAATGATCAACATCCCCTTTTAATCAGATGAAGCCGTCATAATGTGTCTATCCTCCAGGGGAACAAGGCCCTTTCACCTCCTGGAGGTCTGCGGTAGCATTAACCTCCTCGGGTAGAACTGTTGCCCAGGCAGGGGGGAAGAGGGGGAGCTGTCAGATACTGAGGGCCTACTGTGTGCAGCCCCTTTGCTAAGCAGCCTTCCACGCGCTCTCTCCCTGGGCCTCTATCAGATCAGTGGTCCTCGGCCTTGAATCACCTGGAGGGCTCACCAGAGTCCAGGGAGCGGGCCCCACCCCTGATTTTAGATTCAGGAGGTTGGGGATTGGAGCCTGAGTATCTGCACATCAGACAGGTTCCCACATGATGCTGGTGCTGCCAGCCTGGGGACCACACACTGAGAACCAGTGTTAGTGGATAAAAATGCCTGTTTATTGTCTTCTGTGCAAAAATCCCTTTACAAATACCATGTAATTAAATCCTCATAAAACCCTATGAAGTATGTGTCGTTGCCCCCATTTCACAGAAGAAGAAACTGAGGATCAAAGAAAGGAGAGTACTTGTCTAAGACCCTGTGATCGCACTGCTGGGGTGAAAGAGCTATGATTTAGAGCCCAGGTCCAACCGTTTAATGTCTGGCCCTGTGGCAGGACCTGCCACTGAGGCAAGAGAGATTTGAAGCACCAGAAGTGGTTCACAGAGACAAGCTCATCTCCCCCGAGGGGATGGCGGAGACTGTGGTCCTGGCACACCCTCACCATGCAGTCTGGATTTAGGGGCCTTTTGCCCACATCTGTGCCTGGCCTGCTTTACCGTCTGTGGGTAGAATATTGCTGCCGCTCTGAATCCTTCAGGAAACACCTCTTGGTCTTCCCTCTGATCCTCCCCATCCCAGCAACAGGCTGCCCCTCCCTGACCTCCTCACTTAGTTGCCTGTCTTCTCCTGCCCTCGCTCTGCTTACGCCGGTGCATCTCCACCTCTCCCCAGCTCCTCCCAGTGCCGTTTCTCTTCCTTATCCAGTTCAAGATGGGGCTTCCCTAATCCGATTCCCAGGATGCACCCAGCGCTCTACCTCAGAGTCTCCACTAAATGGCCTTGGATTCTCTGTCATGGCCAAGCTCAGAGCTGCTTACCCAAAGCATTCACCGGCTTCTCAGCGGTGGATTCTGAAAGAGCTGTTGTCTTCACACCTCTGTGTTCCCAGGTCCCCCGATAAGCACCTTGGGCACATCACTCCCTACACTTGATGCTTCTCTCCAATAAGAAGTTACGAGAGCCTGCTGAGACAGGGTGTTACGGCGGGGAGAAGGAAGGAAAATGAAAGGAGCATCACATGGAGCTCTTGCTGTGCCCCAGTCATTGTTCTAAGCACATAATGTGCGATAACTCACTCCATCCTAACTCCATCCTCACAACGAGCCTGTGAGGTAGGCATGTCATCATTACCACCATTTTCAGGGAGGAAACTGAGGCACAGAGAGATTATGTAACCTTCCCAAGGCTGCACAGCTAGCAAGAGACAGAGTCAAGATGTGAACTAAAGCCATCTGGCTCCAAAGCCCATGTTTGCAACCACGCTATCTCGGCAGAAGGAAGGAATGGGAAAGAATGATTAATTCCCTGATCCCTGCCCTCCAAGAGGTCCCAGCCCAACCAGGGGGAGGCGAGAGCAGCGGAAAGTTGCAGCAGTACAGGAGCTGTGGCTGCAGCAGTAGGGAGAAGCATATAATGAGCATCAATACTGAAATCTTCACAACAACTGCCACTGGGGGGGAGGGCCTCTAGCCAGAGGGGAGAGGGATAGCATGCCAGGGCGGGAGTGCAAATCCCAGAGCCAGACTAGCTTCAGACCCCAGCTCCTTTTCATACAAGATCATATAACACGAGGCAAATCGCTCAACCTGTGGAGCCTCAGATGTCTCACCTCTGAAATAGGGCTGAAAATACTACCCACCTCCTGCATTGCCTGTGAAGACTGAATGAGAAAAACCCATGCCAAGTACTTAGTACAGTACTTGGAACACAGTAAGTTCTCCATCGATGTTGTTAGGCAGGAGGGTGACAGAGGCAGAAATGCGTTAGACCGGGCGTCTGTCTCTGAATCCTGGCATCTCGTGAGGGTGACAGGCAAGTGCAGGCAGCACGTGGGCAGAAGGCAAAGCTCAGAGAGGACAGCAGACAGGCAGGCAGGGGGCAGGGGCGGACTCCTCTGCATGAAGGCTCTGGGATGGCTTCAGGAGGCAGGGGGTGGGATTTGAACAGGACCTTACAGGTGTGACACCTGCTGAGGGACCGTTGAGGTTGTTGGGATGACGTTGTGCAGACCAGGTTCAGGTCAGTCCCACAGCTTGTCCACTGAGCCACCCCAGCCCCCAGCCCTTTTCCTCATCATCTGCCTCCAGAGCCCCAGCCCAGCCACCAGCCCTGGTGCCAAAACAACGCTGGGCTCTCCTCACCATTGATTCCATTTCCTCCATCTCGTAAATGCTCTTCCTGCGGCCCCTCTGCAAAGCGTTGAAGCCCCTCATACAAGCCTGGTGTTCTCACAGGGCTTTTCTGAGGGCCGTGGGCAAGACTCTTAGATCAGCTAGTTAAGACGGTGTCAGCGAGGCTCACTATTAACATGTTTTTTTCTGATTAAAAGGGCTAGGCCATGTTTTGGAGCCAACTTCTTCCCTACAGGGACTCCAAGGGGCCTGACTGCCATCCAGGAAGGAGAGGAGAGATATTCCAATCAGCTCTATTGACGCGAGGCCTGAGTGGCGCTGGCTCAGCCCCAGGGGCCTGGCTGCAATGTGACAGGCTCCTGGGCACTTCACTTGGAAGCCCGTCAAGCCTTCCTTCCATAAAATCAGTCATCGGCTCAAAAACTTAAGCTCAGTGTCTCTTGAGGTGTCCTGTGCAAGGCACTGTGGGAAATATTAGTTGAGTCCCCCCCCCCTCCAAGAGCTGGAAGCCTATGAGCAGAGGGCCCCAGGTAAGTATAGTTATTTGAATGTTGTAAGTGCCATAAGATGGGAAAGGAACGTTCTGGGTTCACCCGCCACGGGCCAGATGCTGTGCTAATAGTTCTTATTTAAATTATCTCATGAACCCATACACATGAGGTAGGTGTTTGTGTCCCCATTGTACAGATGAGGAAACTGAGAATCAGAGAGGTTAAGAAAGTCACCTGAGGTCACACAGCAAGCTTCAAATCCAGGGCTGCATGACTCTTCCTAATACCCTGGTGGCCTCTCTGTAATGTCTGTGTAAAACCAGGAATGGGGAAGGGAGACACACGGGGCTGAGACGAGCAGAAAAGGCTTTTCAAAAGGGGTGAGACTTGTTCTGGACAAAGGCGTAAGCTGGATGGTAATAGGTGGAGGTGAGGGATGGTGGAGGAGAAATGGGAGGAAATGTAACAGCATTAACAGAGATGAGGGGGCTGAAAAGCACCCAGAGTGGGAGGGGGCCCCTGGGGCTGCAGGAGGCTCCCCACCTAGTAGATGAGGTTGGAAGCGCTCCAGGGGGCTGAACGGGAGAGGTCTGCCTGATTTGGCTACTTGTCTTTTGGACGCATCGGGGGAGCCATTGAAGCCTTCTGAGCAGAACCACGTGATGGAAGTAGCCCCTCAGGAAAATCACCTTGGCTGGGCTGTGCTGGCTGGGCTGGTGAGCAAAGACTAAGGGAGAAATGTTACTTAAGGAGATGGTTACAATCAGCCCCAAGCAACAGCAGATTTGTTAAAGACATTTCAAAGTTATGAACAGACAACATTTTTAATGGTTTGGTGTTTTGTTTAATCTAAATGACATTTTGTTAAGACAGGATGTTCCAAACGTCAGGAAAAACAATCCACGTTAACCTACAACTGTGAAACTATCACACGAGCAACACAACATCTTACTTCTGCCTCGACTGCAATAAAATGCAGTTCTTGGTTCAAGAAATCAGGGCAAGGAGTGACTTCTGAACCAGCCTTCCACTTAGCAATGCGGTTTTCTGCTGAGAAATTCACAGTCTCTCTTCACTGGATCTATTTTAATAACATAATGAGGGCCCCGCAACCCTGTCCTCCAACCTTCCCTGAGAATGCACCCCTAAGTGCCTCAAGATGTCCAAGGCACATCAAAGGAAAGGAGAATTATTCTTTGGATATACCGTACAATACAAATCCTGACATCCCAGTGCTGGAAACAAAAAGCCAGGACAGCTCCCGCAGTGCCCATAAAAATTATGGACTCAGAAGATTAACTGGCTCTGATGCTACACTGCTTTAGCCAACCGTAACCTGGCATTTTACATTGAAGAAAGAAAGCGGGGGGAAAAAGACGCCTTTATTAATACTTCTTGCCAAATTTCCCTGAGTCCTCAGGAGGGACCCCCTTTGGCCTTCCTCTGCTCGGGCCCCTGTGCTAAAAGCTGCCGCCTCCTCTTTAAAGGAAGGCCAACCTGAGGTGCCTGAGAAAGGTTCCCAAGGAAAACGAGGAACCTGTTTCCTGCTGAAACATTTAACTCTATGTTACTTCCATGCTACACTCCAGGCTCACAGCTTCTCAGAGCACGTGCCCTGAGTTCATCTGGTCCCCGCAATGTCCCTGTGAGGCAGGGGAAAAAAAGACAGGACAGAGATTGTTTCCCAGCCACGGCATCTGAGTTGCGGAATTGCCACCATTGAGGTGTTGATAGAAAGAGCTAGAAGGGTTGTATTCCTTGGCCTGAGCTGGAAGGAGGACAGGCAGCTCCGGCCTTGGCCGTGAGCTGGCTCTAACTGTCCCAGTCAGAGATGGAACCTGAGGGGTCAGAGAAAAGACGAACCCTCTGCTGTCCCTGCCGCTGCTGACAAAGCTTGGCCAGCTCCAGGCGCTCAGTTCCTCCCTCCGAGCTGAGATTCCAGCAGCTTAGACAACATAACTGGCCTCACCCCATCAGCAAGTCCTTTTAAGTAGCCACTGTGCACCAAGTTCCCAAGAACCTACACTATGGACAAAAGGATGTTTCCAAGTCAAAGGGAAGAATAATTTCCTTCAAAAGAATATATACTTTTAAAAAAAAGACAGTCAGTGAGCCAAGTCATACAGAATCTCCTTTTTCTCAGATGCCTAAATTCTAAAGTGCTGCCTTGAGACCCCAAGCCTTTCCACCTGCTATGCGTGTGCACACACACACCCCTACACCTGAATGCCTGCCCCTTTCAGTGGGACCCAACACAATGGCCCCACCTCTTATATTGCGGTTGCAGGTGCTGCTGGAAGGAAGGCAGGGAAAAATCCATAGTTGCCTTGAACCCAGCAGCCTCCTGCTGGCACTGTCTCTCAAGTGCCTCCTTTCAACCCCACTCCTTTCCCCGCTCTGTCTCTTGCTCCACACCTCAGGCATCCCCAACGCTTTCCCCTGGGAGTTACACATGGAGCTTTACTCCATTCCCACAGCCCCAGCTGCCTTCTTTAGTTGGCCCACTCCGAGCTCAAGGGGAGAGACCATCTTGTCCACCTTTATAACTCTAATGAGAGGAAGACACAAGAAGATGCTCTATAAACACTCGCTGAATAAATGGATGCGTAGGGTAGGTGGGTGGGTGAGCAGGTGAGTGGATAGGTGGATGGATGAATGGGCAGATGAATCCATCAACCAATCCATAGGCAGATGCACGAAAGCCTGAATTAATCCCCACGGCAGCATCAGAACCCTGATGGTCACAAATTTAATCTCTCTAGGGCTCATTCATTGCCATACATCCTGCCCGAATCAAAAGGCCTTCCTCAGAAGGCCACAGCTACCTCCGTACTTTGCCATGACAGCAATTCCAGGAGGCAAACAGCTAGTGTGGCCTCTGTCACACCAACCCGGCACAGGTCTGGCTGTGCTCTTAGAAGCAAATGCGATCTCTCTGGGGGCTGCAGTCTCCTCAGGGACCATCTTCTGAGACTTGGAACCTCTCCCACCTCCTTTGCATCAGGATCCTGAACTCAGTTTCTCAAGGAGGCCAGTGCTCACCTCAGCTGTGGGCACCAAACAGGGGTCTTTAACTGGGCCTGCCCCTAACCGAGCCCACCCTTGCCCCCAGCACTTCTAAGAATAAGATAATTTTATTTTGGAGGCAGTGTATTTTTCCCAACTCTGGGATGGAAATTTTCTTATAAAAGCGGCCTATGAAACAGAACTGCCTTCAAGAGGGGACCTATGACCCCAACGAGGGATGTGAACCTAGAAGACAACCCTCACAATTCTCTTCTAGGGGACGGCAAACCTATCCCGCCTGCCAGCTCAACCTGAATCTCCCTGAACTTCCCCAAATCACTGGAGTGATGCTAGTAATGCCAAAGACAAGATTCGTCGTCTGAGCCTCTCCAATTCCAGGAGTCACAAAACTAAAGACCAGCAGTGTCATGATGCCCTCACAATATTTGTATCTCCCTATCTGTGCTCCCATTGTACAGACAGGGAAACGGAGACCCGGAAAGTACCAAGTCCCCTGCCTTCCAGCCCAGGCTCTCTGCCGCTGGCTGGCGGCTGAGGCTAGACCTGGTTCACAGCACGGGGATCACCAATGGTCAGAGGCTGGGGCTAGGAGGCTGAGAATTTTCGGAAGGCCACCATTACCAGCACGGGCTTCCTGCTGAGGCCACTGAGTGGAGGAAATAATAATGGAGATTGAGAGGCATTCGGCATTTGACCTTCCGCAACCCCACCGTTTTTCAGTAGAACCTGATAGGGATCAGTCACATCTGCTCTCAATAGCAAATGTAAAAAATGACCTGCAGCTTTAAGGTCTGAAAAACATAAACTTGCATTAAAAGACTGACAAAAAAAAATTCATGCACTCCATAGCATGATGTCATTCGAGTGCACACACGTTGCAATAACAATCGTCCATCAGGGCTGGGCCCTGGACCTGAGCTCTCCCCTCCTGGGAATCATAAGCTGCCCCAGTCCCCCTGCGTGTCAGCCGTCCAGCCGGTCACAGAGCAGGCCTGTGTAATCAGGGCTGGGCTGCTAGGCTGGGTAGGCCCTGAGCTACAGCGGGTATCAACTTACCTCGCTCCCCACTTCAAACGTTCACGTGAGCTGCCGGAAGGCTGATGGCAAGCACATTCTGGAAAGCCCAGAACAAGCTCAGCTCTGCCAGGGACCTGGGGAACAGCCTGAGCTGGCCAGCAGTCAGTGGGGCAGGGAGCTCCTTGTCAGCCACGTGGGCGAGGCCCTCCAGGCCCCTGCTCTGTGTGCAGGAGCCAACCAGTATGCTCCTCGGGCTGCCCTGAGGTGCCACTGCCCCGGGGAGGCACAGCAATGCGGCCTTCATCCCTACACACTCCCACCCCCTCCCCCCCACACCTCCATCACCTCACTCTCCCATCTGGGCTGTCTGGAGCTCTGGGCTGTCAGGAGCTCCGGACTGATGGAAACTCGGGAAAAGAAACTTAGGGGACACCAGATAGCCCACTAGATTAGCCTCAGGGATCTTCACTCCAAAAGTGTTAAAGATACTATTCTGAGCTCGGCTTGGTGCCTGGGGCCCAGGAAATTGTCCAGGCTCTTGGGCTTCAGGAGTTCACAGCCCAGATAGAGAGGCAAGACTCACCCAGACTACACATATCCAGGGCTTAAGTGGGACCTCCTAGGACCAATGGAGGGAGGATGGAGATCGACAAAGGAAAGAAAATTTGCAAAATCCAGACCCCACCGTACCCTATGACGAGATCGATTTTCTGAGCTAGACGACAGTTCACTGCTTGCCTCAATTCAAAATCATAACCTACAGGGGCCAATGGCTGTTACGTTCTCCTCTGTGTCCCTCGAGATGGAGACAAAGGGAACCAGCCTTCATTGAGCCTCTACTGTGTGTCACATACCAGGATGGGCACCTGTCACTCGTCTCCTCCTTTACTGCTCTCAACAACCCAGGCAGCAAGGTGGGACATGGAAGGCTAATGAGGCAGCTTTGTGGGCTACACTGGTTTCTGCTCCACCTGGAACAGCTCACTGGTGCTTCCCCAAAGGAGCAAAGCTTGGCCAGACCCTAATCAACAGGAGAGCAAATTCTGCTCTACCCACTGTTCCAGCCAGTGGAGTGTGGTGGCACAACTGGCTGGGCTCAAAACAATGTGTCAGCCTGAGAGTTCCTCTACCAAGTGGAACTTCAGCAGCCTGGTGGTTCCCATGCCTGTGGAATATGGTTTGATCTGTCACTTCATCAAATACAGGGATGCTAAGACGATTTGAAATGTAGCCTCTGTCCTCAAACGACTCCTAAGTTATTAGAAGGAGAGAAACCTGTAAACAGACAACTGTCCTGGTGTATGAGTGCCAGAGAGACATCTATGCAGAGGATGCTGCAGACACAAAGGGCAGGGTGATGAGTCTGACCCAGAAGCGACAGAAACTTTCATGGTGGGGTGGCCCTTGAACTGTCCATAAGCTCCTCTGAGGTGCTAAGTGCCTGGGACCATCAGGGCTGAACGAGGCATGGTCTCTGCCCTCTCAAGCCCCACTCTCACTGAAGAACACTCCCTCAACAGGGAAGAATAAAAGGTTAGCTGGAGAATACAAATGGAAGATATTGCTGGAGACCAAAGTAGGGAGAGGCCAGAGGGTTGATATATAATAAGATATGACTGCAGAATTGAATTATACTGGGCAGAGGGAGCCAGGGAGAACTTTCTAGAAAAGGTGACCAGCTCAGATCTCCATGAGTGAGGGCTGAATGATAAAAAAGGCTGAGAGAGAGAGAACACTCTGCAGAACACGCCAACAGAGCCCACACTGAACGTCAACGCCCCGTGGGTGATTCCAGCTGGCTTCCTGAAGCCAGGTCGTTTAACCAAGCTCTGTTCTCAGGCCCAGGCCCCAGTTACCTTGCCGCCACCTCAGGGCTCACCCTCCTGTCCTGAGCCCTCCCCAGTGGCAAGTAGCCTCCGGCAATGGACAGGAGCTGAACTCTGCCCAGGCCCTCAGGAGAGCCTAGGGGCCATGGAGACTTCCCCAAATTTGGATTAAGAAAACAGCTATTCTCTGCCTCCTCCACAGGACACATAGCTTCTCTCTAAGTCAGCAGGAGCCCATCACTAAGGCTATGAGAAAATAAACAAAGGGAATCTAATTTCAAGGGACACGCAGGCTCCAAGAAGGACAGCGTGCTCAGATGGGTCCTCTTTCTCCAGGTCACGCTGACTTGTGGGAATCTCACAGCTATGGTGCCAGCAGATTCAGGAGCACTTGCTGACAATGATAAAGTGACAGAGTCACACTTGGGCCTCCCTGGGGACACTCCAGCATTAGGGGCTCCAGGATGTGTCCACAAAAACCCAAAAGAGAACCCAGAGGACTCGAGCCTTGAGTTGATCCAAGAGCTCAAGCCTGCAAATGCTGTCCCCTGCCTCTCCTAGACCTGAGCTCCCCCTTCTCGGCCCCATCAGAGTCGACTGACACCTGAATACCAACTGCCCTGCTGGTAGGACATCTGTGCTCTTCTTGGACAAACCAGCTTCCCTCTCCTAATTGCTAGCAGGGTCTACATTGTAGGAGGGACCCCTCGATGTTCTAGCAGGACCAGACCAAAGCTGGGCCTCAAACAAGGTTGTACAGCATGTGCATCAGGAACAAAGCATGGACCCCAGGGTGTGGGAGCTGAATGGGTTCTTAAAAGGAAAACAAGAATACAGGAAGCATCAAAGCCACTAGAAAAGCTGAAGTTAATTAAACTGAGAAATGTATTTAGCGGAGCTGTTGGCTGGACTTAGAATAATGCGTCGCCCTGAGCATGTCCTTACTGAAGCAGGATTTCAGCAACTCGGGGGCTCTGTGGCATGAGGAGTACGGTTTGGGCTGTCGGTTCATGAACTACAGGGATGCCAAGGCCGCTAAAACACAGCTCCTGTCCTCAAACAGCTCATGAGTTATTAGAGGGAGGGAAGAAAGAGGCTCTGATGGCTTAACAATTTTAAGTCAACAGAGGGAGATTAGCAAGAGTTGATGCCTCATTACCCTGACCCCACAGAGGCCCCACAAATGGCAGCAGCATCAAGGAGCACTGCAAGAGCCCCAGCACGCAGAGGGAAGAAGGGCTGGTGCTGAGAGGATGGGAGGCGGCAAACGGAGAGGGCGCAGGTCCAGAACCAGGCCATGTGAGTTGTGCTCCTGGTTCTGCCAGTGATCTGGGGACATGCGATGAGTCTCCTCCCCCTTACGGGCCTGGTGCCCACATCTGTATAATGGGTAGGCTTGGCCTGGCTGACTGCTCAGTGCTGATCTATAGGTCTACAGCTTAGATAAGAAGGGTGTTGACAAATCTGCCAGCAGGTTGGAAGAACTGTCCATGCCCAGCCCACTGAAGTGCCCGAATTATACTATCAAGCTTGGCGAAAGCTTGAATCTGTTAGTTACTCCCAAGTTCAGAGATTGCAGAGACAGATATGCAGATTAGAGACGGAGACAGAAACTTCAACATAGATACAGAGTCAGATAGAGAAATAAAGATTTTGCTCTAGAGATAAAGATAGATTTAGATACAGATTCTTATTTAGATATAGATTAGATTTAGACGTAGATATAGGTACAGATATAGATATGTGTATACGGACATATATACACACAGACACACGTATGTGGGTGTGCATCTGTACCCCACTAAGTACCCTTCTCATAGCTGAGGACAGTACTACTGATTTTATTGGAGTTCATTTTCTGTATTTATCACACCAAAATCCTCTCCATTCTTCAAAGCCCATCTCAACTGACTTCCTCCAAAGAGCCTTCCTTGACCCACAGGAGAGACTCTCTCTTGTGTAAAGTCCTTCAAGTTGCCATTGGAGCCAGCTGTGACCATAGGATAACAACTAATTAATTAATGATTGCCTCTGGAAATGCTCCCCAAGGTAGAAATCACTGTATCCCTGTAGAGGCTGCCAAAGACAGCTGTCCTTGGTGAAGGAGCCGGTGACCAGCCAGCTTCCTACAGCAGAAGAGGCATCCCAGCAAATGCTCATGTGCGGGACTCCTCCATCACAAAGTGAACTTTGACCAACACCTCAGACCATACACCAAAATTAAGTCAAGACACTTTCACAAACCTAAATGTAAAAGCTAAAACTATTAAAAAAAAAAAAAAAAAAAAAAAAAGAAAGAAAGAAAGAAAGAAAACCTAAGAATGTATTTAGAACTGGGAGGGAGGCAAATTTTTCCTAGATGGGGTACAAAAAGCACTAAAGCACAGAAAAAGTAATAAAGCAGACTTCTGCTCATTAAAAGGCATAAAAAATACAGAGACCAGCCACAGGAAAATATCCACAATACATATATCCAACAAAGAACTGGAATCCAGACTACATTTTAAAATTCCTGTAAATCAATTTTTAAAAGACAACCTAAAAATAAGAAAAGACTTAGATGCTTAAAAAAAAAAAGAAATCCACATGACCAATAAACATATAAAGGATATTCAACACATAAAAGTGATCAGGAAAATGCAAATTAAAACTACAGTAAGTTACAACTGCACACCCAGCAGAATGTCTAAAATCAGCTAGACTGTCAATACCAAATTTTGGAAAGGATGCAGAACACCTGGATCACTCATACTTTGCTGGTGGAAGTGTACAATGGTACAACCTCTTTGGAAAACTGTTTGGCAATTTCTTATAAAGTTAAACATACACGTACCTGATTTTCTAGCAATTTCACTCCTACGGAATCACTCAAAAAAAAAATGAAAACATATGTCCACAAAATATATGACTATATGTGAATACTCCCAAAAGAATTATTCATAAAGACTTTTTAAAACAAACCCAAAGGTTGTTTCCTTCAAAAGGAAAAAAGAGAAACAAATTTGAGGTAGAGTCATAGAATGGACTAGTACACAATCATAAAAAGAAGTGGACCACGGATACACACAGCAATATGAATGAATCTCAAAAATACTACACTCAGCTAACGGAGCCAGGAAAAAAAGTTTAGGTTGTTTGACCCAATTTTTCTATGAATTCTAAGAACAGGCAGGATGAATCTATGAAGACAGTATTCAGAACTGTGGTGTTTTCTGCGGGGCAGGAGGGCATAAAGGAAAGACGCACAGAAAACTCGCTCAGGTGATGAAAATGTTTTGTGTCTTGATGGGGGTGTTGGTTACATGGGCACAGACACTTGCTAAAACTCACTGTACACCTAAGTTTTGTATATTTTATAGTATGTAATTGTATCTCAATTTTTTTAAAAAAAGGAATTCATTTACTTAATGACTACTTATAAAATGTCTTCTGTGTATCCGAATTTGGGCAATGGGCTGGGGATGTGGCCGTAAGTAGGATGTGTCTCCTCTCTCAAGAATGAATGCATGGAAAAAGCACTCCTTTGATATTTCTCGTGCGCTTAGCTTCCCAGTGACTGAAGCCATTTCTAGGCTTTGTCAGTCACACTTTGCACACACATACACATAACACACACACACACACAGAAGCAGGGGCTCTCCCCTGCCGCCCTAGGTCTCTGATGTGTTGTGGCAGTGCATAAATGTTTGGGTCTCAAGGAACCCACCAGAATGGTATTACCTTCCCAAAGTAGCCTGGACAAGAAGCTTCCAGAATCAGTCTTCCAGGTCAGAAGAAGCCCAGAGTCCTCAAGCAAGCAGCCCTCGTACTCCTGCCTTCCCTCCCAGGGAAGGCACCAGCTCTTCTCCTGGGGCCTTGTCTACAAGCCCAGAGGCCTCGGAAGGGGAGGGGGAGGAGCCCTTGACCTCCTGGCTCCCAGCTCCCCCACCTACCCCTCCAGGGAGAAAGAAATCCAAACAAAAGCCTATTCTCACAGGCAGCCCTTCCAAGAAAAACCAAGTTCTAGAGATGCCGGGTCTGGTGTGAAAAAGGAAAAAATGCAGAATTCTGAAAGACAAGGTCCAAAAGACGTTTCTCCCGCTGAGTGTGCTATGAAAAGAAAGGGGACGAGAAGGTGGACTAGAAGGAACCCCAAGGCACTCACAGCCAATGAGAGGGTTGACCTCCAGCCATCACTAGTTCCTGGAAAAGGTCTGATTTTCAGTGACCCAGGAGGTGCCCCGTTACTTTCAAAATGTTCGACACTACACTTACTTCTGAGCTTTGCTTCCTCATCTGTGAAACAGGAATAACAGCCCCACCCGGCCCGCTTCACAAAGGTGATGCGGGGCTTCACAGGAAATGTGAGGAGCGGGAAGGTACTCTGCAGACTCCGAGATGCTCTACGCCCCAGCCATGATCAGCGTGCAACCCCCCCACCCCCATCTCACGGTCTTAGATATCTGTGTTTTATAAAAAGAAGAAGAGCCTTGGTTGCATTTCTGGCTTCAAAACACTCTGACTACGTAGGTTGGGAAACTGACCCAATTTCTCTGAGCCAGCTTCCACGTCTGGAGAATGGGAATGTTAATGTCTCCCTTGAAGTTTGCAGCAAAGATTGGAAAGATGTTGATGAAGCTTTTAGGAGAATACCCAGTACAGAGTCAGCGTTCAATAACCGGAAGTTCAATAACCTCTTACTGTGGAAAGAGGTTCACCAGTCCTGCCTACTTAAGCCTTTAGAGGAGCAAAGTGGCAGAATTCTCAAACTGGCCAGAAAAAAAGAAAAAACATACACATAGGCTCAGATTTTTCTGGAAGAGTTCATTAGGCATCCTGTGAATGTTAAGAGCAACTGCCGTATACTGAGCCCCTCCTCTGGGCCAGACACTGCGCCCAGAGCCGCAGCCCGCACGATGGCATGCATGGAAACCACGGGAGGCGGGGGTGTCATCCCCGGCATGCAGAGCAGGGCGCTGGAACTCAGCAAGCTTACGGACCTTGCTCGGGTTCACACAGAGTGGCAGAGGCAACACACACAGGCAGGACCATCTGATGACAGGAGCAGCACACACATGCAGGACTGTCTGAGCCTAAAGCCTACACTCCAGGGCTGCAGTGTGCTGGCATTCTGACCACATCGTGACCCTAAAATCAGCTTAGAAACCGCAGCCAACCACAGGGGACACTGCATCCCAGAAGCTGGGCTGAATCTGGGGGACCCTCACTCAGCAACCTGCATCCCCCACATTCTCCATCAACCTCTGGGAAGAATGTCATTTTTTTTCCACCTTCTGACTGCAGGGGATGTCAGTGAGGGCACAGCCAACCAAAGGCAGCCAAGGTCCATCCACATACTACTGGATGGGCCAACAGGGACCTAGGAATATTCCACAATGCCTGGGGTACTTGTTGAGCCTGGTGGGACTGGTATCGGGGGGATAGACAGGTGGTGTGGGGCAGCAGGGAGGAGAGGTGCTGCATTAAGAGCCAAATAAGCCCAGAAGTCAGCCTTTGAAATTGCAGCTCAGAACAGCATCCAAGGGCACAGGCTGGCACAATTGTGTCTCCTGGGCAAGAGTCACAGTGGGAAAGGGGAGAAAACCAGAGAAGGAAACAGTGAGCTGTCAAGCAAAAGGCATGACCCCCCCCCTTTCCTGGCAAAGTGAGGCCATCAGGAGAAGAGACCCCAAGAATCCAGAAGCATCTCTGCTTTGCATCCATCTCAGCTACTTTCCAGAACACACATGGCTGAGGAAGCCCAGTCTTTCCATTTAATGAGTCAGCCAACACTAGCTGAGCATCTCCGTGTGCAAGACGCTGAGGCAGGTGCAGGGATGAAGCCACAGCCAGAAGACAGCTGTCACCTCCTGGAGGACACCGTCTGGCAGGGGAGGGGAGCACTAGGGACACAGTGACTATACTGCAGGGAGCAAGGGGCCACGGCAGGTGCTGTGGGACCACAGAGCTGGGTCCGGGCCAGCCTCGGGGAAAGGGGCAGGTGGCCGGAGGGGGCAACGGCTGCACAGAAAGTGAATGCAAGGGAGGGTTTCCAAGCAGAGGAAACACTGTGAGTCCAAACAGTGTGCAAAAGAATAGCACCTAGGTTCAGGAAACTTCCAGGAGTCCCGTAGGTTGGAGCACAGAAAGCGAAGGGCAAACTGCATAGCGTGACATCACTGGACACATGTGCAGGGTCACCGAGGTTGCACTGCGAAGGCAAGATTCTCCTCTCGGAGCAGTGGGAGGGCGTGGAGGCAGAGGTGCAGCGTGGTCAGGGTCACACTTGAGAACTGTCCTGCCCAATGTGGTAGCCACTCACCGCACATGACTTTACATTAATTAAAATTAAATTAAATTTAATGCACAGTATGGTGACAATAGTTAATAATACTGTATTACACGTTTGAAAGTGCTAAGAAGGTAGATTTTAAAAGTCCCCATCACAAGAAAAAAAAAATTGTAACTATACAGAGTGATGGATGTTAACCAGACATTGTGGTGATCATTTTGCAATACGTACAAACATGGAATCCTTGTGTTGTGCACCTAAAACTAATATAATGTTATATGTCAATTATATCTCAATAAAAGCTTTTAATTTAAAAATATTAATTTAATGTAGGTTTGTGCTGGGGGCCTGAGGCTATGGGTTGGAGGGAACAGTGTTATAGGGTTGTGGAATTGTGTGCGGGGACCATGGACAAAGGCTGTCCAGGGACTATCCATGGTGTTGGAAGAGCCTCCCTCCTTCCCCAAGGGTGGAAACTATGTCTTTGGTTTGCTAGCCTGGGTAAACCCATAGGAGGCGCTCTTGCTGGAAGCAGCCAGGGATAGGGGACAGAAGGACGTGGGGACAGCGAGCGCAGTCAGCAGCAGGAACCCGCTTGTTGTGTGGAAGCCACCAGGCACGGGCAGGGCGACCTGGCAGGCGGCTCAGAGGGGAGGCCCCGGCTCATCCCCACCTTGTCCCCAGGACACAGGAGGGGGGCACAAGAATGTTGTTCTCCAAAGCCACTGGGACACTTCCTGTCAGTCCACGTAATTGAGTATTACAGTATTTAAATTACAAATTGAAGATTATTTTTACAGGTGTCATTTTAAATATAACACGAAATTTCTTGACATTACATCAGCCTCACCACACAAACAGCTGCTCTGGGCCTGCCTGCATGTGTGAGGCACATGGCTGACACTGGCAGTGAGGGGAGAGTGTGTGTGTGTGCGTGTGTGTGTGACTGATTGGGTTTGTGAAATGTGGGAGGGTCCACGTAACTGGGGGTCAGCATGGGGGAGAGGGCGTGACTAGGCGTGTATCTGTGTGTGGTAAGAAACGTGTATATGGATGTGTAGTTTGCTCATTGTGAGTGTGAGTGACGATGAACATGTGGGTCTATGTGTATCCATGTGAATGAAGATTGGGGTGTGTGCGTGTGTGTGTGTGTGTGTGTCTGTCTGTCTGTCTGTCTGTCTGTCTGTGAAAGAGAGAGCACACTGCAGGATGCTCAGGCCCGGGGTGCTAAACCCAAGCCCACTGAGCTGTCTCCCTCTAGAGCTGCCATGAATTCTGGGCAGTGGACAAGCTCCACTCCCAGGGCAGAGGGGCTGCCGAGGTGGCCCACGGCAGTGCTGCAGTGCCCTCCAGTGGACACTGTCCCTGGCCCAATCCCCAGCCAGACCCACGAGCTGACTGTGTCCTTCCTGTGCCCAGAGACCCCATGCCCCAGCTCCTCACAGCCCACCCACATCAAGCGGGGCCAGAAGAGCCCGCTCTGAGCCTCGCTCAGCCCCCAGAGGCAAAGACTTAGGACAGCTTTCATCCACCTGGGGCTCTCAGCCTTCCCGCCCACTGGGCCAGGCTCAGCCCCAGCATACCCCTGTCATTTCCACCCTGGTGATGCCCCCACCTCAAGGACAGGCTCCAAGTTACCTCTTCCAACAAGTGTCCCTTGAGTCCCCAAGCTGGAGAAGCCCCCTTCCCCAAGGCCTTTCCTCAAGGCACTACTGTCTCTCCCGACACTGGGCATAGCACGGGCAGGAAGACAAGGAGATGCTTTACAAAGGAGAAGCTGTTCATTGGCTCTTTCCAGTAAGACACGGCAGGGGTCTCTGGAGAGAGACAGAGAGACAGAATGAGAAGACCCAGGGCCGATTTTCGCTGGACACTCGTCTGCAGAGCAGGGCACTGTGCTCGAGCCATGAGTGCACAACTCAAATCTAGCAACTGCTCTAGGAGGTTATTTTCAGAGTGTAAAAGAAGTAGATCTCGGGGAAGGACTTAAACCTCAGAAAAGAAAAACTCCCTGGACTTCCACATTACACTGTGTTATTCGTGGCACCAGCAAGTGCCCGCAGGTCATCTGGCCACTGGTGACGTGCACACGAAGCACTGTCCAGCCAGCCGCTCGGGCACTGCCCGGCCTCAGCCGGGTCTCCCAGGCTGTCACTGTAATGCCCTGAGGGATGGAAAAGCAGGGGCATCCAATCACAGGGAGCAGGAGAACCATGGGACCACCACCCATGCCTGGACTGCCCTCTCAGAATCGCTGGAAACATTTGTATAGGTGGTCCTCAACTTACAACGTTTCGACTTAATGATTTTTCCAGGCAGCCATGTGATCAAGAGGGTAAACAAACCAATCCACTTACAACCCTTCTGTACCCAGACAACCATTCTGTTTTTCACTCTCAGCACAGTATTCAGTAAATAACTTGGATGAGCTATTCAACACTTCATTTTAAAATCAGCTTTGTGTTAGGTGATTTTGCCCAGCTGTAGGAAAATGTACGTGTTCTGAGCACATTTAAGGTAGGCTAGGCTAAGGTATGATGTTCAGTGGGTTAGGTGTATTAAATGCATCTTCGACTTATGATACTTTGAACTGATGATGGGTTTACCGGGACGTAACCTCATCATAAGTCAAGGAAGGTCTGTACCAATACTGAGCTGGGTACCCTGTGGGCTCACTCCCAGCAGCTTACTGGGCCAGGTCTAAAAGTTTAGTCCACCCAGAGGCCCAGACTTCTCCCTGCCCTGCCCCCTTCTCCCAGGCTCATCTGGCATTGCTCTGCTCCAACATCAACATCCTGGGCTCACTTTCGGGAAAAAAGGGAAACCAGAAGCATCTGTGCAAGATGGAACAGAAAAGGGGACAGGGCGAAGGAGCCAGTTGTCTTGACAACACGCCAAATCCACAACATGGGACTGAATATGCAAACCAAAGGGCTCCAAGGAGGGTTTCTCTTGGCTGTGTCCAGAGTGGGTGTGGATGCTCAGCCCCGAGCCAGGTGACCAGCTTCTCCCCTGCAGGCCTGAGAGGTCCCTTTCCAGGCAGCAGGCCTGGGCCCCTCCACTTCCAGTCCGCAGCTCAGAGCCAGGCACTCCCACGGCGCACACTCCCTGGTTCTCTCCTCCCTTCCCGTTAGAGCTGCAGGATGTCAGAGCTGAGGGCGGCAGGTCCAGGGTGGGGGAGCAGAGACTCAGAGCGCCCCACTGCACAAAGAGAGGCAAGAATATGCATGAAAATAGCCCCAAACACACAGCAATCCGGTGGCTACCACCTGCTTGGACTTTCAGCCCCCACTACTTTCCAGGTGGCCTCTTCCAAGTCTAAGCCATTTCTGTCTGAAGTCTTTACTGCCTCTCTGTGTTGCTATCTCTTGTCTCCCTCCAAGTGTCTATCATGAGAAGTGCAAGAGAATCTTTCCATGCTGCAAATACATCAGATATCGGGGTTTTAACCTTGGCCTCCTTGCAAAGCTCTGATTCCTCACCTGCCACTTTTCAAGGTGCACCTCACTGCTTTGAGGAGCCAAGGCTTTCAAACAGGTGTAAAAGTGGCTTACGGTCTCACACTAATGGTGATGACTGTAAAAAAGGAGGATGGAGCCACAGAGGATGGCAGTGTGCACTTACTGTCTAAGACAGAAATCAATATCGTCATCATCACCATCATCATCGTCTCTAATGATTATTGATTCTCATGTATGTCAAGCCGTGTACTAAGCACTTTACACAGATTATCTCATTTAAGTTTTACAGCAAACCAACAAGGAGGATCCGACTGTTTTCCCACTGGGCAGATGAGAGGGCAGACAGCACGGCCTTGCCTGCTCTCCATTCCAACTTCTCCACGCCCACAAGTGCCTGACCCACATTTTTCAAACTGTGTTCAAGCAACTCACTAGCAGGCTTACAAAATAAATATTGTAGGTCACAGGAAGCATTTTAAAATGAAAGAATAGAGTGAAATGTTCCAAGTGCATCCTACATAGTAGGGGTAAGCACTGTCCCATGATGCTTTTGTTTCAATTTATAGGCACTGATATATACATATATATACACACATATATATATACATATATATATACACACACAGGATGCGATGGACTATGATTTTACATATATTTCTAAAGAAGCTGTTGTGCTATACTCTCCACCCAGCACCTGAGTTTTCCATCCAGTGCTCCCCACTCTGCACACTCTGGGTGTCTCCTCACACCTCCCGTGGTTCCCTGCTGCCCTGGTTTGCTGAGGAGCAGCCACTAAGCTCCACGGACACTGTCATGGGAGCAGGCTAACTGGTGGGCTGCTGGGGTGGAGTCCTAAGAATGCCTTCACCATCTGCCTCCTGCTTCAGTGTGGTGCTTCCATCTGCCCTGCAGGACTGATGCTTCCCAAAAGAGGCTTAAAAGCTTCTTCCTCTCTGAGTGGTCAGGTTAGTGCCTTTGGCTACAGAATTGGCACAGGTGCACTGCAGGTGGGCGTCCTCATTAAACTATTTTCTGCATCTTGATCCTGTAAGGACAGCTCTAGGGGAACTTTCAAATAAGCACTTCATTTGCAGTGGCCTCTCCAGATTGGGAAGTATGGTCCTAGTTTCATCAGCAGAGGTGGAGGGAAGCCTGGTCCCCTCTGAGTCTTCTCTGCCAGCCAGCTGCAGCTGGACCAGCACACACAGAAGTGGAGAAGTCAGGGGAAGGGGTCTGTCCATGCCCTCTCCTCTCCTCACAGCTCCTAACTTGTTACACATCAGCATATCACAGTCTGTCCTGGCCATGGACAAGCCCCAAAGCAGTAACGTGAGCTTCCATTCTAGGCTGCTCCTCCTGGTCTAAAAGGTGCTCTATGAGAAAAGATTCACTGACGGTGACATTCCAGGTGGAGTGGATGGCATTGGATGGAAGTCACTCCATACCAAGGCCCAAATACTTCACTTCCAGGAGACCCCATCCCTTTCCTCTGTGAAGCTCTGGGCCCAGCTTTCCCCGATCAGCCTCCCACAACACCCAAGCCAAGTAAGAGAAGACTCCAAATATCCCCTAGGAACCAGGCAGAGGAGGCAAGGAGACACACTTGGGTCTTAGACTAGCAATTCACTTGCCATTCACCCAGGGCTTCAGGACCCCAAGGGGGACATTTGTCAATGACAAACTGGAAATGCTGAGGATCAGCACAGAAGGTCAGAGTTAGGATCATCAAAATTCAGAAGAGAAAGATACATGTGGGCAGAAGTATAGAATTCCTAGAAAGAGTGACTGGAGTAAGGACTTAGAAAATCATAGATGAAGGGACCATACAGAAGACAAGGGCAGAAATGGGTTTTGCAAGCAGGGAAGATGGCATGAACAAAGAGGAGGGAGATGAAAAGTAGAGGGCATGTTTGGGGGGAAATGGGTAGATTAGCCAAGCTAGAGAAGTCTATTAAGGGAGGAGCAATGCGCAGAGAGCAGCGTCTCCAGCTGACCTGAAGAGGGTCTGCAAGCAGTGAAGCAGAGTATAACATTGAGATCCTGCCCCATTCGCTACAGCTGTCCCTCAAATCCATAAATCAGTCCCCAACCCTCTCTAATATTCAAAAAAAACTCAATAAGTATCCACTCTGCTCAGTACTGTGCTGAGTGTTAGATTTCAGCAATGATTCAGACACCACCCCTATACTCAAGGGCCTAGTAAAGCAGACAAGCAAGTACAAATTCCATTTCAACAGAACACAACCAGAGCCAGGACAGAGGTATGTACAGGACATGATGGAAGCTCAGAGGAGGCATCTAACTCAACCTGAGGGCCAAGGAAGATGCTCCCAAAAGCTGCTAACTGAACTGAGTCTTAAAAGGAGAAGCGGGGTCTGCCAGGGGGAAAGGGAGAAAAGAACATTTCAAGCCAAGGGAACAGCATGTCCAAGCAAGGCAGCTAGGAACCATGAGATGCACAGAATGACCTAGAAACAGGTTAGAGCTGCTGGAGTGATGCCAACATAGGAGAACTATGTGGGAAGGAGGGAGATCAGACAGCAAGGGAGGACATAGGAAGTCTTTGCGGAGCCAGATCTATCCCTAAAAGGGGGAAACCCGCACCCAAGCCCAAGGGAAGACGGGCATCCCTTAATGGGGGAAGAGGGGTAGGAGGGGTGGCGTTGGGCCCCCCAAGGCTGAGGCTGCTGCTCCTGCTGCTGCCGACACTCTGGCTCCCCCGGAGGGTGCAACCCCCACTGAAGGCCAAGGCCGAAGCATGTCAAGCATCCTTCCAAAAAGCTTATTCTTAGCAAAGGCTTTCCTATGACCTTTCTTGGAGAGGAAAAGACAAACACTCTTCACCAAAGCTGTTCCCTGTCCAGCTTTCCAAAGAACTACTTCCCCGCTGGCCTTATGAGGGGGTGAAACCCCCAGAGATCAGGGTTAGGAGGAGCAACTGAAGGAAGATTTCCAGAGAGCAGAGAAGAGGGGTCTGATTAAAGTCTATCAACTATGAGGTTGTCCTTGGGGCAAGTGCACTTGGCAGGAACATTTCAGTTCATGTAGGTTGTTCCACTGGCAGATCCTTTTTTAAAATAGGGGAAAAAATAACCTCTGTAGATGGTGAAAGGTGATTCATTAAGACCACTACAAAGCATGTACTGAATCTCGAGGGAAGGTGACGAAAAACCCATCAGTTTCACACATGGAAAGGCAAAAGCAGATTTATCTATATCTCCAACACATAATAATTATAAAACCTAATATGGGGGGGGTTATGTTGTTTGAAGGAAGGTTTAAAATGTGGGCAAAATATGAATAATTAGGAAAAATAAAAGAGCAGCAGATCTAAAGGCAAGATTAACCCATCATGGGGAGTAGACACCTCAAGGGTATGTGGTTGCCAGGTCCCGGCTCTGGCATCCAGCTCCAGTAGGTGCCACAACAAGCAGCTCAGAGGAGATCAGAAAGAATCACCCCCTTGTCCAAGCTCTAGAAGCGCCACTCACTGTGACACCCTAACCTGGGCGGCTCCTTCTCTCGTCACACATCCATGCCCTGCTTCCCAGAGGCATGGCGGATACCTCAAGAGCAGGGACCATGCAGAGAAATGAGTCAGTGCGGGTTTCCAGCCATCTAGTCCCAACCTGCCTTCCTCCTGGTCCCCCGGCCTTCCTCCCTGTACCACCATCCTGGTGCCCGTTAAGCCCTGTCACGTTTGCAGGTGAGATGCGCTTGGAGAGAGGATAAACTACAATTCCTGCACAAAGAGGGAGCCAGGCCAGCAGGGGACCCGGGAGCCTCCTCATTCCAATCTCCTGTGTGGACCCTTTGATCAGAGGCCTCAGTTTTGTTCAGGATATTCCTGAAAGCTTAAACACCTCCCGCAAATTAGACCCACTACTTTTTATTTTTCATTATATTTCCTTCCTTTATTTGTTTCACAGCTGTTTTCTCAATTCAGTGTGGGAACAGAGTCATCGACACCTGACTCCTTCGTAGGTTAATCCCAGTGAGGAAACAGACAAGGAATTGGAACCCAGGTGTTGATGGGGTCTCCTCCCTTGAAAATCGAAGTAAAGTTGGTACGCGCCCAGCAGAGCCGCACATTTTGGAAAGCTTGGTGGCTTCTCTGGAGTTTTTGTGTGTTCTAAGGAGAGCCAATACCCTCATGTTCGTTTATCCACCTGAGATGTCCTTCCTCCTCTGAATTCTCGTTCTTTCCTCTGTGTGTTATGGCTGTTAATTTATTTCCACCATGGAAGAGACCCAGACATGAACCCACCTCCCTTTTTGGATTTATACCACACACCCACACAAGTAGTTAGTGTGTAGGGTAAATTTTACAGGAGGTTTGGGGAGGTGAAGGAGGTTTATACCTCAAAAATGCCTATAACTTTCATTGAACATGAGTTATTCTGGTCCTGAAATCCTTTGGCCAGTCCGCCATGCTGGTCAGCCATCCTCTCGCCATCTGACTCCCCCAGTCTGTTCTCACAGACACCGATATTCTCAGCTAGTTCTTATACACAACAATTTAGTCATTGCTTTGGTCTCCTTGACCTCCTGCTAATTCAGGTCCCCAGAGTCCATCTTCTAAACCAAGTGGTTTGTCAAGATATTTTCCTATACAAATTCAATCCCTTCCTCAAGAGAAATTCTGTACCATTTATGAAGAAAAAGTATCTTCCCTTGCATAGCTGGGCATTTACTATTGTCTGTGAGCAGACTGCGGTATGGGAACATATCGAATGCTATGAGGGCGCAGAGAAGGACAGGCCTAAACTGAGGGAGTCACAAAAGCTATCTCAGGGGAAGTGACCTCTAAGATGAGACCAGGAAAACGAGCAGAATTAACCAAGAGAAGAGGGCAAGGGGGCAGAGGAAGAGGAGAAGCACAAACAACATCCTAGAAGCTGCTGGAGAGAGCTTGACACATTCAGGGCACCACGAGAGGTTCACAGTGGCTGGAAGGGACAGGGTGGGTGGGGGCAGGGAACACGATGCTGGAGAAAGCCAGGAAAGAGCCCAGCCCAGCTGCACCCTATCGGTCAGGACAAGAGGTTAGGACTTGTTCCAGGAGGCAATGGGGAACCACCAAAGGCTTCAGACAGCAAAGTGACACAGTCAGATTCACACTTTAGAAAGAGAAGCCACAGCCAAACGATGAAAAGTCTATGATTAAGAGGCAAGACTAGAAGTAGAGACAAGAGGGAGGTTAACACTGTGGCCCACATGGGAAAGCTGATGGCGGCCTGGACCAGGGAGGGTCCAGTGGGAAAGAAGAGATGGACACAACTTCCTGAGAAAGGGAGCTGCCATCCCCTGAGGTGGAGTGGGAGGAGGGAGTACTGGACCACTCCAAGTTCTCTGAACTGGGAAGCTGAGGGCAGGAGGTATCCAAGATGGAGAATATGAGAGAGAGAACAGGCGTGTCTGGGAGAGATGCACCGTACTCTCCCCTGCCCGATGTACAAAGGCACATGGGTTCCCATCTTGGAACTGCACCCAGCCCTTGGAAGCCCCCTGATGGAAGGGCACCCAGAGAGACCTGAACAGGAAAAAGCAGCTGCATATTTTTCTCAAACATTGTGACAAACCAACGGAGGGGTCTGGTGGCCGTTGAGTGAGCCAACCCAGTTCCAACCTGCCTGGGCGACCCTCCCCGGCTCCAATACTACAGCCTCCCTCCGCAGGAAGTTCCGGGTCCAACCACATCTCCCCCACCTGGGTCTCGTGAGCTCGAAATCACACACTGCAGCTTTCCCCCGGCCTGAGAGGAGACGCCTGTTTGTTCTCTTCCACACACACAGCCATTCATCAAGTCCAGAAAAGCCAAACGCAAAGGTAACATCACTTAGCCAGGCTGCAATTAGCAGATTAGCGGCTTGTTGCTCTTGTCCTGTGTCCCACTCTGTGACCTCACGAAGGCCCAGAGCGTCTCAACATGGGGCTGCTCCAGGAAAGGGCCCATCGACTTCTCTGGCAAAAAAATCCCCCAGCCTGTCACCGTGAGTTTCCCTGTTGTAGAGCTAAACTACAATTGATGTTCTGTCTCTATCAATTTCTCAGGAATGCTGGGACGCGAGCCCAGTATTAATGAAGACAGCAGAAAGGCAGGCATGAGATTGGCCCCACTCCAGAGCTGACGGAGAGCGTGGATCCTGAGTAATTCCCAGAGACCTGGAGAGGCCTGAACACTGCAAAACAAGCAGGCCCCGGGGTCACACACAAGGCTAGGTGGGGCAGACAGATGCCGAAAAGTCTTGGAAGTGAATTTCTGCTGGGAAAAACAGCCTCAAGATTGCCCCTTTTATCATCATGTATCGTTTTCACTATTCAAGAAAGGTAATTCCATTCCGGATTAAAAGGATGTCCTCATAGGTATGTACATAAGGTAGCACCCTGTCACACTCACACACACACACACTCACACACTCTCACACACATTCGAGGACAAGGGCAAAGCCAGAACCACCTCTCAAGAAAGGGGCTGATGCTACATCCCCATATGTTTGACCAAATCCCTCAGCACCTCTCAGAATTGCCTTTCCAATCAGAAGCCCTCCCAGGTCACAAGCAGGGGAAGCCTTGATTGGTGTGGGAGGCCACACTGGTATCAGATTAAAAGCCAATATAAGGCTTGTCTTCATCTCAGTTTGAAAAATGAAGAGAAACCGGTCATTGGCTCCCGTTTCTCAGACAGCGTCACTTGGGGGCTTCTGGTTTCAGAACCTTTTTTTAATCATATATAATCCCTTAATCCTTCCAAACTGACCAGCTCCTTTCAAGTTTTAACTGGCCCCAGTGAAGTTGGAACAATTCAGCTAAACCAAAAACCCCCATCAAACCATCTTACCGCCTCTAGGATGTGGATCTCTGAGGATCTGGAAAACACAGCCGGCTCCATGGGTACACAAAGTAACCCAAGGGTGATGGAGGGATATTCAGAGCATCGCAGATAAACACACCTGCCTCACAACTCTCAAAAGAATCAAAATAAATAAATGGAAAATGCTGCCTGTGCTCGATAAAGATACCGGTATCACTAGGGCTATGATCATTTTAACACTGCCCTGAGGTGGTTGGGGGAAGGGAACTTATTCATATGCCCCAAAGCCCTCAACTCCTCCTGGAATGTATAAGCAACCACTTTTTTCTTCTGTAGCCACTCCCAAACCACCTCACCAGCAACGTGCAAAAGACACTGGATGTTCATAATAACGCAATGCCTCTAGTGTGTGGTGTTAAGGGATTTTCATGGGAATTTAATTTATAGCAGTCATAATAACTATTGCAATGGTCTTGGTAAGAAAAAGGACAAGAGCTACAAAAAGAAAGAGAGAAAAGGAGGAGAAAGCAGGAGAGAATGTGGGTCCTTCCATGTAGTCAATGCTCAGTACAGATTTGAGAAGGCAAGTTAAATGAACACACATCAGAAGCACAGCACATCAGGACAATGCGCTAGACTTAGATAGAAATGGGTTTGTATTCCAATCTTGGTCTCTTCCTAGACTTGCAATCTTGGAGACTACTTATGTCTTAGTCAATATGGGCTGCTGTAACAAAATACCATAAACTGGGTGGCTTATCAACAACAGAAATGTATTTTCTCACAGTTCTGGAGGCTGGAAGTCTGAGATCAAGGTGCCAGCACGGTCAGGTTCCAGTGAGAGCTCTCTTGCTGGTGTGCATATGGCCACCTTCTCACCGTGTACTCATGGGGCCTTTCCTGGGGGCACGCACACAGAGAAAACTCAAACTCTCGGGTGTCTCTTCCTTAGGGGCACTAAGCACATCAGACATGGCCCCCTGCCCTCAAGACCTAATCACCTCCCAAAGGCCCCATCTCGGAATCCCATCAAGTTGGGGTTAGGGCTTCAACATACGAATTTGGGGCGGGGGCGGTTCAGTCCAATACAACTTCTTTAAACTTCCGTTACCTCATTTACAAAATGAAACTAATAATAATTCCTACATTTGTTTAATGCATTTCCTTCTACTCCTTGCTCTAGCTTGTCTGGAAGCTACACACTCTGGGATATTGCTGATAACCAGTTCTGAACTTCCTGATCGATAGGATACCTGGATGGTACCTGCCTTCTCTGCGCATACATGTTCAGAAGATGCACCCAGCAAGGCGGCTGCCAAAAGCCGAGGTGAAGCCAGTGAGGAGTCATTGCTGCAACAAGGCTATCTAGGTACAAGCTGCTGTGAATACACCTTAAGGTCTTACAAGCACCCAAGACTCAAGACTATTTCAAAGAGCAGAAGTGGGGACACCGAAGTGAATGACAGGTGGCACTTAGCTATGGGAGAATTCAGGAGATCACAGACCTATATTCCAGTTTCTGAGAGGAGATTGAAACCTTATGTTAAAGAGACATGTGATGCCTGAAGGCATCCAAGACTATTTCTATGGAGACAGAGGGAGGGGCCGCACAAAGAATTCCTGCCACTGCCCTGAGCTCTAGCGGGACCCGCGTGGCAGCCACTTTGCACGGCGTTCCCATCAGTTAGAGCTCTGTTTACCTACGGGCACTGAACTTGGGGGGTTCCGGAGTGTCTTAGTTGCCCAAACTGCTGCTCAGGGACAAAGTTCAGGACAATATGTGCCCTTTCCAAAAGGCCTTGCATAGGGGAGCTCTGTGCATGAAGACCACCCCCTCCAGGACCCAGACCTCTGAAGCCTAGTCCTTCCTCTCTCTCCCCATCATGGGACAGATCCAGTGACTGGGGTTTCACAGGGCACCCTACTCTGGGCTACAGTGTCAGGGAGCCTGTGGCTCTGACTACACTTTCCAATGCTCACTCTGGGCACTGCGCGCTCACCACCACCATGATGAATCCCAAAGCACCTCCGCCAGCAGCAGTTACACTGTATTCAGGGCTGTCTGCTTCCTAAGGCCCTGGGTGCGCTTTTCCTCTAGCCCCTTCCTGAAAGGGCACGGGTTGCTAGAATGTGTAAATGCTGAAGGATGAGACCCAGTGTCCTTAATGCTAGAACTGGGGCTGGAACTGGGCATTTCCCACATCAGCTGTATCCATGCTGTTTCTTCACAGTGACCCCACAGTGTGCACCCTACTGTCGTCTTGGTTTTTTCACACATCTCTTTGTCCCCACAAGACCGTGAGCAACTGCAGGGCAGAGATCAAGTCTCTCACCTCTGTATCCCATTAGACACTGTTTTTGCCTTGAAATAGCCACAATTTTGCTAAGACAAAATATGCACTAACAGTGTGGAGTGTGGGACTTTACCTGTTGGCTCAGAATTGTGGCTAAGGGCCAAAGTGATGGACAAAAGATGCAGAGCATCCCATATGCTTAATTCGGAGAGGTACCATCTCTCCTCACTGCTCCAAGGTACCAGAATCAACTCTACCACCACAAACCACCAGCCTCAGTCAACACAAAAGAGAACTGGAGAGATGGAGAGGGGTGGTCTGCGTATTTAGGGGGCCATGTTCAGGGTGCAATGCCATGCCTTCCTGCCAAAGCAAGAGAAGAGGAAGACTCCAAGAATCACTTGTAAAGATTAGATGTTTTTTATGGATTGAATTGTGTGCCTCCCCTGCTCAAAAAAAACATATGTTGAAGTACTAATGCCCAGTACCTCAAAATGTGACCTTATTTGGAAATAGGGTCATGGCAGATACAGTTAGTTACAATGATGTCATACTGGAGTTAGGTGGTCCCTGATGGGATGTGACTGGTATCCTTATATAAGGAACGCTGCGTGAAGAGAGGCACACACACACACACACAGGGAGAGTGCCATGTGGAGGCTGGAGTTACACTGTCACAAGCCAAGGAACCACCAGAAGGTAGGAGAGAGGTCCAGAACAGAGACAATATATTCCGATGTTCTAAGATAACTGGTTTGCGATGCTTTGTTAGGGTGACCCTGGGAACCCAATACAGAAGTATTTGCAAGAACAGGAGACTTGCATCTCATTCACTTGTTTAACGTCACTTTGGCATTTATTGACCTACCCCTTTGCTACCTAAGCAAGGAGAAAGAAAACTGGAGAGAATTTGTATGGTGGGAAGATGCCAGGAAGAAAGGGGGGAGGGGCAGAAGTGACGGCCTGACTTCTCAGGTTCCGAGAAGTACAGAAGATGCCTGCTGCCCTGGGGTTGGCTGCAGGAAGTAGATGAGTTTGAGAAACACTCAGTGTAGGAGGCAGAGAAACACACAATCAATGGGTGTAGCCTGAATCTTACCACTGGGGATGGACAAGGAGGGCTGGCCAAATCTTGGAGGGACCTCCGGTGCCTAGCAGGGTCTCACAGAAATGAGCCCTTGTCAGCAGGGCTCACTGGAGCTGCCACCTTTCTTCATGGAACTCACAGCTCATGAGCTGGAAGGGTGGTTACAGCCAACCTAGAAGACTACACCTCACCCAGGTAAGGGAGATGTTGCCCTCAGTAGGGTCTCTTTGTCCCCTCCCAAGACATCCAAGGGACTAAATGCCACCTGTGCACACACACTCTCTCTCCCTCTCTTTCAAAGTCACTGAAGCCGGATAGTGGGACTAGACACTGTTGCGCAGAAGGGGAAGAGCCAGGAATCAAATCCGAGACTGGAGGGTTCCCTTTTTTTATTAATTATTAGGAATAAATCTTAAATCACAAAGTAAGATTCTTCTAAGAACTGAAAAGTTATGGCATCTGGACTAGATATTGTTGAGGGAGCCACAACCTTGTGGGAAAAGGAGATTCCAGATGGTTTCACTGAAAGTCATCATTGGAAAAAATAAAATAAAAACCATTACAGGTGGAAAGCTGAATGAGTGGAGGCTCTTCAGTAAACCAGGTACTTGTGCATAAGGAAATGAGTAATGATACCAAGTGGTCTTGCGAGAAGGCGATGGAGCAGGTGAGATCACCTGGGTGGGAGAGTCGGGGGAAACACAGTCACACAGCTAGAGCTGAGCCTGTGTGCTCCCCCTGCCCAGGTCTGACCACCGGCACTCTGGGGTGTCCCTAGGCCGTGATGTGTTGGGTGAAGCCATAACTGCAGGGCACTGCTGGCCAGGTCTCCAGGATCAGCCAGAAGCCCCAACTCGACTTCCCAAGCCCCTCAGCTGCTAGAGCCCTGGGGAGGAGACTCAGAGTCTGCAGTTGTGGAGGGAACCCCTGCCCACAGCCCCTACTCCAGCTAGGGGAGGCACAATCGGCTGCTGAAGCTGATGAGACGGTGTGTTTTATCTGGCTTCTGGCCACCAGAGAAAAGCACAACCAAGGAAAGAGAAGAAGATATGGATTATTGGCATGGCAGGCCTAACGACAAACACATTTGTATGTATTTCTACAAGGAGACCCTGACCTCTCTGTGGCCTACTTGGGTTTTCTCCTGTGCACCAAAGGGCAAAGCCAGGTGCTGGTTCCAGAGATAACAGTCTCTCCCCTCAGGGCCTTGGTTTAACGTGGCTCCAGGTCTCAGAGTTTGGACCGCTGCCCCACATACCTGACCAGCCATCTCCTACATGTGGTTCCTCTGTCTATGCAGAGGATTGGCTGGGCTTTCCCAGAGAACATAGACCATACTTAATTCTGGGGTGAAAGGCACAGAAGACATAGCCTTTGCTGGCACCCATGAGCCAGGGACCATGTTACACTCTTCATGTATAATCTTCATGTATATTTGATCCTCACAAATCCCTACAAAGTCACGGACCATATCCCCATTTTAAAGATGAGAAAACTGAGGCTCAGAGAACATCTCTTTCCACTCCCCCTACATTGCCTCCCAGTGTGAGAGGAGAACTACAGAGATTACGAAAAATAACAAAAATTAAGATCATGGATTTCAGAGCTGAAAGGAATTTTAAATAACACCTTTCCCCAGTCTGCTCACCACACAGTTGATTAACCTGAGGTCAGAGAGGAACACTGACTTACTCAAGGCTGCACAAAGCTTAGAAGAGAATGCTGTGTGTGCACTCTGGCGCCTAGCCCCATTATAATTTGGAAGCATCTTAAACAAAGGCAACATTAAGGATAAAGGAAAGGGCTGTTCATTATCAGGGGGCTGTGCTTGTTGGGCTGGGGAAAATCACCCAGCTCCCTAATCCACATGCCTCAAACCCCTGGGCCCGGGAATTTCCATGAACATCATAAAGATGTTGCTACTTGTAGCGAAGAGTAAACATCCTCACATGGTGTCCACACATCTGTCACATTAAGACCCCGGTTTCATCAGCATCCTGGCAATTGGAGGCCTGACCTTTGCTTCCCTCATTGTACAATCTGAAGCCAAGCACACAGAGAGAACACACTGGCCACAGTCAAGAAGTGGAAAGACCTTGCGAAAGCTGAAATGTAAATTATAAATTATAAACAGAGTGTCAGCTTGGATAAACTCTTCTAACTTACCAGCGGACCTTGTCCACAATGTTAATTAGGAGGAAAATAAAAGAAGGTCAGGAGAAACAGTGAGAAAAAAGGAACAGAGAAGAAGGGAGGAAAAGGAGGCAACTAAAGGACTTCAGAGGCTGTCATGCAGTGATAACCTGGGGGCCCGGAGTCCAGCCAATGGCTCTTTACAGTGAAATCCCAAACCCACCCCATCCCGATTGGGCCAGTAAACCCAGAGGGCAGGCCTTGGTAAAAAGCTGGCCCAGCAATGCCAGGCCCACTGACCCCCCAACTCCCCCATTTAGGTCATATCGGTCCACAGGCACCCGTCCTAAGATCCAGCCACTTCAGGTTGACCATGCCAGGTCCTGAACTGATGAGAAACAGACTGGGCGTGTGTGAGGCCCTCTACCCCATCAGAAGGGGAAGTCATTCTGTCCTATGCCCAGTACCCAGTGGGTCTGGTCAAATATCCACCAGGATACAAATCACGTATGTACAAAGAATAGCTCAGTGCCAGGCACACAGCAGCGCCTCACGACATGGTAGTTACGACTTTACAGTCCATGTTGGGCGTGGCAGAGACTGATCTACTAAAACCTGGTTCCTTTTCCTCTGGGGGCATAGACCCTACTCCCCAGCAGTTAGGTGTGGCCACGTTTGAGTTCTGGCCTGTGGAAAGTGGCCTGGCCCATTAAAACCTTCCATGCGTAATCCTCCTCTTTCCCCCATCTGTCCGCCAGATACGGAAAATCCAGTGGAGCCATCTACAGTCCTCGGGGAAGACAAAACCACAGGATGGGGGAGCTAAAGTCCCGAGCTGAACATGTCTGACGCCACCTGGAGCGACACCAGGAACATCATGCTGGACTCGTGTGATGAGAAATAAACCTTCCATTAAAGTAAGCCACGGAGATTGGCGGATGTGGATGTGTTTGTTCTAAGCACTCACATGCTAACTAACATGCCTAGATCTTAACCCTGGCTTCCTGAGAAGACTTCACAAGGACTGGAGCCCTGGTCTGTCTGACACCCAGTTCTGATGAAGCTTTGACCTTCCGTCTAGCTCCTGGAAGCATCTCTGTGAGGTCTGGACAGACCACTGCCAACAGTCCTTTTGCCACTGGGACGGACCTTCCTGGCATGAATCTCCTGCCAACCCAAGAGCCATCTTCTCAAGGACAGGCTGCCACATCCCACTGCACCCAGCTCCTCCACGCACAGTGGACTTAGCTGGCTCCTGGGAATGCCTTACGGTTGGTATCAGGGGTTTGAACGACAGGCCATGCCTTTGCTCATAAGGGGCAGCAGGGAGTCATGAAAAGAACACTAGATCCCAAGTGAGTCAAAATCAAAAGGAAAAATGCCAAGGACCCAGACTGTTAGAACGTTAGAATGTGGAAGCACAACTGGTAATCCAAAGCAGAGCTTAGATCAACACCATGGAGTAGGTACAGATTGCCAGTGGGTGTGGTTGAGTCCAAGGTGTGTTTCACTGTAAGTCTATACATACACTTCCTTCCCTTCTCTCCTCAGCACATGTTCTTCCGTCTCTTGTTTATTAATTCTAATAGCCTTAGTTGTTCATACATGGTTAGTCTGTGGACTAGTGTGAACTGGAGAATGCAGCAAATTAGGGGACATTATTACATGTGAATTCTTTAAAATCCTCAATCTTTCTTTTTTTAATGGTATTTTGGGGCTTTTCGGAGGGTGGGTAATTAGATTTATTTATGTATTTGTTTGTTTTTTAATAGAGGCACTGGGGATTGAACTCAGGACCTCCTGGACGCTAAGCACACACTCTACCACTGAGCTACACCCTCCCCAGCCCCATTCTCTCTTGTACCACACATGTTATATGCAATCAGTGACTGGTCTTCTACTCCTGACTTTTCCCTGCCCTGTAGTTGCTGACGAGTGGCTGAATGGCTGCTGTGTATACCACTGTGCAAAGGATATCTTAACTGGACTTCGTGTCCTTCTAAAGGACTCTGTTGATTCACTGCACATCAAAGAGAGCAGGGTCCCCAGCCCCTCCTGGGGTTTGCTGTCAGCATCTACGGGCACACCAACCTGAGTCACTGTGGAGCAAACAGTTGCAAACACAAGTACCTGCTTTCGAAAATCAATTTTAAGTCAGCACAGCCACCAGCAACCTCTGAATAGTGGCAGAAAGTCTCGCTTCTGGTTCAAATCGCAGCTCCACTGCTTACCAGCCGGGGGCCCTGGCCAATCAGCTAACTGACCTGAGCGTCCGTTTTTTGCGATGTGTTGTTTTCATTTGTTAAATGGGGACACGGGCGTAGTCCCTGCATGCTTAGTAATGTTGCTTCGGCAATCAGAGTCGACAAAGTGGAAGCTCTCTGTAAACTCTGAAGTAGACACGCAGGGACAGCATAGGGGTCTCATTAGGCCCCTTCCCAATCCTGGTGCTCCCCTCACTCACATCCCCATAGCTACGTCTAGCTCCCATCTCTTCCTCAAGGCCCAGCACAGACTAATCTCTCCCTCTTCTGAATAACTATTGCCCTAATAGTCCGTTTGTTTACTTCTGTCCAGCTATCAGCACTGCACAGCTGGATCTCTAAGGTGGTTACATGCTCTCAAACCCTGCTGGCTAATTGATGGGGGGGGGTGTGTGTGTGTGTGTGTGTGGCTTGCCTTCCACACTACAAGGAATATGTCACACTCATCTCAGTGATTTCCCCTATGAGCCAGCTTGCACAGACCGTGACAGGGGTTCACAGAGAAACGGAACTACGTACACCTTTGGAATGGGGGAACCTTGGAGACTTCAGGAAGGATGAGTTGAGTCTCAAAAGATGGAGAGACATTAATAAAACAAGCAAACAGCATGTGCCAAGGCCAGGAAGCTTGGAACACCTCAGGGGAGGACACTTGGTGAGGGTGGGCAGGGCCAGGAGGGGCTGGTGGTAGGGAAGGGTGGATCCTGCAGATGGGCAGTTGCAGGGGGACAAGGACCACAGCTGCCCTCGACCCACAATGGGGAAAAGAGCCCAGAGACAGGATCTTCAGCATGGGCTGTGGCTTTTTCGCCACTTCTAAATCCTGCGATTCTGTGTCTTTTTGTCCCCAAGATGGTGACTCAGAAAGCCCCTAAAAACCACCCTAAGTTTTTCAGATCCAGCATCTGGCTCAGACACAAGAATGAGACCAGCACAGGCCCGGACAGAGGTAGGCTGCCCAGGCTGTCCGGTGGGGGCCCTCCGCTCAAGTGTGCGTTGTCGCCCTGCCAGCCGGCGGGGACGGTCCCGCATCATCTCAGCCCTGCCTCCTTTGTGTTCCATATTCATATTTTCTTGACACAAACCATACAAAGTTTCAACACTTGGAGACTGCAAAGTAAACCATTTGTACATACCAGGTCTGGTAACACTTTAAATAATAGGCCAGTTAGTTAATACTGCACTACAATAAAAATTCCCATCCAAGTACACATTACGTCCTCATTAATGCCAAGTGAGTTCAGCATGATTAATGTTATGACAATAAATATCGGGGAGATGGTGATGACCGCCAGGCTGCGGCACCACAGCGGGGCCCAGGGCGGCCTAGGCTTCTGCCATCCTCCGAGCACACTGGGTGCTGCCTGCCCCTCCCCGCGCCCCCAACCCCCGACACTTGGGCACACGCCAAACTCCAAAGCACGGCTCTGGTGAGGATGGGCCGTGTCCGGGAGCCCGAGCCCAGCCAGCCCTACACACGGGGCCAGTCTGTGACAGCTGGGAAGAGGGGCAAGAAGTGCGTGAGAACATACCCTCTCCTCCCAAGAAAAAAGTACATATTGAGAGCTGGAGACCAGGCCCTCATGTCCACGGGCAGAAAGAGGCCCTCCTGGCCCTCCTGGAAGAGACCTGGGCGGCTCTCATCGCTTTGGGCACCAGCAGAAGGGGCTCAGGGAAGTGGATGGCTCTCTCATGGGGACAATGAAGGCTGTGCGAAGGGAAGGGGGGACTTGGCCATCATTACTCAGTGCCTGAGAGGCCCAGGAGAAGATATGGGCCCCGGCCCTCAGGAAGCTTCCAACAGAGCTGAAGAGAGAAATTCACACTGTGGTTGGTGAAAGAAAGAGGGCACTGTGCCCTGCCTCAGCAATTCCACACCATGTGGGACCTGACCCAGAGGATGGGAGATCAGGGGAGAAGGGACTGCCTTGAAGGCGCAGATGGCAGGTTAGCAAACAAGATGTTGACAATAGGGGAATGAGAGCTACGTTAGGAGGCAAACCACGGAAACTGCCCTCGCGGCCCTTGGAGTGTGGGGAAGATGTGGTAGCCCAAATGGCGACTTCAGCCCCTCCCCTAGTGCTCTGGAGTTGAAGTGGCCCGTCCCACAAGGCCACCTGGCACTCACTGCCCCAGTAGTGTGGAGCCTGTTGTGGCCCGTGGAAGGCCCTAGACAGCTGGCTCATGTCAGACCTTACGCAAGTGCTGGCTTCTGACTTGCATCTTCCTTGGCTTTGTTGGGGTGGGTCTGGCCTGGCCTGGCTATGAGCTCCCCTAGGCTGTGGGGCCTCTGTGCTCAGCAAAGTACTTGAGATACAGTAGATGGTGGAACAGGACTCTGGGTGGGAGGCCAGAACTCTCCATCCTTTCTTCCATGACACAGGCTACCACCTCCAATATCACTGGTCCTATATGACCTCAAAGTACAGGCCCTCAGGGCATCCAGGCTGAGACTGGAGCCCCAAGTGGGCATGGAGGTGAGGAAGGGTGAGCTGTCATTTCAAGTTGGAAAAGCAGCTCAGACTTTCCACTTTGGCATCAAAAGCCAACCCCAGTGATTAATGGGGATGCTGGATTGACCAAGAAGTAAGGACAGGAGTGGCTAAAAGTGGGTGCTGACTTTTCAAACAATCATAAATTCCATGAGGGTGACAGAAGGGCCTGCTCTGTAATTGTGTTCATTATTTACACTAAAATCCAATTAAAGTCATTATGCTTTTTGTGCATTAAACAAACTGACTGGCGCAGACACCAAGGCAGCATAGTGCTGCAGGAATCACCATGGAACAGGAGGGCTTCGGGTCCAGCCAGAGCCCAACACGCAACCATCTTCTGACTCAAAGGTTCTCTGGAAAGGAGGACTCTGGCAGGAGAAACAGAACAGGACAGGGAGAGGGGACAAGGAACCATCAAAAAGCTCCCCTGAAGCCTTTGCCCTGCCTCCTCCTATGATGCAAGACGAAAGATCCCTTCCCAGAGCCCATGTCCCTGCAAAGAAACTGTGTTCATGCCAATATGGGGGCACAGCCAGGCACTGCCAGTATCCAGGGAAGACCAAAGCCCAGGGATAAGGATGAGTCAGTTTAACTGGCTAATATTTCCAGATGTCTCCTATGAACAAGGTTCAGTGGAAGGCTCTGAAAAAAATGAGATTTATTTCTAAAGTCATTGACATTCTACTCAAGATAATGAGAATGCCATCTTTTTAGGATGCAAATTGGGAACACTTAGGACAATACAAGGAGAGATCACTAGGGGACCAGGGAAGGTTGAAATTTTCTCTGGTTGGGTTCAGAACAGCTTCATAAAGAAAGTAGTCAGTGACACCAGCAAAACGGCAGAGTGGCAGGCTCCGAATGCCTGTCCCTTCAGAGAAACATTGAAAAATCAACCAGAAACTGTTAGAACCAACTTTGTCAGAACTCTGGGAAACAACCAAAGCCTTACAGCAATCAAGCAAACACTGAATCTAGAAAAAAAGCAACTTGAAAATGGTAGGAAAAGCCCTACCATACTCCATACCGGAAAAAAAAAAAAAATCAACCCCAAATGGATTAAAGACTTAAACTTAAGACCTGAAACTGTAAAACTTCTAGAAGAAAACATAAGGAGAAATCTCCTTGACACTATTCTTGGCAATGATTCTTTGGCTCTGACACCAAAAGCACAGGCAACAAAAAGCAAAAAACAAGTGGAACTACATCAAACTAAAAAAAAATTTGCAGAGCAAAGGAAATAACCAAAAAAATGTCAAGTCAGCCTATGGAATGAAAAAAAAAATATCTGCAGGCTACTTATCAGGTAAGATAATAATATCCAAAATATATAAAGAACTCTTACAACTTGATAGCAATAATAATAATAATCACCACCACCACCCAATTTTAAAATGGGCAAAGGATCTAAATAGACATTTTTCCAAAGAAGACATACATAGAGCTAACAAGTACATGAGAAGGTGTTGACTAGGAAGGGTGAACGTGGGCATCCTTCCTTTACTGATCGAAGGGGCAAGCTTTCAGTCTTCTGCAGTTGGCGATGATGTTAGCAGTGGGTTTCTCATAAATGCCCTTTATCATGTTGAAGAATTTCCCTTCTATTTTTAGTTTTCTGAGTGTTTTCCACCACTAGAGGTGTTAGATTTTATCAAATGCTTTTCCTGCATCAATTGAGATGACTATGTGTTTTTTTTTTCCTTTGTTCTATTAATGTGGTGTATCACACTGGTTGATTTTCTTATGTTGAACCACTTGCATTCCTGGAATAAATCCCACTTGGTCATGGTGTATAATCCTTTTGATATGCTGTTATGTTCAGTTCACTAGCATTTCGTTTTGGTTTTTGCATCTATATTCACAAGTCTGTAATTTTCTTCTCTTGTGATGTCTTTCTCTGGCATTGGTGTAAGGTAATGCTGGTCTCATATAGAATGAGTTAAGAAAGGTTCCCTCCTCTTCTAATTTTGGAAAAGTCTGAGAAAGATTGATGTTAATTCCACTTTAAATGTTTGGTAGAATTCACCCCTGAAGCCATCTCATCCTAGAATTTTCTTTGTTGGATGTTTTTTAATTGCAGATTAAATCTCTACTTATCAGTCTGTTCAGATTTTCCATTTTCTTAAGTCAATTTTGGTAATTCGTGTGTCTCTAGAGATTTGTTCATTTCATCTTGGTTATCTAACTTGTTCATTAAATTCTCTTATGATCCTTTCATTTTGTTAAGGTTTATAGTAATGTCCTCATTTCCATTTCTGATTTTATTTATTTGCATCTACTCTATTTTTTTCATCAGTCTAGCTAAAGGTCTGTTAATTTTGTTGATACTGTTAAAGAGCCAATTTTTGCTTTCATTGATTCTATTGTTTTTCTATTTTATATTTCACCTATAGCTGGTCTAATCTTGAAAATGGTAGGAAAATCCCTACCATACTCCATACCAAAAAAAAAAAAAAAAAAAAAAAAAAAACCCCAAATGGATTAAAGACTTAAACTTAAGACTTGAAACTGTAAAACTCCTAGAAGAAAACATAAGGGGAAATCTCCTTGACACTATTATTCGTTTGCTCTTCTTTTTCTATTTCCTTAAAGTTAGATTATTCATCTGAGACTTTTTTCCTTTTTTAATGTAGGTGTTTGCTGCTATAAATTCCCCTTTGTTGTATCCCAGAAGGCTTGATATGTTGTGGTTTTGTATTTACTGGAAGTACTATCTAGGCATGTAAAACAAATTAAAAGCATCTAAACTGGGAAGAAGTAAAACTATATTTGGTCACAAATTGCATAATGTTATATATAGAAAATCCCAAAGACTCCACCAAAAAGAGCTATTAGAGCTAATAAACAAATTCAGCAAAGTTGCAGGGTAGAAGACCAACATGCAAAATCAGTTGTATTTCAATACACCAGCATTGAACAATATGAAAAGGTAATTAAGAAAACAATTCCATTTACAATATCATCCAAAAGAACAAAATACTTACAAATAAATTTAACAAAGGAGGTAAAAGACTTGTACACAGAAAATTACAAAATGTTGTTGAAGAAAATTAAAGGAAACCTAAATAAATGTTGACACTTGTGTTTGTGGGTGGAAGACTTAATACTGGTAGATGTCAATGTTACTCAGTGCAATCTACCATCACATTCCTACAGGTAATTGGAAGTTACCAATAGTGAGCACCTGCTTCTCCAAAGGGTTCCTGCCATTCTGTCTCTAAACTAAGCTCCTGACTAGAACCTTGATGCACATCAATAGATCTGCTTGTTGTGGTGAAGTCTGAAGGCGACAGCGAAGTTGCATCTTCAGATTAATTTCCAAAGTCAGCATATAACATAAATGCATATAAAATGAGAGCTCTCTGTACACAATTTGAGACCAAGTGAATTTGTTCCTATGAGCACATCTACATATCATACACAGTAGGACTTTGTAAGTAACATTACAGTACGTTCCCAGAGACCTTCAACAAGCCACAAATACACAAAAGCAGACATGTGTGGACCAGCTCCTGGCTCTCTCCTGTACTACATTTCTGAGGAGAGCTCATATTCTCAATGCCTTCTCTTCAAACCCTGGTTAACAGCCTTTTCGACTTTCACTGGAGTTTTAATTTCTCAGTTGAGGAGAGACAGATTTGCACACTAGCTGGAGAACTACTTGCAGGAGCCTCCCAAATTCCTTTTACATTTGCCCAGATCAAGTATATGATGAACACTTCCACATCACAGAGCTGAGCCAGTGCTAAGCTCAATAGTCTACTCTTCAAATTCTTTTAAAATTCCATTTTTTGGCTAAGTCAGAGCTGATCTGCTCAGTTGTGCAGGTTTTGCACTGCACAGTTCTGGTGAGGTGGGGGAACATTCGGTTGGAATGCAATGTGAGTTTGTCTCTCTCTCTCTCTCTCTCTCTCTCTCTCTCTCACACACACACACACACACACAAGCACACTTCTATACTCTTCCTCAAGAGTCCCAGAGCTGTGACAGGAGAGTACACACTGCACGGAGATGTGCATGTGGGCAGCCAGTTCGACTCTGTGTCTGACTGCATGTTTCCAATGGCTGATGGTCCACTCCAGCCTTGCAGAGAGTTACATTCAAATTCTTATCTTGAAAAGATTATAAATGACAGCATGCCTTAGATCTCTAGTCAAAACTGTAACTGTTAAATCTGCAAGAGTATGCTATGATCCCAGGTGGTTCTGGCATTCACCACCAGTTCCCCCTCCCTAGGACACGAGTGAAAGCCAAGGCTACGGAGGGCCAAGGTGCCACCTCTGTGTCTACCCAGCCTGGTCCTCTGCATTCATTCTGAAGCTCCTCCACCATCCTGGGTTTCCTGTTTCCTCTGTGCTTCCATGAGGTCCTGGTCCCACTCTACTCTTCTAGTGCTGGTCCACATGTCTGGCTGCACTAACCCGGTCTGGTCCCTTCACTGTAACAGGATCGATAAAATTATTGGAATGAATCCTCTGTCCATCTGTCATTGCTCTGAATTATCAAAGCCCTTCTGCCTCACCTACCCAGCCTGCCATACTACATTTCAACTGTTCCAGCAGTCTGTAACCAGATAGTGACCACTGCCATCCAAATCCACTGCTAGGCAAAGATTCTGCAGGTATGGCTCTCCTCCGGCGTAAACTGACTCTTCTCATGCCCCTGCAAGAAAAGCTTCTGGGAATCACGTGGCCTGAAACACCCTCTCCCACGATCCAGAATCCCTTTTCTCCAGAATTGTTTTCCTCCTCCCACATTGAGACAGCCCTTCTCCTATTAGGAGATGCCTCATTGGGGTTTTTCTATGTAATCATGTCATTTACACAATTACATAATTAACTTCTCCCTTTCCTTATAGAGGAAGAAAGCTGATAAAGAGGAGAACGCCATCTATAAATGTCATAGAGCAACCTTCCCACTTCAGAACCCTGATACAAGGGTGTGCACTGCAGGCTGCCC
Source organism: Camelus ferus (assembly GCF_009834535.1). Classification (NCBI taxonomy): domain Eukaryota; kingdom Metazoa; phylum Chordata; class Mammalia; order Artiodactyla; family Camelidae; genus Camelus; species Camelus ferus. Next base: position 13,140,816 of record NC_045710.1, read on the forward strand.
TTGAGGGCCAGGACGGTGGACCCAGCCATGTGCACTCGGTCAGCTTCAAGAATCCCCTTGGGAGGACCCGCCAGAGCATGAGGCTGTGCTCGCAGACCTCTGAGCATCACCTGTACCAAACAGCCTCAACCAAAAGCCAACACTACTGACCCCAGCAGCCCTCACCTCCTAGCCCCCAAGGAGCCTACCTGGGCATTGGAAGGCCCAGTTTTGTGGCCAAACTAACCCATGAGCAGGAAAGAAATGGTCTCTGTTGAGATCAGTCCATCTGGGAACCTAGGCTGCCTTGGTCCAAAGCAGAACGGACTGGCTCTGATGATGTCTTGCTTCCTGGTATGGCCCTCCGGGAAGACATCTATGTACTGCTTTCCCATCGCAACCATCTGGGATGGAGGACACCTATCCCCTAAGCTCTGCTCTTCCTAAGACCCTATTTCTTCAGTTATAAAAGGAGTGGATGGTCGAAATTGGTGGTTCTCAGAGCATTCATCAGAATCAACTTGGGAACTTTCTATAAATATGTACACGCCTGCCCCTACCCCCAGACAACATCACCCGTCAGATCTCAGGTGATCTGGGTGTAGCGAGTAAGAAGAGCTCCCCAGCGGATTCTGACGTGCCCCCGACAACCCACAGTCCCGTGAACAGAACGTAACACTCTATCCCAGCCACAGCATGATGCTATAGGTAAGTCTGTTTCCTGACACCAGCCTGGCTGAGGCGTTTGGATATGCCCAAGGCCAGCCTGAGCATCAGAGATAAAACCACACCCCCAAGGCTGAGAGCATGGCGAGAACATGCCATCCAGTGGGGCCACCTCTGCCCAGGGCAGCACAACTAGGCTAAAGAGAAAGGTGCCCTTCACCTGTCCCCTCTTCCATGGCTCCCAAGGTCCCCCATTCTATCCCTGCCCCATTCCACTGTACTGTCTGGCACTATGTCCCCGTTCCTGGTCACTCAATGATGAAGGGGAATCTGTGTCTTCCACGTTGATGACACCACTTTCTATCCCATCATCCAGATGAGAAAACTGAGTCTTCTTTTTCATGTCCTCTTCACCACCTGCACCCTCAGATCCTGCATCTACTTCAGCCTCTTCTATCCCAACAGGACTATCTTCCCTAGATCAGCTTCTCCCTTGCCTGAAATAATACAAAAGCTCACATGCAGGTGTCCCTCTAGCCACCCCCTCAGTCTATCCTCTTGGATGAACTTTTCATCCTGAAGTTCTGACTTAAGGGATCCCTGAACTAGGACATAATACATGGTCGGGAGGGGTGTATTTGTACATTCGTACAAGTGAATCCACTACTCCCATCAGAATCTCAAACAATTTATGGTCCAGCGAAAGTGAGTAGACAATGTCTACCACGCTGCTGGAATGATTTTTCTGCACCACCACTCTGTATTCTGATCACTATGACCTTCTGGGCAAGAACCGTCTCTAAGCCACCTCTGTTTCCCCCTCATCTTGGCATCTGGCACAGAGGAGGAAATTCCATGCATGTTGAATTGGATTATTAGCCGCAGAATGATTCCAACAGTGATACCTTGAAGGACTCTCCCTCATGGGCTAGAAACCCAGAGGAAACTCTTGGCTCTCTCCTAGCAAGATAACAGCCTTTACCTCTGTAAGAAAGATTCCATGTGCATCAGCTTTGCCAATGAAAGTGAGCCGAGCAAAGGTGCCTCCAGCCGGTGGAAGGTCTTGGGGACACAGTGCCAGCTACAGCAGGTGATTCACCCTTGGGCATGACCACGCAACTTGTCACTGACAAGCCACCTGCCCATTGAACCAACTTCAGAAACAGGGTCCCCCGTTTGACTGGAGGAGCCAGATCCCAAAATTCCCACTAGCCCCAAAGCTTTCTGCCAATCATTACTCCCGCCTTGGGCTCCCCTGCAGATGCCCAGCTGTATGGTCTTGCTCAGAGATGTTTATAGTTCCTGAGACAACTTGGAGGGCTCTCAGGCTATAATCTACTTAAGACAAAAATCCATGACGTCTCCTTGGAATTCTGCAGCTTCCCAAGGGGCATTCCAACCTGAACTTGAGAATATTTGATTTTCCTGCATGTTGTGTGTCCAGGTGAGAAATCCAAGAGGTAAGCCAGAAGATGGCCAGACATGCAAAAATGCAAAATGTATACTTACAAAGGGAAGAAACAAGAATCATGGAATTTCCTCAGATGGGTTCCAGCAGCACAAGCAAAGTGCAGAGAGATTTACTGAGGAACCAATGTTTGCCTCATCTGCCTGGTGTCTTCCACCAGACAGCAGGCAAGCAGAGTCAGTCTCTCAGCCTGTAGCATGGATATTACTTTCAATGCCCCAGGACCCCTGAGCTCAGCTCCTCCCAGACCACAGTGGTAAACAGCAGGGGTCCCAGCTCAACCCTACTAAGCACACTTGGGGAAAAATTCCCAGAAATCGAACAGCATAAGGAACTGAACTGCTTTCAGGGAGAGAATCTGTCCTAAAGCAAGACTCAACCATGTAGACCTGGCTGTAAGGTTTGCCCACCTTAGCAAAAGAGGGTTCTAAATGGTTGTGTCCCTCCCAAGTCTAGTCCTAGAGATTCGTGTTTACAGTCTTTAAATTCTTTACGACAAGCTGGTAGCTGAAAAGGACACGTCAGACCAGGGCTCAGTTTCCACACCGTGAGGGCCCCACACACCAGTGCAGCGCATGGCTGGTGGGACCACAGTTTCTGACGGGAGAGGGCAGGGCATCAGGGATGAGCAACAGAAAGCTGTGGCCATCCACAGATGACAGTGGTCAGAAGCCAGGCTTAGGCAGCATGCCAGGGCCCCATGGTGAGAGGGACACACAGGGCACAGGGCAGCAGATCTTAGAAGGAGAGGTCCACACAAGCTCATAAGCATGCACCAGACATGCTGGGGGATCCAGAAATATTTGGTGGGAACTTTGCAAGGGAGTCAGTGACCCTATAAACCAAAGTGGGAAGGGAGCAATAAATTCAGATTATTGCTCTTAATGTGACTTTATTTGTATGCATGGGTTGGGAAGTTGAGAGAATCTCAAGTTATAAGAGAAAGAAAAGGCCTGGGTGGCTTTTTTTTTTTTTTTGAAGTCCCAGATCAGCCTCCTGAGACCTTATTTTCCTGACCCAAAGATGGGAATTGCTGTCTGAAAACCCATGAGCCCACAGCCACTTCTCTGGAAGGCACTGGGAGTGAACCTCTGAGTCACTCAGGGAATTCAGTGGATGAGGAGGGTTTGGGGTGAGAGTCTCTGGCTACTGGCTCCATCCCAGGCGCCCGAGGGGCCTCCAGGGGCCTGTGTGGGCTAGAGCCCCAGCCCCTTCCTGCAGAGCAGGGTGAGCCACTTGTGAGCCCCCATCCTCAAACCTTGGATCCTCCTTCAAAATCCCGGGAGATGAGGGAAGGAGAGCATGATCACACAATGAGAGTGAAGCACGGTTCGTTTATCCAACCCTTCAATAGTCAGCAGACGCGCCGACACGTCTGGCCCCATGCCAGGCGTGGAGCTCACGCTGGTGGGCAAGGCAGCCATAGCCCCTGCCCTTGGGGAGCTTACATGCTAGTGGGGCAGCCAGGCATCAAACAAGGAAACCATAGGAATCACAAAGTGCGATGAGGACTTCCAAGGCAAAGAGCAGCCTCTGTGGGAGAGGGTCGTGGAAGCGCTCCCTGCAGAGTTGCACTTAACCTGTCGTGGAACGTAAGTAGGGCTGGTGTGTGAGAAAGAGCAGTCAGCAAAGGCCTTGGACAAGGCAGGGGCACCAGGCTCCAGCAGGAAGCCAGCGGCCGGGGCCTGGAGGGCAGCGGGAGCGCAACGGTGACTTTGAGGGAGCGGCTGGCAGGATGCCGCGGAGGCCAGAAAGGATTGAGCATCATGTCCTGGAGCAAAGGGCAGCCGACGCGGGGCCGTGCACAACAAAGTCCCACAGCCCGATTTATTTTGATAAACAGCAGTCTGGCTGCTTGGGGACAGTCGATTGGATGAGGTTCTGGAATGATATCAAGGAGATGAGTGAGTTGCAGAGTTCAAGGGAGAGATGATGGCAGCTAGACTAGGACAGAGACCACAGTGAAGAAACAGGTAAATCTGAGAAAGACTGGTGATGAGTGGGTGTGGGGATGAGCAAGGGGAGTGAGGGGGATGATGTCTTGGTTTCCAGGTGGAGTAACTGGGTAGCTGGTGGGGGGCCACGTGTTGAGGTGGAACAGGTTTGAGAGGGAATACTCAAGTTCTCTGCTTGGGATGTGTTAAGTTGGAGCCTATGGGCCTTCCAAGTGGAGATGCTAAGGAGGTAACTGTGTGTGAGGTCCGAGCTCAGAAAATTGAAAAGAACTGGGGAGCTGCCAGCACATGGTTGGACTGGGGCAGGTGTGATCAAACTTTCAAGGCCCCTGCCCAGTTCACAGCACCCGGGCTCCACAGTGACCCCTGGAGGTAAGAAGGTGCAGTGCCCTTGCTTTCCATCCACATCCTTTTTTCATCACATTATTCCTCTGCTTAAAGGCCTCCATGTGCTAAAATGGAGAACCAAGGGCCTGGAGAAGGCTGGGTCTGGACAACAGCAGCTCACCCCCTCTAACTCAGTCTCCTAACATGCCGCCTTAGTGCCAACCACGGCAGCCCCTGTCCCCCACCTTCTCTGCCCTCCCACCCACCTTCCACCCTCCTACATTCCCCACTATCCACTGCTGGAAATGCTCCCCCTCTCCAACCTAAATGGGCCCCACCTTCAGGGTGTGACACAGCTCTACCATAGGCCTCCCCAGGAAGACTTCCCTGACCACTGCTCTCCAAGCACCCATGTGCACACACAAACAAACCAGAGAGAAACATACCACACGCACTATACACACAACACACATACCGGGTGTACACACACATTACACACAGTACACACAGACACCCCACACACACATCGTGTACTCATATCACACACACACTAGACACACACAAAACACACCATACATTACACATACCACAAACAATACCACATGCAAACACGTCTCTCTCACACACACTCACTTCCTGCCATCCGGGCAACACCGATCCCCTCTTTCCCTGAAATCTCTCAGCACTGACTCAGCTGCCATCTGAATAAAATGACCCATGCAGAGCACCCGGATGACACCCTGGCGCACAGGGCCCCTCCTCCCCACTGAGGCCCTGAACATACCGGGTCTGGAACCGGGACCGCCCAGAGGAACAACAGGTGCCTGTAGGGCTTTGGGCAGAGAACGACTAAATGACTACATCCCAGGGACCTGAGAAAACTCCCAAGAACAAGCTGTCTAGCTCCAGGGCAGTGTGCAGACGCCGCCTCTGGCCCCTGCCTTCATGCTTCAGGGCCAGCAGGGCCTCTACTGCTCAACAGTGTTTCACGGAAGCAGACAAGAGGCAGATTCCCTAACGAAAAACCAAACGAAACAAACTCCGGGACCAGGAGCAGGAGACTGGCCCTAACCTGGCTCTGCCGTGAACTCCCTGCATGACCTCGGACAAATCACTCAAGTGCTTCCGGCCTCGGTCGCCCCATCTGTGAAATGTGGATGCTCTTTCCCCAGAGCCCTTCACCTGACGGGGCTGAATCAACAACTAAGGGCTTGCAAATGCAATTGCTAGACAAACCGAAGTCTAGTAGAGACTCTTCATCTTCCTCAGCCCCTGAGAGGTGACAGTGTGGGTGACACCACCTGGACCTATTTCCCCAACTAATTCCGGGGATATGGTTCCCCCAGAGCTGTAAAGACAAAGAAGGAAAAGAAATTACTTTCCCCCTAAGGACTCTGAGCTAGGCACATAGCCAATATATTTTTATTTAATGTCAGAGTCAAAAACCCAAAGACCTCCACACTCTTCACAACAGTGTCAAAACTGGAACAATCTTGGCACACAAATCACTTTTTAACTTCCATCATCCCTGGACATAGCCCTGCATGGGGCATGAGGTATGTGCACGCCCAAGAAACAGAATCACAGGTCCCCTGACCGGCTGGGGCCCTCGCAGAGATCCAGGGTCACTAAGAATCCTAAACATGGTCCCAGTTCCCAGAGCCACAGCAGGGACTGACCACGGCCTCTGCACTCAGGCGCTGCACTGGGTGACATCTACGTCAGAGTGTCTGAGACCACAGCCGCCCCTGGACGTGAGGCTGATTAAAGAGGGTTACATGAATTGCCGAATTAAGTCGTCCAAAATTGGATAAAGTGATTGTGAAATCTGTTTTGAGTCAACCTATACATGTCTCATTGCAGGAAAATGTCTCGGTAAGAGTTCATGGAGGGAAAAAAAAAACCCAGCAACTCATTGTTGGCTGACCTTCCTGGGCTCCTAATATTCAGTTCCCCAAAAGGCATCTTAGCCATGTAATTTCCAATATGGGAACAATTTGAGTTGCAATTAGGCAAATCTCAGAAGGTTCTGCCACTGATTTGTTCGTTCTCTCAATATTATTCTACAGGACACACTAAAATACTGTGCCAGGTTCACACAGAGGGCAGCTGGGAACAGCACATGTGGGTTACAGAGGCTGGGTAAACACATCCCACTCAGTAATGGTACCGCCAGGCCTCTGGAGCTGGGCTCATGGCCCTCCACCCCCAAGGGCATCTACTAATGGCCCTGCTGGGGGCAGGGCTATTAGCAACTCAGAGCTTTGCACTGGGGTGATAGCGTGTCCGGGCTCTGGGCAGTGAGTGGGGAAGTGGTCAGTGCAGCTACCAGCTACAGTGCAGCCCAGGGGACTGCAGGTGAAGGGAAGGCTAACAGACTCCTGGCAGTTAACAGTAGATGTCATTACAGGCCACATCTTTCACTGAGCACCTCCTTTGTTCCAAGCCCGAGCTAAGTCCTAGGAACACTGAGATGAGAAAGACATGGCCTTGACCACAAGGAGCCTGGTGGGAGGACATACCAGCAAGCAAACAAAGAATTATAATAAAGGTATTATTTTTCAGAAGTGCTGTTAAAGCACAGAAAAGGAAGAAATCATTCTACCTGTGGTGTGAAAATAAGCTTCACACAGAAGGGCATGCTTGAGTGGGCCTTGACGTGCGGGTAAGAGTTCGGCAGGTATGGAAGAGACAAATGGCAGTCCCAGAGAAGCATTTCCCCACTTGGTTGGGATGAGCTGGCACTTTCTGAGCTATGAGTGCCTCCTATGGGCCGAGTCATGATCATCTTTTTCAACAAGCAAAATAAGCTGGTCTTCAGTGTTAAACTAATGTCTTTTCCCCTTGTCCCTCCAGCCCTCTGGGACACATCTGGCTTATTCTGGACTCCTATTATGACCTGTCCTGTATCCTGAGTGGCTGGTTTGCTCCCAGGGTAGAGGAATGTCTGGATCTTCCTTGAATTTCTGTACCCAAACAACAGTGGCTGTATTGGCCCCTTCCTGACCAGACAAGAGCTCGTGCCTGAGACCAGATCCTGCTGGAACTCAAGCTTAGGTATGGGCAAAATCAGCCTTGACTGGGAGGCTCTGGAGGGCAAGGATGGTGTCAGCCTAATCCTAGTTTCCCCTCTTTCCCCAGACCTGCTCAGTGCCTGGCTCTTAAGACTGTGAACGAGTGTGTGTGTGTGCGTGTGTGATGCATGAGTGAGTTCCTGCATGTGCATGTGTGTGATGCATGAGTGAGGGAGGAAACACAGCCAACAGGCAGGGCAGTCCTTGAATCTGAGGTAGAGCTTAAATCTGAACCTTGGGGCCAGATTCCAGGGCTGGTCTGTTAGCAGGACAGATGGAAACGCAGGACAGTAGTACCTATAGAGCAAGAGGTGAGAGGTGAGTCATGAAAGGGCTACGTGCAGAGTGAGATCTAGGGTCGACATGGGATCCAGAAGTCAGGGAGAAGAGCGGGTTACGACTGGGCAAATGCAGCTTCCCAGAGTGAGAAGACCTGGGAAGCACTGGGGGAGAGCCAGAGGCCAGAATTAGGCCTCCAGCAGCCCACTCTATTAGTGCTGCCCCGTCCGCGGGGGACGTCAGGGCCCAGGACAGCAGCCCCGCCACGTTCCCCGGGACTCGGCAGGTGGAGTGCCCAGTGCTCTGAACACAAGGCAGATTTATGCAAGCCTGAAGCAGAGCTCCGGGAAACTGGAGTTTCCCACCTTGTACTTGAGTAAAAGGACCTCAGGGAACCTGGGCTTGGTGTCTGAGGTGAGAGGCCTCCGAGCAGCTTACTGAGTAAGGCTCCTTCCTCTCTCTGGGCCTCAATTCTCTTGTCCTCTAAAGCCGGAATAATGCCCCAGCCTGCCTGCCTCACACACCTGTGGGGAAGAGCAAATGAGATGAAATGTGAAAGTATGTGGAAATATTACAGTATGGCACCTAGGAGATGGTAAGTGTGACCCACCCCAAAAGCATTTACACAGCTGATGGGTGGAGCCATCCCTCAGGACCCCCTCTCTGCTCCAAACCTCGGAGGCATCTTTCTAGCTCCAGAAGGAGAAAGTCACCCACCAGTAGAGCCCCTCTTTCTCCCCATTCTGCCTGAGCCCCACCTCCAGCAAAGCACAGGCCTGCCCTTCAAAGAGCCCTGGGCTGGCCACAAAGGTTAACTGATCAGTATTCAGTTTAATGGGTCATTGTTTTGTCTCTGCAATCAAATGTGAGTTCTGAGAAGTCAAGAGTTGTACATATACACACGCACATACATGTGGGTACACACACACACACACACAATCCCAGAATCAAGGCCCCTGAAACTCTGATTCTGTGATCATTTAAATTCCCTTTGCTCGCACCACCCCCAAGCATAGCTTAGCCAGGCCTGGTATGGCCAACCCCACTCACTGCCGACCCAATATCCATCCTCCCCCCTTCCTTCCTAAAGAAACTCAGTACTGCTCAGTGCAGGGAGGCAGTCAGCTAAAGACCTGCCTTCCCAGCCTCCCCTACTGCTCAGGGGCCACAGCACGGAGTTCCAGCCAGGAGACCTCAGTGGGAGTCCATTTGCCATCTGTGTATGAAGTTTCTTTCCTGACACACGAGCTGCCCATTTCAACACAAGCTTCCTTAGGCATCTTCCTGCCTGTGATGTGGATGGGAGGCTGGGCTGCAGCTGCCACTTTCTGACCCATGAAAGACCCCTGAGGATAAAAGCCACACTCTGTGCAGGGAAGGTGCCTGCAATAATGGTGGTATCAACACCCAGCAGCAGCCCTGGACTCCACCCCTGGGCTTCTTGTTGAACTGAGAAAAATAAGCCCTATTTCCTTAAATCAATCGTCCACTTCCTAACCGTTACACCTGGAACACGCTGGGTACCCAGTAAATATGCCTTAATTCTCCAGAGAAGCAGATGATGCCCACATGGTGCTGTTCAATCCTCAAAACATCCCAGAGGGACCCCTTCTCCTCTTCTTCCTCCTCCTTCACACACTCATGTCTCCTCCGAAAGCAGAGGGGCTACAGCACCTGCTACAGAATCCTCCCTCTAATCCCAAGGGTACTTGTCGGGTACCACTTAGGGCATTAGTACATCTCCATGATGTCCTGGGAAGGACAGATCTGGGGCTCTCATTTACCTACGATTCCTGGGCAAGACCCTTTACACCTCCTAGCCTCAGTCTTGTCATCTGGTAAATGGGCTGAAACTGCTCTACCTGCCTTAGATGGGAAAGGATACTCCAATGAGAAGAAAGGGTTTATCTCTGCTATGGGTAGTATTGTTTTGTTTCTGGCTGAATGAAGGCCTGCTGCTTCTTAAGGATACTCCCAGCTCATTAAATCATTCTGCCAAGATGGTTGTGGCTTTGTTTGGGGCATAGCTCCCCCCGAGGCTGAGCCACAGATATGTGATCTCCCACCGACCGGAGGCCAGCCTCAGCTCCATGTGGGATAATGAAACACTTCTCAATAGCAGGGGGCCACCTAGCCCCATGGAATCAACCTTTCCTTGCCTCAAGGTCATTACCAGCTGGAGGAGGGAACTCTCTGAGAGTCTGTTTACTTACAAGCATTCACAGGGATTGCCTTTGGGTCAAGAACCCAGAAACCCACGCCAGTATGATTTTCTGCTTCTTTCCCACTGATTAACAAGCCCCAGGGGAGGTAACGGATGAAATGAATGCTACTGCAGGCCCATTAATCACAGCTCCTCCCAAGCCAGATCAGTGGCAGGTAGGGTGACCAGCCATCCCAGTTTGCCTGGAATGCTCTTGTTTTAACACTGAAAGTCTCACGTCCCAGGAAAATCCTCAGTTCCGAGAAAACAGGGAGACTGGTCACCCCAGAGGCAGAAGGGCCCTCTGCCATTCAGACACGGCGCAACCCTACAGCTGCCGTGGAAACACATGCAGGCAGCCCACAGAGGCACCCGGGACTGTCCAGTCTCCCACCACACACTTGCCATGGGCCACCATGACTTGTCCCCACCCAGCGAGGTTAGGCCCATCTTCAGCTGCCAGCCAAAGGGCTGGGCACATGGCGTGTGCTCCATAAAGAACTGCCTGTTGTTCTAGAAAGTCTGTCCCTCAGCCTCTCTGATCTTTGTTCTTCTCACCCTCGGGAAAGGCTGAAGGGACTCACATAGGCACTTGATTCCAACCACCAAGAATTCCCAGGACAAATTCAGGTTTCTGTTTCTGATTCACTGACCCTGAGCCCACCCAAAACCAGTTTGGCAAAACATTTAATCATGAGGTTTGTACAGGGGAATTTTCGAAAGTGACATTTTACATCAGTTTTCTAAGATGTCCTCCTGCTGTTTCCAAGTTTCTTGAAAAAAATTCTGAGTTGTCACGATCCACTTCCCAAAGGTGGAGGAACCTCAAATACCATCTAGTCCAACCACCCCATCCTACAGGTGTGAAAACGGAAACCCGTTGGGAAGAGACGCATCTGAGGTCACTGAGCAAGAGAGTGACAGGGGGACGAGAACCCAGGAGTTGGACCCCTGCTCTAACAGTCTTTCCAGTAGGTCACAGCTGATTGTATCACAGAGAGAACAGCTATCTTTCTGTTACAAGTAGGTTAGAACATAAAAATCCCACACAGGCAATTTTCCCATACAAACAGTACCATGAACTGTTTCTGATTTAATCGCCATGCATCTGAGAGTTTAACCAAGCTAAACAAAACCCAGGCTAGAATCAGCACTACTTTAAACATCCTACCCAGACCATCCATGGCTCCCCCTTCTCTGTGCACAGCCCAAGGCCAGACTGGAGTCCTGAGACGTGGGCCTGGAATCCAGAAGATAAACCTTATGATGTGGGATTATTGCTCAGTAATATGACTGTTTTTTATGCAGGACTGCACATGACCTGGCTGCAGAGTTTTTATGGCCTGGGACTGGGGGTGGTTGCAGCCCCTTGACTTAGTCTCACACCAAGCAGCCCCCCGAGGCACTGGAACCAGGAGCAGGGTCAGCTTTCCCGTCATCGGCAGAGGAGGCAGCATCCTTCTCGGCCACTGAGCAGACTCCAGGCGTCCTTCAGCAGCTGACGCTGAGCTGAGCTGACGCTCTCCTGCGAGCCTCCAGACAGCCAGCACATCTGTCTGTCTGTCTTACAAGACTTTCTGCTACTCCTTTCATTCACCCAACAATGATGGAGAAACAAGACTATAGAGAATACCCAGAAAAAAGGAGATGGGGTCGGTGAACAACTCCATCCACTGGTGTGGGCAGACATACACTCCAAGGCAAGTCTGGAAGAGAACACCAAGCAAAGTCTGAGACTCAGCACCCAGGCCCCCTGGGCTGGGAGGGTTTGCAATGACCTCTGGGTCACACACATCATAGGAAACTACAAAGATGGCAGTGTCATTGTTGAATGAGTCTGAATACACTCCACTCACAGGACTGGCTTGGTCTGGCTATTTCATCCTTTGGGGAGCCGGCCCAAAGCCACATATTGAAGAATACCATTCAGATGTCATCATAGCAAGAACTCCTCAGTGCAGGTGGACTCAGCTGACCACGCGGGCCCAACCTCCGTTCCAGCAGGGACCCCGTGATGCTGAGTCTGGCAGGCCTGATGTGGACTGTGTTCTCCAGATCCCAACAGACAGCTACGGTGCACAGCCACAGGATCGAGAGATAGCCAACAAGCTGTCCTTTCAAAGCATAGATTCACACAAAACTCTTAAGGCTCTCCAATACTATTACAAATTTCACATGCGTCCATTTGTGAATCTTTCTGCAATCTCAGCTCAGCTCCCTTTTCAGCCTATGTCCTGCTCACTCCCCAGCCTTTACTCTGTGTTACAGCCACTCCAGCCTCTCCTCTCCTTCTGCCAAGAGTTTTCTTCCTCCATCACAACCATCCCCCTTGGTTGATTGCTGAGCTCTTTCATCCTCCAGACGCAGCAGAAGCTTCCTCCAGGAAGCCTTCTGCTTCTCTTCATGAGTAATTATCGTCTTCTCCTCAAAACTCCCAAAGAATTCCTTCTGAATCTGTCCTACTGCTCTGATGCTCAATAAACAAATCGTATGAATGTCAGCAATTTCCCTCATTAGGAACTGAGCTCCTGCTTCCAGCCACATCAACAGCAAAACAGAAAAATCCAACTCCCCAAGACCATAAGCAGAAAAGGCTATAATTCAGCTTCATTCTCAGTCTTAATAAAAAGCATTTGCAATGCTGCTAATGCTCCTCTGGGCCTGTAAACATTTTTACTCCAAACACATCAGCTGCAAAATGTTGGCGCCCCTCTTGACGGAAGAGCAAGAAGGCCAAATACACTTTAGGCCAACAGCCAGGGGGTGGGAGCTGAGACCCCACTCTGGGCAGGCTAGCTACCCAGCGTCTGGGTGGGCATGTGCACTTCACAGGCAGAACCAAGCTAGTAAAATGAGCGCAGAGGAGGGGATGTTTTTGTTCTTTTTCAGAAAGTATCCCCAGTGTTAAATATAAAGCCTCATGAAATACTTCGCCGCTCAAATCAAGAAGTAGAAAGCATTGAGATGTTTGGACCCTTAACGGCTACCACGGCCCAGAGCGGTTCGCACCTCCTGCAGGCAAAGCCAACTAAACTCAACTGGAGTGAAACTTGGATGCCTTTCCCCCTCTTAGCTGCCTGGGGGGGACAATTAAATTAAAAGTGTAATGACTTTACATCAGGAGGAAGTTTACCCATGCCACACGTGAAAAGCAGAATCCTGATTTCACAGTCACACCTCTGCACTCCACGGGGAAGGACCAAACACGAGCGGTCATGGAAAGGAGGGAAGAACAGTGAGCAAATTCTTGAGCTGGGGTTTCTGGGTCCCGGCAGTCTTCTCCCCGTTTAAAGAATGCCTACCTTTTCTGAAGATAGTAGTATGTAAGAATCCCAGAGATTTGTTTGGATTTCCGACATTCATACTTTACAGCAGGAACTCTCGGCAAGTTACAAGTTTTCACCAAAGTGAAAAATCATTCGCTTTGACAAGAGACCTATAAACAGAAGACATGGGAGTCATGCATATGCTAATGGCTTTCCCCTGCTAGGGCCTTGCGGTCTTGAGGTTTCAGCCCCAACTTGTACTTCAATTGGTGCCAAATCTAACCTGCTTGCAATCTTCGGTAGGAATCCCTGCTTTACATAAAACAAATGGTATGAATCACAGATGTTATGGGAGTGTTTCTGAATAAGAAAAGTCTCCCTGCAGAGTTCTGATGATTTGGTAGTTGGGTAAATGTTCTTCCTAAAAATGGAGCAGTAACCTGATAGCTGAAAGGTTATGAGTACAACAGAGCTTTAAATGTTTTCTAAATTAACACATTACACAAGGAAAAATCAACCAGCAGACATTTGTGGGCCCATGATGCTTCTCAGTGGGTCCTAACTTTACTGGAATGTAGGCTCCGTGAGGGCAGGGACGCGGTATTATCCACCGCTCTATCTGCCATACCTAAAAAGAGGGTTGGGCATGTGGTAGGTACCAATAAACATCTGGTGGATGAATTGGATAATTAATTAATTAGTCTTTATTATTGAAAAACAGTATTGCCCTAGGGGGCCCCCAGCTGTCCTAGGAAATCTGAGACCAACCAAACATTTAGAACTCACTGTGCAGAAAGCCAGCAGACATGAGTCTTGTCTATTTCCTTTACAGTAACTCTGCTGAAAGCAGCAATCATGGAAAGTCAAGTGACCCCATCATTCATCCACCCAACACTTACTAACTGAGCACACACTGTGTTCCCTGTCTTGGGTTAGGACAAGAACCACAGAAATGACCAGAACGCCACTGACAGAAGTGGCATCTTGAATGCATCCACGCACGATGATCTATCGAGCCCTGAATGGATTTCCAGCCTAGCTGAAGGCTGAACATTCAGCCAAAACACAGTGCAGTGACATGTGTCCCTTTGATTCCTGATCTTTCTCATGTCCATGTGTTTTGCCCCAGGGATGTGCAGAAACCTGGAGGGAAGGGTCACAGATGCAGGCCAAGAACAGAATATGTTATGTAGCAAAGCAAGGGAAGGCATCTTAGAAAGCTGGCAAGGAACAGGTTTCAAAATATCCTGGATCCAGGAAAAAGAAAAGAAGGAAGCATTTTAAAACCACAAAGGACTGCAGGCAGAGTGGTTAAGAAGATAGACTTGGAACAAATCAACCTGGGTTAGAATCCAAGTTTTGCAGATTAGCGGTCATGGGATGTTGGGCAAGTTAAGCTAGTTGAATCTCAGTTTCTTGGTCTGCAAAACAGAGGTAACGCTATGAATGCCTCACAGAGTAGTCATAAGAATCCACGGAGATAAGGCCAAGCGCATTCCCCTATCCCACGAAGCTCCCAATAAACTGCAGCTACTTTATCAACAGCAGTTTGGGAAGAGGGAGCTGAAGGTGCACACATACTCTGTCTCATCCCCCCAGACACCATCCAGTCCTACTGTGTTCACAGGGAACACTCCTGTCTGCCATAGTCAAGCCATCTCCCAATGCCATCTGCTGTGTGAAGGTTTCCCTGGTTACCAGGACAAGGTATGGTTGTCTCCCCTCTCTGAGAACCCACAATGCCACCTTCCTACCCCTGGGGCAGGCCACAATGCAATTCTGCCTCATACCGTAGAAATCAGTGTTCTCTTTAAATCTGCCCCATCAGACCAAAAAGCTCTTTGAGGGCAGAGACAGCCCCTTATATCAGCATGGCCCCACGCAGGGGCCAGCCTGGATGCACGTCCCTTATCTGAATCCGATCAACCTCAGTTTTACAGGTGAGGCAACTGGACTCAAGGCCTTTCAGCCCATTAGGGGTCAAAGTGGACCTGCCCATTGGTCTCTTCTGCTTCATGCTGAAACTCTGTTCCCAGGACTACCACCGTCCCCTCTGGGTACCAGAGTGGCACTCCACACCTATCTCGTGGTGGAATGGGCGCTCACTGCAGACCAAGCTCTGTCCGGGCAGGAGAGGGGACTGTGGGAAAGGCTGAGAGCCCTGCCGAGGTCCAGGGACGACAATGCCAAGATCCC
The DNA here is from genome assembly GCF_009834535.1 of Camelus ferus. NCBI lineage: Eukaryota > Metazoa > Chordata > Mammalia > Artiodactyla > Camelidae > Camelus > Camelus ferus. The sequence goes on from NC_045710.1 coordinate 13,156,229, forward strand.
AGCTGGTAACAGCATGTTGGCCTTGGCTGTGCCTTGCCTTTGGAAACCAGGCCAAGGGAAGTCTCTCCCTGATGGCCAGCACAGGCGGGTCTGGCTGAGCCTCCCGCCACCCGGGAAGCTGGCCAGCAGCGCCCAGATAGTGCTTGAGCCAGCCACCCAGCTGCACTCTCCTCACCCATGTTCCCACAAGAGCCCTGTCCCCAACACTGCTCCAACCACCTGCTCCATCTGGGGTGAGGCTTCTAGAACCCAAGTCCAACCACCTTACTTGCCCAGCTCCATGCTCCTGCACCTTCCCTCTGCATAGTTCCTGGAACTGAACTAAAACAGCTGGAAGATAGAAAATGGGAGTCTCCATCCGTGGCCCCCGGGGAATGCTCTGTCTCTAGGCACCTGGGCCCACTGGACTCCCAGCCTATGTCACCTGGAAACCCCTCATGTATCCGTTCACCTGGACATCAATCCAACCAACCCACAATAACTAGGAAGGGAATCTCAAGGATGAAAGGGCTGGAGAAATTAAAAGACTAGTATTTGAGCTGGACAACCAGGAACCCAGATTTTAGCCCTGGATCTGTGCTAACTCGCCATGAATTGTCTTACACTGGCCCCATCTCCTTCTGTGCTTTCATGGATCTCTGCTTTCAAACGGTCACCTGGAGCCCCAATTCCCACTACAAACCAGAGCTATCGTCTTTGAGACAGGGGTGGGGAGGGGGTGGAGACCACCCCACTCAGCTCCCCCTCTCTTTCTCTGAAGGTCCTGAGGACAAGGATCAGCCAGGTTCGGCTCTGCCCAGTGGTGCTGCAATCAGATGTGACCCAGGGGCTGGTGGGCAGCTCAGCTCCAAGGAGAACGTTTTTTCACAGCAGAGCAGGGATTGTCGACTGTGGACAGGGCCTCTCCTGACCCGCACAGCTAACCCCAACCAGCATGAATGAAGTCACTGCCACCCTTAAGCCCTCCCAGAAAATGCATAAAATATGAACAATGATAGACATTTTCTGTGCCTATCAAGGTGGAGGCAACCACCTCCACCCCAGGACATCCACCCAGAAAGCTGCCTGCCTCACCTGAGCAGACCCTCCACACAGCTCGGCCACCTGCTCCAGCACATCCTGCAGGCCAGGCTGGGAGTCAGGTGTCCATCCGCACTAGGGAGAGGACAAGATGAGGAAGACGTGGGCCACCCAGGCTGATGAGGGGAGCAGACCGGGACCAAGGAGTGTGGTCATTGCAGGACGGAAGGGAACAGTGGTGCTGGGGACAAAGGGCAAACAGCAAACTGCCAAGGAGGATTCGGACGGGGCGGGAGCGATAAGGCGGAAGTGGCACTCACAGCTGAAATCCACACCGTGGGGGCGCTGCTACCCCTAGAGCCACAGCGCCCTCTGCCTGTGACGGGCTGCTTGGAGGACACTCCAGCCAGAGAGGTCAAGGTCCTGGCTAACCCGCAAAGGACCCTCACCCTGAGCTTAAAATGATAAACTAATTAAAACACTGTGTCTTCCCCACTAAATGGAAGAAACCGAGATAACAGAGAACAATGGAAAGAGGAGACTGGTGTTTGGGTCCTCTAGCTGTGTGACTTCAGGTGAGGCATTAACCTCTCTGATCCTTCCTTCCTTGTCTAATAATGTATAGTAGCATCTTACGTTTATTTTTAAAATGTTTAGATCACAATGTACTTGTACATCAACTATCTTGATTTAATTCTCACAAACCCCTGTGAGATAAGAACTGTCTCCTTCATTTCAAAGATGAGGAAAAATAGGATCTGAAGAGGTCAAACTTTCTTCAAGTAAGGGGTGGAGTGCCTGGTCTGGAACCAGATCTCTTAAATGGGCCCTTTACTCCTGACTCTGCCCACCTGCCTGGGACAAGCTTCTAGTCCAGGTTGTGCAAACCTCTTGTTACCTGTGGAGACTTTCTGCCTCTCGTGTCTTAAATGTCTGGTTTCCAGCATCCTGATTTTCTGCAGGCTGGGTCCCTCCAGGGAAGCTGGGGGGAAAGCCCTCCAGCTCCAGGGACACTCATTGTTCAAAGACCCCCAGATGGAACATTCTCTTCTACCTCGGCTCTGCCAGACATAGCATCTCCATCAACAGATCCCTAGAGACAACAGAGGGAGCAGGACCTCCGGGTCAGCTGCGAGGATGGGTGGCCAGGTTGGGCCAGGAGGTTGAGGGGTTCATCCAGAAGCAGATAAATGTTACAGGAAAAAGGGGGAAGGGGGCGACCACAGCAGCAACTGCCTGCATCGACGACTGCTGGCTGACAACACCAGTGGAAGAAGGCACCCTGTGAGGTAGCAGGGGCGGGTGATGGGACAGTGAAGCCTCAGTCCCAGCAGGACGAGGCTGCACCTGGCTCGGCGGCCCGCTGGGCCCACTGCCCAGCCGGCCTCGCGGGCAGCACTGACTCACCGGGGGGCCTGGGGGCCAGCCTGGCCCGTCTCTCAGCACATCTGACTCACCGTCTCCTGCCTGAGCCACTGTACGACATTCCTTCTCCCAGAAACAACATCCATCTTTTTTTTTTAAACTGGCAGAGGAGCTTTTTCATGTTCTTGGGACTGTAAACTAAGCATCGAATTTTCCGCAACTTTTCCTAGTAAGTATGCCTTGTGGGAAAGTGAAAAACAAGTCCATTTTAGGGCCTGAACATTTCCATAATTTTGAGCTGCCTTAGTTTCTTCCCTGGTCATTCACCTGGTGGAGGCCCAAGGTGAAAATGTTTTCGAGGGGCCAGGGACCAAAGTAAGCACAAGGTCAGGTGGCCAGATCCGCTCAAAGGAGTATTTAGCATACAATAAGCGTATCTTTACAATAAGCTGAAACAGTCAGAATTATCATCCCCATTTTACAGCCATGGAAACTGAGGCTCAAGGAGATTAAGGAACTTCCCTTAAGGTAAGGGTTGGAGTCAGGATTCAAGTTCAGGTCCCATAGCTTCCATGTATTGCCTAAACCACATGGCTTCTCTACTTTCAGCCCCAACACGTCCAGGTAGAGAGTAGCCCATTCTCCTGCAATTTGCACACTCCTACAGGTGTGCCGAGGTGTTTCCTTAAGGAGAATCCCCGGCCCCCTGCATCTCCTTGGCCAGGCTCCTGCCCCACCCAACTCCTGAGGCCCAAGCCCCTGGCTACATCTGCTGGGGAAAAGGCAGACGATGGAAGAGGCACTGCCATCTGGTCAGGGAGCGTGTCCTCCTGGGAAATGACTGACCTCTGCCAAACTGTGCAAGACTCCACTCCCCAGGTCCCCCCATGAACCCACCTGGGCACAAGGCAAAGCCTCGTAACATAAAGTCTCCAGCAAGGACACAGATGGTCCTTGGGAGGATATCTGCTCATTGGCAGATGGGCATACTAACACGCAGGTGGCCTGCCCAGGTGCAGCAAGCCCATGCTGAATGTTGGATTTGCTCCTCCAAACCCACCCTCTGCCCTGCTCTGTGCCCTGCAGGCTGGCCTGGGGCTCTAGAAATGGGCTCCCTTGCCCTCTGGTTTCTGGGTGGGTTTGGCCGGTGGAAGGTGCTAGCACCAGAGCAGAGGGTGAGAGTGAGTACTTATTACTGCCCAGCAACCACCATATCACCAAGCCACGGCCTCTTCCACCAGAGTCCCCTGCTCCTCTCTGCAGCCTTTCCCCTCGGCCACCACTGTCCCTACACTGTCAGCTACGGCTCCTCCCGCTCCTCGCCCCCCACTGTTGCCTGCCCAGGGCGCTTCAGCATCCCTTTTGTGGCCCTCGTCCTTCTCACACTTTGTAAACAGTCCCTTCATTCAACTCTCCCCAGTTACCCCTTCTGTCTCCTGCCAGGACCCTGACTCATGTTGAGCCATTTAGGGCAGAGGCACTGATCTAAGCAGAAGGAAGGGTGGGGTAAGCGGGGGCTACTTCTGTGGCTTTTCTTTGGCTTTTCTCACCATCAGAGTCTGAACATTTTTCATGCTGCTCTTAGTGCATTTGCTATTCATTTAAATTATCAGATGCAATCTAGAAGTACACATTCCTGCTAGCCACAGCCTCAATGCCCTGGCAGTAAATTCCTTGATGACTAAAGGAAGAAAGACCTTGGGCTTGGAGGCTTCCCAGGAGCCACAGGTGCACATACTCACCCTCACTACACAGGCCAGGTGGCATCGTGACCCCATGTGACATCGTGACCCCATGTGACATGCTGTTCATGGCATGGTTTTGGATTTAAGTGTAGCATTTTTATCCTAACATTTTTTTTTTTGATAAATCCATTAACATCTCTGTCTCCAATAGTACTGACTTGCTTTTAGTCTGTACAAGTCTATTCTTGATGCGAGAGATAAAGACGACCAAGATCCATGTCCCACCCTCAAGGAGCTCGCAGAGGAGAATACAGTATGTTGGAGCTGTAAGAGCATTAAGGTGGCCCGAACGCCGCCAGGAGGTAGCAGGGAAAGCTGCACATTGGAGGAGGGACGCAAGTGATTGCGGAAAGGTGGAAAAGGAGCTCCGCGGGTGAACCTGGTGAAACCGCACTCCAGGCGGTGGGTACAGTACATGTAACGGTGTGGAGGCAGGGAACAGTAGGCTGGGTTTCGGGGGCCATGACCAGGGCCCTATGACTAAAGCTTGGCATGTGCGTGGGGACCTAATAGTCATCAAACTGGAGAGGGAGGCCAAGACCTTGCAACCATGCTCGTAATTCAGAAGGAAGTTAAAAAAAAAAAAAAAAAAAAAAAACCCGTAAACCAAATTATAAAGGACTGTGTCAGCAAAGACCCACATGTGAGGCGCTGCTAAAAGATAAAATGGTCTTTTAAGTACAAAGCACTACGTAGTCAACCCATTTCTGGGTTCAAATTTATGCCCCAGAAAAATGAGACCTGAAAAGTTAAAAAACACAGGTCACATTTTTGAAGTTGTTTAAATAATAGACATTATTGAGGATACATAGTTCATGAACTAGTGTGTATCTGAGCCAGCTGGTCAGAAATAGCTCTTAAAAATGGAGATACAGATGGATGGAAGGAAGGAACATGGATGAGATAGAATGAATGTATACATAGAAGATATAAATACATAAAAAAAGAGAAATAGGTTAAAAACAAGTAGGATGTTCCCAAAGCATTCATCGGCCCCCACCCCCACCCCATCAAGTTTCTTTCTAACTCAGTGAATGAGCTCTGCCTGCTGTCATAAGAACAAAAATAATTTGGAAACGAGAGGCTGAATTGGGAGCCAAGTTCAAAACTCCCAGAGCCTTGAGAACACACAGTGCTGACCCCTACACAATCCCACAGGAAGCTGGGGAGAGGACCAACGTGCCCATCTTTGCCTCTTGTTGGCCCCGCTCCCCTGGACAAAGTGGAGCTCACATGTGGGGATCCTGCAAGAGAACAGGACTCAGGGGAGCATCCCAGACTGTAAATTCCGAGGAACATTACAACCAATTGAAGGAAACTCTTGCAATTTTGTGAGCCACAAATGTCTCCAAGGAAAGTCTGGTTCGACTTTCAGAACTGGCAATGCCTTCCTTCACAGCAAAAGGACAGTGGCCATGAAAAGACCAGTTTTTCCTTCCCCGTTTTCCCAAAGGAATGGACCCTGAGCTGGGAAGGTTGTATTTTCCCCACCTGCGGTTTTAGGTTCAAGCCAAGTCAATAAACTGAAATACTGCTCGGGTTCAGATGATCCTCAAAGAGGAAAACGGCAATTTTGCCTTCAAAGGGACAGACCCTGGAGCCAGGAAATAAGAATTATGTTTCCGGCTGTGCCAGGGGAAAGCTGGGCTGCAGGCTTTGCAGGGCCAAGCTGCCACCAAGTCCAGGGTAGCTGGGGACGGCCCAGGCCCTGGCAACAGTGGGCACCTGCCACAAAAGGAAGACAAGCATTCGTCAATGGGCAGAGCAAATGCTGAAAGGAGAGTCAACTGAACCAGGACACAGCTGTCTGCTGGTGCCTCCAAGAGCAGGGAAAATGGGGCAAACACACCAAGGAAGGAACAGTTAGTCGTACAGATAACTGGTAGCGGCCATGTGAAATGGATGGAAAGCTGCCCTCGAAATCACGAGGCCCCCATTCAAGCCTCTGCTTGACCACTCAGTTCCCTGTGGCTTCAGGCAAGTCATTCTGCCGGCCTGGGCCTTCATTTTCTCATCCATAAAATGGACATAGTCACATCAGCCCTGCTTATCTCACCAGCTCCCATGAAAGAATGAATGTGAGATGGCCTCAGGGTTCCAGCAAAAACCATTTTATGCAGGGGAAGGTATAGCTCAGGGGTAGAGTGCGTGCTTAGCATGCACGAGGTCCTGGGTTCAATCCTGTGTCTCCATTAATAATAAATAAAATAAATAAACCTAATTACCTACGCCCTCAAAACAAATTTTAAAAAACACTTCATAGCATGTTCCAGAACAGGAGAGCCCCTCCCCAAGGGATCTTGTTATCACGGACTTTCCTTGAGTCTTGGCTGCCATAGCAAGCCAGACCCCTCTCTTCCTGCTCTAGTAAGTCTAGCTGCACGCCTGGCCTTGCCTAATTCCCCCATAACCAGCCCCAAATGTGGGCCTTCATGCTGTCAGACGTCCCAGAGTCCAAACCCGGAGGATCCGTGCACAATGTCAACATACCCCAACACTCAACCAAGCCCTGACAATGTGTACCACGAACTCAGTCTGATTAATCACACCGGTGTCTTCCTAGGCACAACGCTACACAGAAAGACGTTTAATAGCTTTCAATACACATGGGAACCTGTGTTCCTCTCCACTCGGGGAAAATCTGCAAGATGCCAAGAGGTTTATTTTTCTAGGATTAATACAATGACAGGGAATCAGCCATATATATTGTTGAGTATGACAAGCCAAATATTTTTCTGTAATTTCTACAATAATATGAGGAAAGCTGAAAAAAAAAAAAAAAAAAAGGAAAAAAGCAGCCGCTGGTGTTAGGCTGGTCTTAGCAGGCGCCAGCCTCCGAAACTAATAGCCATTCCTACCAATTACCAACAACGCTGTTTGCAAGACAGTTGCTTGATACACAAAATGGAATGTATGAACAGGAGCTTCCTGAGAAGAAGGGGCTTAGGGAGGACAGACTGACCCAAGACAGAGGACTCCGGGGAGGGCCGGAGCACTCAGCCTCCAGACCCTGTGATGCGCCTTCCCTGGGCCTTGCACACAGCCGGCAAGGTCATGGAGATGCTGCCCCAAACGTACACTGATTTTAGCACAACTAGGGGTGGGGCGCAGTGGCAGGAGGGAGTTTGAGCTAGGAGGAGGGCACCGGGTTCCAGCCACGCATGTCCTCTAGCACCTTCAAACAACCTATTAACTGGGTTTTTCTTTCCCACCTTGAAACCTGATGGCGTGATGCTGGAGGGGCAAACATGAAACCAAAATTAAAAGAGAGACGAAGAAAGGAAGCTCAGTGAGAAGACAGGCCAAGGGTAAAACCATCTGCCTCCTTCTTCAGATGTGTGGTCGGAGAAGTGCCCCCACCCCAGTCCCACCCTAGGCCTGGCAGTAAGAGGTCCTAGAGCCTCCATGCTCAGCCTCGAGGAGAAGGGAAACTGCAGGAATGGAGTTGCAAGGTCATGTGGAGAGGAAGAGAGTGCCCCAGGCTGGGAATCCCCACTCACTGGCTCTACGGTCTTAGATCAGCTGTCCCAGCCTCGGGGCTAAGGTGTCCTCAGTTCATGAGACTGTCATACAAATGAAGTGGGAGTGAGAGAATTAATGAAATACAAGGGAAGGCTGGAAGCTGGGGTCTAGGGGCTAGGCCCTTCTGTCTTCAAACCCTACTCTAAGGGAGATCACGTGGGCAGTGGGAAGCGAGCTCTCGCAGCATCCAGCCAGAGCGGGGACTTCCTCTCATCAGGCCCAAGTCACTTCCAAGTCAGCTCAGAGGTGTTATCTGCCACTGGCCCCTGAAAGCAGTTCCCAAGCTTATAAGCTCCTAGATTATAAAACAAGAAGATCTTATAAAAAGCCAAGAAGCAGAGGCTGTGCCCCTCCCAGACCCCCAAGAACAAGGCACTATCCTGGGCATCACCCCACCCCAGGGAACTGGAGCCCTGGCTGATGGCTACTTAGGTCAACTGATGGCTGGCACTTGTTCAGAGTCACAGAGGACTCTGTGCCAGAGTCGCCAGTGTGCGCTTCCTGAACTCAGATGTCTGCGCAGTAGAAGGAAGAACTTTCTACCTGTCAAAGTCACCAGCATAGCAGGTGGCTACCTTCCCCACCCCCTCACTGGTCCACCCAACTGTGTCCTCACACTCATAACCTCCTATCTCCCTAAGGCCTTATTTAAGCAAAAAGAGGTCTGGTTTAAAAAAAGAAGAAGAAGAATCTTGCTGGGGAAGGTGCTGGGAGGGAGGAGTGACCCCATCGTGTCCTGCACTACTCAGACTAGTGGAAGGGCTGAGGCAGAGACCCCCAAGACGAGCGCAGATTCTGACACTGTGCGGACCAGGTGTCCCAAGGGGCCAGAGAGAGGGCCCTCTGGCTGCTGGGGTTAACAGAGTGAGAGAAAAGGGAGCCAGCAAAGCAGGCTCCCAGCAGGAGGCCAGCAGGAAACCCAGTGCTGGCTCTGACCGCCCTCTCCTGCCACACTGTGGGAACACAAGTGAGAGGTCCTGCAGAGAAGATGGCAAACACTCCAGGGACAGGCAACAAGGTCCTGGTACATCCTGGATCTCCTGCACCCCCTCCCCGACTCCCCCTTCCTTGCCCCATGTCTGCCTGAGAACGCTGTCTGCTTTGTCCTTCCTCTGGGGTCCAGCGAGGAGGATGGGAGCAGCCCTGGGGCTCACTTGGCTATGCCCAGCCTTTTCTCTTTTAAAGTTCCATCCCATTCACTGAGCATGTCGCGGGTGCCAGGACACGGGCACGAAGGGGACCCTGCCAGCTGTCGAGGAGCTCCTGGTCTGTGGGTTCATGGGTATCAGGGAAGGGAGAGCAGAGTGCTGTCCACCCCACGCCCGGCCAGCAGAAGGCCGTCTCCACCGGGGAGCCAGGGATTTGAGGGACAAACACCAAATGCTTTACCACTGGAATAAAATTGAAAATGTCTCTGGAACCCTCTTTCTCCAGAATTTCCAGGGGAGTTTGGTGCAAATGAGTCACCAAGGACACAATGGCTGGTTCCGAATGCCAGGCCAGCTGAGCTCGGTGGATGTTTAAACAGAGCTTGGGGAAAAGATGGTCCAAAACACTCGGGCTGCGCCTGCCCCAAAGCCAAAAGGGTTGCCTCCATCCTTTCCAGCCCAGCCAGCTGCGGGCGGCTCGGCAGCCCAGTGCTCCTCTCTGAGGCTGGCTGAGGACAGGCGGAAACCCAGAAAACAGAAGCAGACAATAAATCTCTGCCTGCCCATGACAGCGCTCTGGCTCACCCAGCGTTCTTCCCTCTGTGAGGGGGAAAAAAGGCGTAACGAATAACAATCCCCAAGATAGGAAGGCTGTTAGGGAAGTTTGGTCCTACTTCCCACTCTCCTCACAGACTAAACGTAGGCTTTCCAACAATGCCTCCAGCCGCTGCCCCATGAAGCCCCTTTGTCCTTTGAGAAATGAGCTTAGGACACAGGCTGAGGAGCAGAGATCATCCTGTTCTGTTCCCCACATGCCCATGCTTCTGGGAAAGAAAACCCAGACCCCACATGAGAGAAGGTGGCTTGACTTCTTATTTTATCTTTTGGTGGGGGTGGGGGGGCAGCAGGAAGGAGGTTATTAGGTTTATTTATTTATTTATTTTAATGGAGGTACTGGGGATTGAACCCAGGACCTTGTGCATGCTAAGCACGTGCTCTACCACTGAGCTATACTCTCCCCCTACGGCTTGACTTCTAAGAACAATTTCCCCTTAACAGCTCAAGAAACTGTTCCAGAAAGTGAGAAAGACAATAACTGTAAGTGACCACTGAACATCAACCATATGTCAGCATTTGAGCCTGACAACGATGCCTCCAGGGAGAATTCCCATTTAACAGATGAGAATACTGAGGCTCTGGGAGACTGCATGCCCAGTCCCAGGTAGTAGCCGCAGTGAGATGGCGAGCGGCAGATCCACACATCAAAATCCCCATCTTAAGGCCACACTCCTGCCACTTCCCTGCCCCTTGTTCATCTTGACCTCAATAAATACCTGACCCCTAACAGGAGTGAGCTCTCAAAGTGCATGAACAGTGGAAACGGCTCTAATATTCGGGAAGCACAACAGAAGAGCATCTGTACAGCCTGGGTACACCTGGAAGTGGGGCTAATTGAGGCCCAGTGGCCACTGTAAAGATCATAATCATGATAATATAATAATAATATCACATTTTTGTTACTGTGGAGCCTTCCCTTTTTGCCCCCACTTAACGGAAGTACAGGGAATTGAACCCAGAACCTTGTGCACACCAATCACGCACTCTACCACTGAGCTATACTCCCCACCCCATATGAAGTCTTCCCTGGTGCAGCAAAAACACTGGGCTTCTGGATATTCCCTTGTGGAGAGAATCCAAAACTTGATCATGAGGGGAAGGAAGGACGCTTCTTTCTAGTGCTGACTTCCCAAGTGAGATGCATGGAGCAGGTGGAGAGCACCCAGCTCCCAGCAGGCCCAGGTCACAGAGCCACATCAGGCCAAGCCTCCTGCCCTCACCCCCTGGCCCCAGTCAGAGCGCCCCCATCCCCCGGGCTCCTCTAACCCTCCCCCTGGGAACCAAGCAGCCCCCCAGAGCCAGGCCCCACATAAGCTGCATCTTTCCTGCCCAAGTGCAGCAGGTGCTGGACGCAGAGACACCCCAATGCTGAGCGCACCCACCACAGGCCTCCCTCTGAGAGGTGGTCAAAAGCTCAGACAGGATCAGAGTCACAGACAGGTGTCTGAGTCCTTGTGGTGTAATTCTGAGCCTCGGTTTCTTCTGTAAGTTGCAACAATATTAGTCCTCACTGCAAGAACCGTTGTGAAGATTCAAACATACAAATGGCACAAAACTCTCAACATGGGGTCAGGTCCACAGTTGGTGCTCATTAAATGCTACCTATTGATATGAGGATGATTAACTCCAAAGATTCAACACACCAGAAGGCCAAGGCACATCTGCCCCATTTGTCCCCAACTATCCTGAAACCCCCTCCCAACCTCAGCCTGGCTCTCGGGTCCCCAACACATGCAGCTCCACTGAGAATGAAGTCACTCATTCAGGCCGCCTCTAACGTGGGCAGGGCCTGGGGCAAGAGGACAAGTGCGAGACTGTGGCCCACCCCTCTGTCCATCCCAGCTCCGGCTCCGGCCCACACCACCAGGGCCTTCGTGAGGGCCTCAGGCCTAGAGCTGCCCTCACTGGGCCTCAGGGAGACCCTCACAAGGTCCCCAAGCAGGCCTCAGGGCCATCTGGGCAGAGGATTCCAGGGCCCCTGGCACCAGCTGTTTGCAGGGGAAGGGGCCTGGCTCCAGGCTCCCTTTGGAAGCGTCACTTTGAACCCGTCCTCTGGGGAAGGGCACGGCCAGAGGAAGAACAAAGCAGAGACACGGGGCACGTGGCCAGGACGGTTGCATTCACTTGTTTATCCAGTACCTTCGCAAGTATCCTGTGCGTGCTAGGAATAGAGAGATAATAATGCCCCGGGCCTGCTTGCAAGGAGCTCACACCCCAGGAGGTGATTGCTTCCTTATAACTGCAGTCAGGTGAGCCCCAGGGAGAGAGGCAGCAAAGCACAGGGGTGGCGCAGCTCCAGAGAGCAGCAAACACCAGAGCAGAGGATGAAGAGGAGTCTCCTGGGGAGAAGGGAGGCCAAGGCCTGCCAAGAGGTGGATGCGGGCATGGGGCTGAGAGAAGGGACAGCACGGGCCATTGGGACTGGCACAGTTTGGGGTGCAGAGTGCAGGTGAGGGGGAGCTGGAGATGAGGCCCAGAAGGCAAAGAGGGGTGACCCGGGAAGGCCGTTTGGGCTGAAAGGTTCCAGGAGCATATCTGGACTCTAAATCCCAGCCCCCACTCTGCTGCCACCTGCAGTGTGATCTCTGTTCACCCACAGCCCCCCAGTCTCAGCTCCCCCATCTACAAGCTGGGGCGCCTGAGAGCTCAGGACCCTGACGCTGGCACTGGGCTGGCTGGTGTATTACCCAGTCTCCCCTTTCCTGCTGAGAGACAGCTGATTAGAGCACATTTCCAGATGGATCTCCAGCAACTCCAGATCCACAAAGGAACAAATGTGCAAAGTGGTTCCAGCTCTTTCTTTCCTATAACAGCTAGAGAAAAATTGCTCTGCTCTCTCCCTCCCTAGGTCCCTCTGCCCTATACCGGGCCAAATCCTCCACCTCCAGGCCCTGCTCTGGTCCCAGCTCCTCTAGGAAGCTTCCTCAGCCTGCTTCACAGTCCCTCCTGGTGCTGGGCCCCACCCGAGCTCTGAGCCCAACTCACCTCAGTCGTAGGCTACCTGGGGACAGTGGCCAGTCTGCCCCTTCTCAGTACAAAAACTCATCCCCACTCGGCATGGCTGGCACAGAACTGGACAGATTAGGGACATGAGTGAACAAACAAGTGCTAAAGAGAGGCATCGGTGTCCCAGAGAAGCGCCACATCCATGGAGTGCCCCACATACTGTCCGCAGGCCCTGAGCCTGTGGGCCACTCAGCTGCTAGTGGCACTTGTGGAGGCTGGACTGAGCGGTAACACTCAGCCCTTCTACCTTCTCCACATCTTATCATTGTCCCTGAAATAGCCCTGGCACCACGTGTGGACCATTCACTTCACAGAGGCCTATTGCCAAGTAACAGAGAACTGGAAAGATGCTCTAAGAGCAGCTAGTCCAACCTCATCACTTCCCAGATAGGAGGACAGAGGCCCCAGGGGGTGAGGTCTCACCCAGCTCACTCCAGGTACTAACAGAAAACTTCCATTTGAATCTCTTGCCCCTGTGGCTCGATCCTGCACCCCTGCTCGGTGCCAGTGCCTCCCTGAGAACATCCGTGGCAGCTTCAGCCCCCAGGCATCTGCAGCTCCGGACAACACCCAGCCCCCACCAGCCCGTGGCTTAAGCTTACTGAGCTGGAAGGGGCTGAGCCTCGGGCTGATTGTTGCAGGCCAGCTGAACCCTGAGCCCTCCACCGCCAACGCCTATCCCTTGCTGGGGCGCAGTCCCATGCTACCAAGGGGCTAGTTCAATCCATTCAGAAGGCCCCTCAGAACCACTGGTACCTCATTTCCTTAGCTCAGAGAGTGAAACTATGAAACAGGAAAAGCAACTTCTCCAAAACTTGAGGACATATCAGAACTACAGATTTAGAAATTCCTAGAGAACGGAAGGCAGAAAGTCACATGACCTTTTCAGGCCTACTTTCCTACAGCTGATGATTCAGTCAATGAGGTGGAGGGTCGTCAGGATTAGGGTATAAGGAAGTGGGTGAGACGCCTACCGCCCCCTTCCTCCGATCAGTAAGCCCCAGGCCTGCTTCATACCTTCCCAAAGCATCACCCTCCTCTCAGCCTACACCTACCCACCAACTCCCAGCCTCATCGCACACGGCTCCTCAAACACACACTGCTGCACACAGTGGGGTCTCTGCTCAATCCCCTGCTTATATCTCCATAAATGCAACACTGAGCCCTCCAGGAAGGCAATACCCTAGGTCTCAAAAAGAACCTAGTAGGGTAAAGGAAGGCAGCCCAAGAAGACAGAGCAACCTGGTCACAGGCAAGGAGGCAGGGAACAGCATGACACGGCCCGTGTAGCCGGGGGGTGGGGAGCAGCAGAGATGAAATGAAAATTGTAGCTCGAGGTCAGATCACTGAGAGTCCCTAATACCAGGCTGAGAATCTATGCAAGGCATAGGTTTGGGTTAGAATTGAAGCTATACTCAGTATATCTTGGGCTACCCCAGGGCAGCCTCTGGAGTCTTGGGTCATGACTGTGGCCCAAGGACCAAGGCTGTCTAGGCCTATATGCCAAACATACCTTCAGCTACCAGACCCGAGCTCAAGGGTCACCTGCTCTCTGCAGTTTTACTAACCACCCAGATCCTTCCTTGACTCAAGGGACCTCTGCAGAGTCAATTACAGCACCTGAGGCACTTCATTGTGCTCGACGGTTGGTATTTCTATCTCCTCCCATACCCTGAGTCTTTCAGGTGGAAAGACTATGTATGTCTTATTTATCTCTGTATCTCTAGAGCCAAGCAAAATGACTGGCATGACATGCTTGCTCAAGGACGAGTGGATGGATAGGTGGATGGATGGCCCAGACGAACAGACAGATGGATGGTAAAGCCTGCCCTGAACAGTCAGAATTTGTGGAAAAGACCTTTAGTTTCCAGCAGTCATAGACTCCATGGACATACCCTCAAGTTACCAGTTGCCAAAACTCTAAAATACATAAAAGTATTTGACCCAATTATCTTGGTTTTCCCAGTCCCCTTTCCTCTGTCTGGCTATCTATCCCAGTGGTGCCTAAATCCCTTGGCAGGCTCCTCACTAGAGCCGGGCTGGGGCATCGGGCCCAGCCTCCAAAAGACATCATGGGAGAGGAAGAGCCACGGCTGGATCCTGGCACCAGAGCATCCCTTTAGTAATTACATGATTCCAGACAGACATAAATAGACAGATTAGCCTTTCTGCATTTTTCTCATAAAAATAACAACAGTTCCTAAGCACACTGGCATGAGTGTGGACATTAAGCATTGCAACCTGCTGTTCTTGGCAGTCGAGGGCTGGCCTTCCTTGCTGCTCCCCCCCTCCACCATCTCCTCCTCCTCCTCCTCAGGCTCTTGGAGGGCTCCTCATGCCTGGCTCTATCCACCCCTCTTGCCCCAGAGCAGGTTGGCAGCCAAGCCCTGAGCCTGGCTAAGGACTTTTATTAGCATCATGTCCATGGTTTGCTGTTCTCTTGGCTGGATCTTTATCTGCTTTTAGTCATTATGTAACTAGAAATCCTGTACACACAGTGAAATAATTATACACCCCATCCGGTACTAGAGGAGATAGGGAGAATGTCTGCTCTGTATCTGCCCTGACCTAGAAGAGCAGTCTCCAAGGTGAGACTTCACACAAACAGATATGTGACCTCTCTCCCTCCCCCTCCCCTTTCTCCTCCTCCTTTTCCCTCTTCCTCTCTCCCTCCTTCACTTTCTTGCTATCACACTCCCTTATTATTTTTCGTTTCTCCTCTGGGGCCCATGCTAACCCTGGGTCATGACTGTGGCCCAAGGACCAAAGCAGCTACTCCTCTGTCTCTCTCCCCTACACCTGACCTTGACCCCTCAGGCTCAGGGCTCCAGAATCAGAGGCAGGACACTGGAGCCTGGAGTACTGATTACCAAGACCCTCCTCTCTCAGGTGCATAAATTCCCCAAGTCCTCCTGGCAGATACAGATCCAGCCAGGCCTCTGGCTGCAGGTCAAGTGTCCGGAAGTGATTGTCAGATGGCTATCACTCCCTCTGGAGACAAAAGATAACCGGAATTGCTTGCAGGCCACTGAAAATTTCATTTTCTTTTCCATGTGATGCTATTCCTCCTTGTGGCCTCCTCCAGAAAGGTCCAGAACAAGGTGTGGGAGTTTGATCAGGCTACGTGCCCCACACCCAATCAACTATGCAAGGAATCTCATGAGCGCCATGCTGCTAAGTGAAAAGAAAGAGGAATCTGAAGTCAGAGGCCTTAGGCTCAAGCCCCAGCTCCCTCCACTCACCAGCTGTGAGATTTGGGCACGTCTCAAAAACAATTTATAATATAACATTTTGATCATTGCCAAATGCTGGTGAAAAATAGTATCTCAGTATGATTTGCGTTACTCTTGTTTTTAGTGGACAAGAGAATCTTTTCATATTTTTGTGACCATGTATATTTCCTTTTCTGTCTGTAATTTTTGCCCATTGTTTTATTGTCACTGGATTGAGTCACAGGACCTTTACCTTGGAACTTCAGAGGGTCGGTCCAAAAACCTCCAAAAATTGAATATAAATGTTGTACAAGTAAGCGGGCATTCATTTTTCTTGACAATTGCTTCATTGCTTTTATCAAATTCTCAGGTCTGTAAACTTTAAAAGTTAACAACCTGTGGATGAGATCACCACCAAGAAACTTCCAGGAGTTAACAATCATTCTCATGGACCCATAAATGTGGCCACGTTTAGGGCCCGAGCATCACCAGGCTCTCATCTGTGCCCAGCACTGGCTCTACAGAGTCAGAGGACACTCTAAAGGCCTGGCTTTGCAAATCCAAAATGAGTTCGCTACACACGTTCCACCTGCAGTTCAGGTGTGCTACTCCTCGGTGGGAGGGTGGTGCCCAAGTGGTATCATCACCATTCACTTCAAAAAACTACGGTTCCCATGGTCTGGAAATTGAGTGAGAGACTATGACTTTCCATTTGTGCTGCCCCAACCAATTCGGGGCTTTGTTCATTAGATCTAAAATCTCTCCCAGTTACATAGATCAAGTAAAGCTCTCATTGGCTACCCACCTAGTCACCCCTAGGGATGTCTTGATAATTAGACACAATGGGATTCCGATTACTACTCTAGTCCTGCCGTGGGCTTCATTAACCACAATCACCTTGTTTCTAGAGGTTAAATACTGACCTTTGGCATTTACCACTCCGGGATCCTATTGTCCCCAGTGAAATGAAGAAAACCTTCACAATGGCAGTGTCTGCCCCCCATCAACCCCTGCCTGCAGAGAATAACCATCACAAAGCTTTTCAAAGCCACTGATACTTCTATCAGCAATATATTTCTCAATGACTTTGTAAAAATACTGCCATTAGGCAACCCCTCCCATAAGGTGTTGCG